>NW_024412395.1:66579877-66632967 GCF_014898765.1 Herpailurus yagouaroundi | reverse complement strand
AACTGAGAATAAACTGAGGGTTGATGGGGGGTGGGAGGGAGGGGAGGCTGGGGGATGGGTATTGAGGAGGGCACCTTTTGGGATGAGCACTGGGTGTTGTATGGAAACAAATTTGACAATAAATTTCATATATTGAAAAAAAAAAAGATATGTGGTGCTCCTTATGTATCATTAAAGTTCCTTCTCTATTCTTCCTTCTTTCCCTTCTCCCTTGCCCTTTTCTTCTGCTTCTCCCCGCTCCTGCTCTTCCTAAGTCCATTACTTACCCTGTACATTACAAACACCAAAACAGCCAGCAACAGCAATCCTGCTAACACTGCTAAAATGATCACCCACACAGGCACGGGCATGGGTGCGGACTGAATGCCCCACGTGACGTTAGTGGTAACCTGGTGGGGGCAAAAAGGTTTTGAGTTTTAAAAATAATTCACCGAATCATTCAACAAATGTCTAAATGCCTACTACATTTTGTTTTAATGATACTCACATTATTTTCTTTTGTTGTATATGATAATTTGTGATTGATTACACATTTGGTATCAATAGCATGCACATACACACATAAAATTCCCAACAACAGGTTAGCTTCAGAAGTGATAAAGTGATTTTTAAATAGTTAAATCCATCTTTGATATATTAGTCCCATTTTTAATCCTTAAATTAAAGATCTTTATAATCTTTAGCCTTCACCTATTATAGTTAATTTCCGACTTTCTAACTTTGTGGGGAAAAATTCCCCAAATTTCCACCCATGAGATTTGTATAAGCTAAGAATCTCTTACACAGGACAAGATGCTAAAGTAAAAGGTCGACCTGTAATATTCTGGGGTGAGGGAGTAAAATAATATTTAACTAGGTTATAGACCTATCAACCAACTTTTAAATCACCAAAACAGTGAAGGTGCCAATATTTAAAATAAAATAAAAAATATCTATGGCATTGGACTGGGTGCACTTATTGCATTTCCCCAAATCGATGACTTACTAATGTGGAGTTGAAGATATCCTCAATTGGAAGGTTCTTATAAGGAAACTCAATGACATTAAAAGAAGCAGATGACTTCAGAGAGTATGAATGATTCTGGTTTTCTTTCTGTATGGAAATAACAATGAAATGATTTCCTAGACGGGAGGCCTTTTTCATGTCTTTGAGAAAATGGATAAGCTGGCTGAATGCTGCATCTGTCCACTTACATTCATAAAGGTCTCAGTCCACAGCAGGGACTTTACATACAGGATTGCACTCTTTCCTCTGTCTAGTCGTCCAACCTGGCAGACAATCTTCAAGCACTCAGCAATTCCACAGCCCTGCCAAAACAAATTCTTTACTTATAAAAAACTGTCTATCATTTCTTCAGCATATGAAAATTGGACATTTTAGTTGTTTTATGTGAAAGCCAAAGAGATGATCCAGATTCTTTTGCATTATAAGAAAAATGTTTAAAATGCATAGGCTAATAGTGGAGTCTGAATGCTTTTGCTAAAAGGGGTTGGTTTACGGGATGCCTGGGTAGCTTAGTCAGTTAAGCGACCAACTCTTGATTTCAGCTCAGGTCATGATCTCATGGTTTGTGAGTCTGAGCCCTGCATCGGTTTCTGCACTGACAGCATGGAGCCTGCTTGGGATTCTCCCTCTCCCTCTCTGTCTGTTCCTCCCCTGCTCCTTCTCACTCTCTCTCTCCTTCTCACTCTCTCTCTCCTTCTCACTCTCTCTCTCCTTCTCAAAAATAAATAGTAAACAAACAAACAAACACAAACAAACAAACAAATACAGGGGTTGGTTTTAATGCAATGTGGTATAAAAGGATAAGACCTACAATATTAAAATATATTTTTTTATGGCTAGTATTCAACATCCTTTAGGTAAACCCAGAGCATGATCATTTTAGTAAGACATGAAAATCAGATTAACAATACACCTGTAGAAAAGAAAAAGAAACGGAATGAATCTTGAGCAGCTCTTCCACGTTTCTGCTACATTCAGTGTTTTTATCAGTAACTTGAAGGCAGGCAGTCAAAGATAGCAAATATTCACCACCTTCCATGTGCTGGTCAAATTGCATTAGACATGTCACACACATAGTCACAACGCTACCCAGCAAGTGAACTTGCAGTCTATGACAAGGAATAGCTTCTTTGACCTGAGGAAGGGCATCCGTGAAAAGCCTGTAACTCACATCACACTTAATGGGGAAAGAACAAATGCTTTCCCCTGAAGGTGACAAATAAGACAACAATGCCCACTCATTGACACTTTTATGAAAGTTGTTCAGGAGGTTCTAGCCAGTATAATTAAGCAAGAAAACAATCAAATAAAAGTCATCCAAATTGGAAAAAAAGAAGGAAACCTCTCTCTTTTCAAGATGACAGGATCTTGTATACAGAACACACTAAAGAATTGACAATAAAACGATTATAGCTAATAAAAAAGTACAGAAAAAGAACAGAATACAAGACTGACAAACAATTAAGTTGCATTTCTATATACCGGTAATGAAAAATCTTAAAATGAAATGAAGAAAACAATTTTATTCAAAAGACCACCCCAAAACAATAAAATACACAAAAGTAATTTAACCAGGAAAGTGCAATACTTAAACACTTACAAGTACAAAGTATTTTTGAAAGAAATTAAACACTTAACTAAATGGAAAGATATCTCATGTCCAAGAACTGAGAGACTTAATATTATTAACATGGCAATACTCCTATATTGATACAGGTCCAATAAAATTGCTATCAAAATTCCAACTACCTTTTCTGTAGAAATGATCAAACTGATCTTAAAATTCATATGGAATTATAGAGGACCCTACATAGCTAAAACAATCTTGAAAAAGAAGAAAATGTTGGAGGGCTCACACTTTCCAATTTCAAAACTTACTGAAGAGCTATAAGAAACAATTTGGTACCGGCATAAGAATATGTATACAGACCAATATTAAGAGTCGAGAGTATAAAATTTAGAAAACCAAAAAACTTAGGTGTAAATTTTCAGGATGTCAGGTTTGGCAATGGTTTCTTGACTGTGACAGCAAAAGTACAGGTTATAAAAGAGGAAAGACTTGACAAATCTGAACTTCTTCAAATTTGAATACTTTTCACATCACAGGGATACTATCAAGAAAGTGGAAAGACAACTAACAGAACGAGAAAATATGTGCAATAACAGCTCTGAAAAGGTAAGTATCCTGAATATATAACGAACTCTTCATGACCTAACAACAAAGGCAAACAACCCAATTTAAAAATGGGCAAAGGATTTGAATAGACGTCTCTCGAAAGAAGATATACAACAGAAAAGATGCTTGACATCATTAGTGATTATTGGGAAGTACAAATAAAACCACGATGAGATACCACTTCACATTGACAAGGATGACCATAAATTAAAAAAAAAAAAAAATTAAGGCAACAGTAAGTGATGGCAAACGTGGAGAAGTTGAAAAATTCGTATGTTGCTGGTTGGGAATGTAAAATGGCACAACGACTTTGGAAAAGTTTGGTAGTTTCTGAAAAGTTAAACAGAGTCCCCATATGACCCAGTAATGGCATCTCTAGATTTATTCCCAAGAGAACTAAAAATATATGTTCACACAAAAATGTGTACAAGAATGTGCACAATGGCACTACTCAAAATAAACAAAAGGTAGAAATAATCTAAATGTTCATCAACTAATGAGGAAACAAACAAATGCCATATACCCACAGAACGGAGTATTATTCAGGCATAAAAAATGACTGAAGTATTACTGCATGCTGTACCATGGCGAACCTTAAAAACATTATGCTGAGTCAAAGAAGCCAGACACCAAGGCCACATATTTTATGACTGTCCAGAACAGACAAATCTTTAGACACAGAAAGCAGATTAGTGGTTTCCAGAGACTGATAGCAGGGAAGAATACGTAGTGACTGTATAATGGGTACAGTATTTCTTTCTGGAAATGATGAAAATATTCTGGAATTAGATAATGGTGGTGGTTGCACAATGTTCTGAGTATACCAAAAATCACTCCGTTGCATACTTTAAAATGGTTAAAATGGTGACTTTTATGTAAGTTTTATCATAAAGTTTTTTAACGTCGTTCTGTAGGAGGATAGAGCACACAGGATCAAAAGTAGGGTGGGGGTTAAAAGTAATTTCTATTTCACATGGGTTGGTCAGGGAAGTCCTGTCATAATCTGACATTTAAAGACGTAGAAGGAGATGGGGAAACAAGCCACAGGGAAATCTGGACAAGGAGCATTCCAGGAAGATGGGAGAACAATTTTCAAAGCTTGGATGTAGAAACATGCTTGGGGATGTCTATTCAATGAAAAGCAAGGTAGCAAAAACAGGAGGTAGAGAATAAGGAGAGGAAATGCAAATAGCAAGGTAGAAGGGCCTACATTTTGTTGGGCCTAAAGGCTTTGCATGCTCAGGCTTCCTCTCGGACTTAGCTGGGAAGGCACTGGAGTAACATGACCTGATCTCCGTTTAAAAGGATCACTATGGCTCCTGTGTGGCTAACTGTAGTGGGGGAAAAGGCAGAAATATGGAGTCCAGCTAGAGGTTTAGCAACAGTCCACGTGAGACACAAAGGTGGCCTGGGTGAGGCTGTGGCAGAGGTAAAGTTGCTGAGAAGGGACCAAATTCAGGGTCTTTTGAAAATAGATACTGAAAGAATTTGCTGATACCGAGGATGTGAGGTTTGAGAGAACAAGAGGAGTCAAGGTGTCCAGGTTTGGGACAAAGAAGGGAGTTAGCTGATACACTGTAGAAAGAGTAGAGTTGGGAAAACATTCTTAGAATTAAGTTTAAGATTCTTACTAAATATTTAAGAGAAATTCCAGTAGGCAGTTGGATGATGGAGCATGGAGTTAAAGGCATAGGATCAGCTTCAGAATGTAAATCAAAGTCATCCAGAGATAGTATTTATAGCCACGAGAGTGAATAACATCTCGTATAGCACTATCTGATTTGAACTTCCTACGATGATAGAAACGAGCAGTACTGGACATATCTCTACTTCCCAAAGTAGAGTAAAATGTGGCTGCTGTCTATAATATTAGACAGCACAGATCTAATCAATGAATACATGCAGATCAGGCAAGAAATTTGAGGTGTGAGCCCTGGAATACTCTACAGACGTAAAGGTCTGGAAACAGAGATTAGGAAGTAGCCAGTTGATGTAAGTGAAGTAGTAAGAGAGTAGAGTGCTAGAAGAGAATGAGGAGTGTTTCACAAAGGAGGAAGTGATAAATTATGCCAAAAGCCACTGAACAGTTGAGGCGGATGAGAAATAAGAAGAACTATGGAATTTGCTGATGTAAAAGTAACTGGTGTTCGCTAACGAACATAAACACTATACCAGGTTCTCTGCTAGTGGATGGTTTGAAGATCTGTTAAACTTCAGAAATTTAAATGATTAGCCTTTATAACCTTACAGTCATTACACTGGCTGACTCAACAAAAGTTAATCATAGCGCTAATTATTCTTGTAATATATTTTTGTTGATGCCTCCTGGGTTCTTCTTCCAATATTGCATGAAAGCCTCCGAGATCAGGATGAGGTCAAGAAGGAGGTCAGTTAAAGGAGTAAGCCAGAAAAATAAGCTGGAACATGAAATATTTTTATTAGCAATTTATAAAGATAGATCATTTGAAGAAACTCTGGTGTTAATTTGAATAGGAACATGGAAAGTAAGAGGAGTGAATAGTATAAAAATATATGTAGTTCTTCCAAGCACAGCTGTTGTTATTTTTGAAATGTTCTTTGGCATCAGTTCTATAATCACATATTTTTAAATGTTTAAAGTGCTTGTTGTTGAAATGGCGCTTACCAAAGTGTGAACATCTCCTTCACTGAGGGTGAGATCCCGCTTAGTGATGAGATGGTTCCGGTCACCTTGCCCAGCAATTGTGTCATTCTTTTCAGTTTGTGAACTTGAGATCTAGGGTTACAGAGAAACTGGTGGTACATAATATTGGAAAACACTCTGCACTGACATTTTGGCATAAACTGCTACATGTGATTAAAACATGATGACTGAAAATGTGGCATGACAAATTCACCACTTAATATATGGTGGAAAGTAAGCACAAAGAATAAAGATCAGAGATTCCCTAATATGTGGGAAAACGTTATTTCCACCGAGCAGTGATTTTCTCCCTTGCACAGCTAGAGGGGAAACTGATAAGACACACTGAAACAGCCTGAAATGTCACGGTACATATCTGTGATAAGTGTCAATCATGAGTATATATTTTTTTGTTCTGTTTTCTAGTTAAGAAAAGAGCCAGGTTAAGTAAAATGTTAGATCTTTCTCCAAAGACAAAAATTTCAACAACAAAACACCCCTGACACAATATTGTATGTGGATAAACCACAGTGCAATGGAACCACAGTCAAATTAGGTCACTACATAAATAGATGACTCATTAGGACTTCGCAGAGGAATGAATCAATCCTTTCTCATTATACAAATAAACAATTTAATCCTTAGTATACTGGTTATGAAGTAAATTATTTCTGTAGAGTAGGTGTGTGTATTAAAATGGTTGTTTTATTTCATGCATTTCTTTCACAGATTTAGAAAGGAAAGCTTTACATATCATCATAATAAAGAGTTGCTATTAAGCACATTACCTTAATTCGCAAAGGGTTGATCTCCATATCTGAAGTACAGTTCATAGGTCCATCAATATCATATTGAAGGATGTACAACAGAGTGTTATTGTTATATTTGTAAGGCCACTGAAGATTTAGCATTGCCTTGCTGAATGAACTTGGACCATTGTTTCTCAGCTAATGGGGAAAAGAAAATGTAAATACTTTGAGCAAAAATCAATTCCATAATCCCCCTCCTACATCAACCTTAGGAATCATTAGTGATAGGATTTGAATAACGGCAGAGTTTCCAGTTATTCTGACGTTACAACATGATCATTACGAGGCAAAGGAGATCAAACTCAACATTTATCTCTAGTGTAGTGCAGTATGTGTCAGAATGAAAATATAAACAAAAGAGGAACGTATGGAAAAGTTTTGATGAAAGTTGGCATAGAAAATCTTGATGATCTGCTACAGGCACTTTCAATTTTTAGGTAGAGCTGCAAACCGTCCATATGCAAATACTCAGCAATGACCTAACGGCTGTTATTCAAGTAGAACTAATTGGTTTTGGACAACAATTTGTATGAAGTGCATTCTTTAATCACTTGAAGCTACTTGTCTTAAAAAGAGGAACTTCTGAATAGGGAAAAAATTCAAATAAATCTCTGGTACATCCTTAAACTATGCAGAGTTTACATAAACACTAAACAAACTTGTTTTGTTTTGTTTTGTTTTGTTTTGTTTTAACAAGTAGCCTATCTGTTCTTCTCTTTAAAGGCTCTCTACCAGGTATCAGTTAAAGTCAACAACCGCAAACCTCATAGATGTGCTGAACAACTGGCCCAACATCTTCTTCAGTCTCCGGGTTCTCCTTATGCTCCCAGTTTGGAATTGGAAGAAAGATATGATCGGGACTTGAAACTCTAAACAATGACCAAAGAAAACCTACCATGAATACCAAAATGATATGGTCAGTTCATTTTCAAAAGTACCCTGTATCCACATGAATAAAATCAGAATTAACAAAATATATATATTTAAAAGGATGGGGCTCCTGGGTGGCGCAGTCGGTTAAGCGTCCGACTTCAGCCAGGTCACGATCTCGCGGTCCGTGAGTTTGAGCCCCGCGTCAGGCTCTGGGCTGATGGCTCGGAGCCTGGAGCCTGTTTCCGATTCTGTGTCTCCCTCTCTCTCTGCCCCTCCCCCGTTCATGCTCTGTCTCTCTCTGTCCCAAAAATAAATAAAAAAAGTTGAAAAAAAAAATTAAAAAAATAAATAAATAAAATAAAAGGAAGAAAAAGCTATATGTATGTGAACACGCACATCCAACTACACATAAACTTTTCTGTATTGAATCTAATTGTAACAGGTGTACTGATAAATCAATCTGCATGAAAGTTCAATACACTTATTTTGTGCCTGCTGTTGCCATGTCTGATTTATTTCCAGAGGGTTACCAAGTAAATATCTGGAGCTTTGGAATAATACAGCTAGGTCCTTCTTTCTACAGAAGCTCCAGCTCTAGTAAAAGTATCATGAAATATGAGTGCTACTCCCCAAAAGAAGTTACTGGGCCTCCTAGTTGCTTTTTAAAAGTAACTGCATTTTAAAGCAGTTTAGGGGCACCTGGGTGGCTAAGTCGCTTAAGTGTCTGACTTCAGCTCAGGTCATGATCCCACAGTTCGGGGGTTTGAGCCCCGCATAGGGCTCTGTGCTGAGAGCTCAGAACTGGGAGCCTTCTTCAGATTCTGTGTCTCTCACTCTCTCTGACCCTCCCCGGCTGTGCTCTGTCTCTCTCTCTCTCTCTCTCTCTCTCTCTCTCTCTCAAAAAATAAATAAACATAAAAAGAAATTTAAGGCAGTTTAAATCTCATAAGAATGTGACACTCAACTTGGTAATCATACTGACCCTCTTATCTCAACAGCAGCTAAGACAGCGAGGTCAACCTTGTAAGATACAACTGGGCTTACTTTGTCAAAGAGATTGGAGCTGAAAAAGAAAAAAATATAGATATATTTAGGCCTGAACTGAGCATAATTTTTATCTAAGACGTACAGGGGCAAATGCAGTGAAACTAAAAACGAACAAATTAAAAGAAAGAAAAAAACGTACAAAAATAATTTTCATTAGCATTTAATTCCAAAAAGATGATCAAATTTTACTTCTTTTACTTTTGTTTCACAAGCTCAAAACTAACAAAATTATTCTTGTTATAGGAATTTTATTTAAAAAATGGTATAGTCAAGTACTGGAATTTTAGCCAGTTTTATTCCTTAACATTTAGAGTATCTTACATAATATATTTATGACAAAGAATATTTCCTCAATAGTTAATATGAACTGAAAACAAGTTGTTTTCATACCTTTGGATTTGTAAATCAAATTTCACAGAAGTATCCATCTCTGATTGCTGGTGTACATTGAAACGAAGACCAGCTAGGAGCTGGAGGGGGAGGAAGGGATAGTAACGTTAATCAAAACAATGTCTCATCAGTGAAATTTAAATTCCAACGTCCAAATCAACGAGTTTTTCTAAAATACGGTTTTTCTGAGCTTATAATAAAACTGAAAGTACTCTAACAAAGCTAATTAAATCTGATCTTCTATTAAATCTTTTATTTCATATACATGGGCCAATCCACAAAGGAGCCTATTAAACAATTATTAACATAATTCTATCTCCTCATAATACCTGATATTAACTTCATAAAAATGCAAAGTAAATATCTGTTGATTCAATGAAAATACACTGATTTGGTGACAGGAAGTTAACAACTGAACTTGTAATGGATCAGGAAGCAAGAAGTGAATGGGTTTTAAAGAGCAAGAAAACCTGGCCACCAAAGGCATGAGGGGCAGGGCCGGACCCAGAATTTCCCCACCTCTCTTACAACTCCATTGCAACCATTATCCTAAGTTTCGCAGGGGGGAAGCTGTTACCTTAAAGAAAACAAAGGAGCTAATAAGGTAAGAGAAAGCAGACTTCTTAGGGAATCATTCATCATACATAAAAACAAGACTGGGGGACTTCCATCAAGCTGCCTTCCACTTTACAAAGCCTGACGCTGGCCACCTGAAATAACCTGAACTTATCCACACTGGATGAGCTGTGAGTGAGAAGGCCAGAGAGCGTGAGAACATAGAAAAATAAACACAGAAAGCACAGAAATAAACATAGAAACATAAGCAAAGAAAAATAAAAAGCATTTCACTTGTTAAACATCATTATATACATGTGGAAAAATGCAACTCAGGGTACTTTGTTCAAGGCGTCTTCCCTAAGAGACCATATATTTAGAAATAATAATGACTTTTAATGTTAAATATTCTTAAAGAAATGTGGAACTTTTATTGAAATATATCTGACATATAACATTGTGTAAATGTAAGGTGTACAACATGTTGACTTGATACATTTATAAACTGTAATATGATTGCCACTGTAGCGATAGTTAGCATCTCTCCATGTCCCATAATTCCCATTCCTATTTTATGGTTATAAGGATCTAGTCTCTTAGCAAGGTTGATGATTATAATACAATATTGGGTTTTTTGATTTTTTTTTAATGTTCATTTATTTTTGAGAAAAGAGAGTGAGTGCATGAGTTGGGGAGGGACAGAGAGAGGGAGACAGAGGACTGGAAGCAAGCTCTGCACTGACAGCAGAGAGCCCCACGCGGGGCTCGAACTCATGAACCTGCAAGATCAAGACCTGAGCCAAAGTTGGACACTTAACTGACTGAGCCACCCAGCATTGTTTATACAATATTGTTTATATTCGCTATGCTGTGCATTAGATCTCTAAGACTTATTTACCACTAGTTGCAAGTCTGTACCCTTAAACAATATCTCTCCTGTTAGATGTTGTTTAAGGATAAATATGGAATATGTAGCCCCATATTATCAGAGATCTCAAATTACCAAAGTCTTCGTGCTATTAAAGTAAATCCTATTGAAAAAGTAACATGAAATACATTCCCATTTTCCTTTGATACTAAGAATTCTACAAGACACATTTTTGTTTACTTTTTAGAGCATTTGGGAAGCGACCCATTGAGCGCATCTTTTCAAGCTCCTGGGCTCCCTTCTCTACCACTTCAAGGGGAGCCCGATCCAACACTATGGGCCTCTTTGATTCTATTCAGTTCAAAGATATAGGCTTCCAAATTCATGAGATAATTCTATCTCACGTAATAATGACAGTCTTAGTATTTGTCAGAGTAGGTCTAAAGATTCGTTAGGTTATGGGGGCGCCTGAGTGGCTCAGTCGGTTAAGCATCCGACTTCAGCTCAAGTCATGATCTGACAGTTCATGAGTTTGAGCCCCGCATCAGGCTCTGGGCTGACAGCTCAGAGCCTGGAGCCTGCTTCAGATTTTGTGTCTCCCTCTGTCTGCCCCTCCGTTGCTTGCACTCTGTTTCTCACATTGTCTCAAAAATAAATAAGCATTAAAAAAAAAAAAAATTAAAGATCCATTAGGTTAAAATACCAGAGTTACAATTTGAGTCCTTAGTTATTAACCCATGTTCTCATCCATTTAGCAAACTGAAGGCACTGTAAACACGGCTTACTGACTACAGTGTAGCAGCACAATCCATTATTTTATTATCTTACTCAAAACCGGACAAAACTCTGCTAATCATTACATTCTAAATCAAAACCAATTTAAAGATATTATTCTGAAATATTTATTAAAAATTTACTATGAACAAACCCATTTTGCTATTTTCTTTAAAGGAAAATAAAATCCATTGAGCTAAATCATCTTACTTGAGTTCCAGCCTTCATTGGGTTTCCAAGGTCACATACCACCTGGCGGGTTTGGTTTTCTGTTTTAAATGCACAGGAAAGTCTAGCTAAGGCCTTCGATAGGTCAAAGAAAAAAAAAAAGATTGGAAAGATAATAAATTAATGACCAAAACAAACAACAAAAAAAGCAGAAGCCATAGACTATGAAGTTCCTAGATGACATCATACAATTGGATAGTTAAGTTTCTTGTTTCAAAAATATATCCATTTGAGCAAATGGGGGGTGGGTATTGTGTACAACTGCCACAGACGAATGTAAAGATGTTTCTGAAGGATCTCTAGAGGATTTAGATACATAACCTTATTATCCCTAACAAATTATTTGATGAACAGTCTTAGACACTTTATCTATCTGACCTTGTTTCAGGTATTTCGCTAGCAATTCTAAAAATGTCCTATCAGTGCCTTATGCAAAGTATTGGGCTTGAAAGGAATTATGTAAGACAGGCACTCTATTGCCTAGCAATGTAGCCTTAAGTAGAATGGCTAAGCTCGTACTACACTAAATAGGGGAGTAACTTATTAATGTTAATGAGACCTATGAGTGCATTTCGATTTTTAAAGAGGCAGTTTGCTTACTTCACTATTACGGACAACCCCGATGAAATCAGCCTGGGGTGGGATGGAAACGATGAGCTCAGCTTCATAGGCACCTTCTCCTTGATTCTGAGCCTTAACAATCAATGTCAGAGGATTGTCGTCTCCAATATAGATCTTCTTTTGATCACTACAAGTTAATACAAATATAGACAATGAAAAAAGACTGCACGGGGAGAATATGATTGTTCCAAGAAACAAGAGAAACACAAGACAGCACTGACATGTTCAACAGTGTCTCAAGATATTTTAAGACTCTTTCACAGCTCAATAGGAAACTGGAAATAGCACATTGGGTGCAAATCCAATGCTTCTCTCAGTAAAAGAAAGCATTAATGTCACTAGCATCTTGCTACCAGTCATATCTATTACTGAGGTAACTTTGTTTCTCTTTGTAGTACTTTTTAATTCCCTGAATTTTTTTTTTCCTTAAAAGCTGAATAAGGGCCACTTGGATGGCTCAGTCAGCTACGCATCCAATTCTTGATCTCCACCCAGGTCATGATCTCACGGTTCATGAGGCTGAACCCTGTGTTGGGCCTGAGCTGACAGCACAAAGCCTGTCTGGGATTCTCTTCCTCTCTCTCTGCCCCTCCTCAGCTCACTCACACACACTCTCTCAAAATAAATAAACTTTATAAATAAATAAATAAATAAATAAATAAATAAAGCCGAATTAATCACTGTCGTGATTCTCACAATATTCTTTAAAATTTGGGGGCTCCTGGGTGGCTCAGTCGGTTAAACGTCCGACTTCAGCTCAGGTCATGATCTCGCGGTCCATGAGTTCGAGCCCCGCGTCAGGCTCTGTGCTGACAGCTCAGAGCCTGGAGCCTGTTTCAGATTCTGTGTCTCCCTCTCTCTGACCCTCCCCCGTTCATGCTCTGTCTCTCTCTGTCTCAAAAATAAATAAACATTTTTAAAAAATTAAAAAAATAAAATGTATATATCATTGGGGTGCCTGGGTGGTTCATTCAGTTGGCCATCTGACTTCTGCTCAGGTCATGATCTCATAGCTTATGGGTTTGAGCCCCGCATCAGGCTCTGTGCTGACGGCTCAGGGCCTGGAGCTGCTTCAGATTACGTGTCTCCCTCGCTCTCTGCCCCTCTCCCACTTGCACTCTGTCTCTCTCAAAAATAAACATTAAAAAATTAAAATATAATAATAAAAAAATAAAATTTATATATCATTTAAAATACTAATCAGAGGGGCATCTGAGTGGCTCAGTTGGTTGAGCATCTGACTTCGGCTCAGGTAGATCTCACGGTTCGTGAGTTCGAACCCCGCATCAATTGGGCTCACTGCTGTCAGTGCAGAGCCTCCTCAGATCCTCTGTCCTCCTCTCTCTCTACCCCTCCCCTGCTCACACTCTCACTCTCTTTCTCTCTCTCTCAAAAATAAAATAAAACGTTTTTTTAATGTTTGTTTATTTCTGAGAGAGATACACAGAGTGCAAGTGGGGGAGGGGCAGAGAGAGGGAAGGAGATACAGAATCTGAAACAGGCTCCAGGCTCTGAGCTGTCAGTATGAACAGAGAGATCATGACCTGAGTTGGAAGTCAGATGCTTAACCTACTGAGCCACCCAGGTGCCCCCAAAATAAAATAAAACGTTTAGAAATGTAATAATTTCTTTTACTAATAATCAGAATCCTTTAGTTAACAGGGTATTTACAATGAAATAGATCTTTAAGAAGATATACTGCTACCTTGTAACACTTCTCATGCTGAATGGAAATACATCCGTCAACCAAGGCAAGTAGTGAAAACAGTGCATATCTTTTTAAAGTTCAATACTGATAGTTTTACTATTATAAAGAAAATCATGAATTATCCTTCAAAATAACTAGTTCATGTTAAAATATAGAATAGGATATTCTATATTTGGATGGAAGAGTGTGTTCTTCCATTTAAATTTCTTGTTAGGCTGTTTATTGTTTGGAGTAACACTTACCTATCTACAGAAACTTCCAACTTGGGTTTGCAGACATTGTCTTCCCCACAGTCAAGCAAAATATGGGCCTAGAAAAAAGCATTTTATTTTTTCTATGTGAAAAAACACCAATACAGGATACATCTGCAGTGTAGATCAATATACGTGGATGTATGTGAATATACACATACACACATATATTTATATACACTCATCAAGTTATTTGCATAAAAGGTGTCATGGCTGCTTATTTTTAAACAGGTCGGTGTAGGTAGTCAAAAATGAAAAAGAAGAAAAACATTCATAGGATATAATACAATTAGTTGGAACCTTTCAGTTCTATCTCAACTTAAGCTATTATGGTGTGGGAATGAAGTGTCGTGTACAGAGAAAGTAACAGTCAAGAATGAGGATTCAAAAAAATAAGAAATGAAGATTCAGCGTGAACCTGCTGCTACTAGCTAACTTGTGTGATCGTGGGCAAAACAAATTTCCCTTTTAGAACTTCTTATTGCAGACTATGCCTCTGCCAGCATCCTGGAAATATGGGGGCAGAGTGTCAAAGAATAAGGAGCTACGGGTGCATGGCAGCAATTCTGACAGGCAGATCAAAGGGAACAGAAACTGGACAAAATGAGGCCAGAATATGTGTGGCCAATTGGAAGGAGGTGAAGGAGAAGGGACTAGAAGCAATGAAGCCAATCCAGGAGGGGTGACATAAGCAAAAACTGAATTTTCTCCTTTCAGATCTGGCTGTGAGAGTGTGGAGGCTAGAGCGGTACGGAACGGTACGGAACACCCAAAAGACAAAAACAGTGGGAAGTAGCAGAAGAGACTGGGTAGAGTGTGAATGAAGGAAATACAAAAACTGTAAAAAGAAGAAAGAGAAAAAGATGAAGCCATTCTTGGTTTGTCTAGTGTTAACATTCAAAGAGCTTCAAGCCCAGGGGCAGACAAAAAGAAGAGAGAAAATGACTTAAAGGGGGAAAATAATGAGACGCTTCCTCTTCCAAATCACAAGGGATAAACAGCCACACGGAATAAAATTACATGATACAGATCTTAACTGCCAATTTAGTTGGAATGAAACAACAATATACGTGAATTAATTAAATGACATAGACGTAAGCAACTGCTATGCGCTTCAACAAAGGGGAAAAGGGGGAAGGGCTGGGACTATTACAAGAACTTTGTGGTGATTCCATAAGTCATACCAGATACAGTCATTGCCAAACTCGTTTAGGAATAAAAAGTAGATTTTGTAGATAATAACAGTAACTAGTGATATGGTGAGTATTAAGAGACCCACTCAAAATGATGAGTATGTTAGGTCTGGAATAAGAAATATGTATGAAATATTAATAATACTGTGGCAAAGGGATATTTGCCTAACTGCTACCATACACTGAAGAAAAAGGATTTAGCTGGCATTGGTGTAACCACAGTATTAAAGCTATTAGAAAAATAAGTTTCAGGGGCGCCTGGGTGGCGCAGTCGGTTAAGCGTCCGACTTCAGCCAGGTCACGATCTCGCGGTCTGGGAGTTCGAGCCCCGCGTCAGGCTCTGGGCTGATGGCTCGGAGCCTGTAGCCTGTTTCCGATTCTGTGTCTCCCTCTCTCTCTGCCCCTCCCCCGTTCAAGCTCTCTCTCTGTCCCAAAAATAAATAAACGTTGAAAAAAAATTAAAAAAAAAAAAAAAAGAAAAAGAAAAGTAAGTTTCAGAAATGGAAAAGCACACAGCAATGCCTTCCATTCATAGGGAACTAAATCTCTCTATATTTAACATCTTGCACAGGGTAAGAACTTAATCTACATTTGCACAAATAAATGGAGGGCAGGAAAAAAAAAAAAAGCCACTCTTCCTACAGAAAGCACTCTGGTCTCTTAACTGCAAAGGATTAGGCTACAGAGAGGGAAACTCAACAGCTGCCCTGTCCATTACAATAGCCACCAGTGAGCCACATGTGGCCTCTGAGCACTTGAAAGGGGTCTCGGGGTAGCTGAGAATTGATTTTCAAATTTTATTCAATTTTAATTAATTTAAATTTAAATTTAAAAACTGATACTTAATTCCATTACTGGAAAACTGTTAGTATGTTAAAACAACTTGGGTATGTGAATCTACTTCTTCAACTATAAACCATATGAATTCCAAATACAGAAAAAATATTTAGCATCTGAATTGAGATGTGCTATAATCATATAATACATTCTGGATTTTGAAGACAGCAAAAAATAGAATATAAAATATTTCACTAACAATTTTTAAATGGATTATGTGCTGGAATGACAATAACTTGGGTATTGTTATGGGCTGATCTGTGTCCCCCCCCCCAAAATTCACATGCTGAAGTCCTGAATGTGATTTTACCTGGAGATACAGTATTTAAAGAGGTAATTAACATAAAATGATACCATCAGGGTGGACCCTCATGCAACACAATGTATAAGGAGATTGGGATAAGACACAGGCAGAGGGAAGACCGTGTAAAGACGAAAGGAGAAGGTAACCATTTATAAGCTGATGAGAGAGGCCTCAGAAGAAACCAACCCTGCCAGACACCTTGGTCTCAGACTTTAAGCCTCTAGAACCATCAGAAAATAAATTTCTATTGTTTAAAACAAGCCACCCAATCTGTGGTTTTTCATGACAGCAGTGCTAGCAAACTTTATATTATTAAGTTTAACTGCACCTGTTTTCTACCTTAAGAAAATGTTGCCAACTAGCAAATTTAAAACCACAAATGTGGCTCATGTTAATATTTGTATGGAACAGCAGTACTCTATGGAGAAAGTGTGGTAAAACAAGTCTGTAATATGACAAGTGAAATGAAGGACCCATCTTAGAAAGAAGTAAATAATGGGAACAAAGGATGGATAATTAACATAGAAACAAGATTATATAATAAAGCTAAGCATGCATAGAGAGCATGCCTCTCTTGTATACACAGGTACTGTTGAAACATACGTAGGACACAAAGGACACAACAATGAAGGAGAGCAGGAAGAGAAGGAAAGGAAGCTAACTATTATTATTAAAGTTATTTCTCTCCAAGGGTTTTCAAAAGTTATCCTACTTACTTAGGTAACTTTAAAACTGGATTGGTATTAAAGAGACTGGTGATCTCAGTAAGCTACTCAAAAGTAATGTTAACGCTAACAATTCTATAATTATAAAGACAAATAATCATAACTCCTATATCAAAACACATAATGTAAAAGGTCAAGTCACAACTTTTTCAAACAGTATAAAACTGAATGACAGATCCTAAAAGGCTCAGATGTTCATTATTAAATTGTTAATTAACAAAATACTGTATATCCATTAAAAATAAGAAATTGGGGCGCCTGGGTGGCGCAGTCGGTTAAGCGTCCGACTTCAGCCAGGTCACGATCTCGCAGTCCGTGAGTTCGAGCCCCGCGTCAGGCTCTGGGCTGATGGCTCAGAGCCTGGAGCCTGTTTCTGATTCTGTGTCTCCCTCTCTCTCTGCCCCTCCCCCATTCATGCTCTGTCTCTCTCTGTCCCAAAAATAAAAATAAAAACGTTGAAAAAAAAATTTTTTTTTAAAAATAAGAAATATACACAATATGAACTAATAAAGAACTACATTTTCAAGTTCTTTATTGCTGGTGGCAGAAAGTATATATATACATTATATATGATACAATGTGTACAAAGTAAAAAATATAAATTGTTAAAATATAAAAATAATTGTTAAAATATAAAATATAATAAAAAATAAATATAAATATATAAAAATTGTTAAATAATAAAGACTTAAAATATATTTTAATTCGCTTTATGTTACCTTACACAGTCTTCTCAAATTACAAATAAAAAAGCATGAGACCTTAGTAACTTAGACAAAGAAGATATAACAACCTAAATTTAGGGTAAAGTATTCTGTGGGAGTAGAACTATTAATCTAACAGTAGAAACATGCAATAAAAAAGCGGAAGAAATAGGAAATGCAATTATCTGAATACATGGGTTTTACACAGGACTTTGTTTTTATTTATTTATTTATTTATTTATTTAAAAAAAATTTTTTTTTCAACGTTTATTTATTTTTGGGACAGAGAGAGACAGAGCATGAACGGGCGAGGGGCAGAGAGAGAGGGAGACACAGAATCGGAAACAGGCTCCAGGCTCTGAGCGATCAGCCCAGAGCCCGACGCGGGGCTCGAACTCACGGACCGCGAGATCGTGACCTAGCTGAAGTCGGACGCTTAACCGACTGCACCACCCAGGCGCCCCTACACAGGACTTTCTTAAAAATACTGTAATATAGTCTTTAAGAAATTTTGTTTGATTTGATGAAAAGAATGACTTCCATACTACATATACATATGTGTATACATATGCTATTTTTTACAATTAAAATGTAAATCAGAGAAAACAGAGATATAAAACTTATTCAGCAAAATACTAAAATAGTATGTAAATACATTGGCACTTTGTTTTCCTTGAACTATTTTACTGTTTTATGAATATGACCCTGTCTTTCTCTACATATAACTAAGTTCTGAGTGGCTTCAAATATCTCTGACCTGAAAATTCAGATACCTTCCCCTCTGACTTTGACTAGAAACCAACATTTAAAAAGCAATCCCTTATGATATTTAAAAATATGAAGTGTAAGACTTTAAAAGAATTAAAGTATAAAATTAGTGATACGTGGAGATAGTACATACAGTACCTGTCGACTAATGTTGGCAGGAGTGAACTGGTTAAGGATAGGTTGCAAGCCTGTCACATCAGCAGCTGTTCTGTAATCCAACCGATACTCCATAAAAACAGTAATCGGAGTGAGTTTGTCTCTAAATTCAGATTCATCCTAGAAACAGAAAAACGTCCAATCAATGATAACATCAGTCTACGACATCAAAGTATCTGGAAAAATCTGTAAGTGCACAGTACAAAGGCAGCCATGTTCGACCTTGATCCAATTCTACCAAAAGTCTGAAAAACTACAATTATATAAGAGTAAGAATAGAATGTCCAAAAAGACTGGTTATTCAGCAAGGACGCTTAATCAATTTTTGTTTATAATACTTGATTCATACAAAAATATACAAGGGCATGTTAATAAAACAGGCACTCCACAGCCAATAGGATTAGAACATTACTAATAATTTTTCTAAGTTTATTTATTTATTTTGAGACAGAGAGGATGAGAAAGGAGGGAGAGAATCCCAGGCAGGCTCCACATGGCCAGTGCAGAGCCCAACACAGGGATCGAATCCACAGGGATCATGACCTGAGCCGAAACGAAAGGTCGCATGCTTAACTGCCTGAGCCACCCAAGGTGCCCGAAATATTACCAATAATTTTTAAGTTACCCATGTACTCCCTTCTCATTTCTTCCCTCGGCCTTTCTTCTCAGAGGTAACCACCATTCTAAATTTTAAGTACACCATTCTCATTTATTTTCAGTAGTTTTACTCCACTGTATATGCCCTTAAACAATGTGTTCTTCTGTTTGCTTTTCCTTTTTTGTTCATTTAAAAGTGAGGTTAAAAGTGAGGTCATATGCATTTTTCTGTAACTTGCTTTCTTTTTAATAATTTTTTTTAATGCTTTTATTTATTTTTGACAGAGAGAGAAAGAGAGAGAGAGAGAGAGAGAGCATGAGCGGGGGAGGAGCAGAGAGAGAAGGAGACACAGAATTCGAAGCAGGCTCCAGGCTTTGAGCTGTCAGCACAGAGCCCAACACGGGGCTTGAACTCACGAACCGTGAGATCATGACCTGGGCCGAAGTCGGACATTTAACCGACTGAGCCACCCAGGCGCCCCTCTGTAATGTGCTTTCTATTCAACATTCTTGTTAAGGTTTATCCATCCTGTTGCAAGTAGCTGAGGTTAATTTTTACTATTGAGTAATATTCATCATATAATAATAAAACCATAATGTATTTATCTATTCTCCTATCAAAGGTTATTTGGATTGTTTTTGTTTTTGCTTTTACCAAAAAAACAATGAATATATATATAGATATATTCACATATATGTGTGTGCGTGTGTGTGTGTGTGTGTGTGTGTGTGTGTGTGTGTGTATTCTTCTATATAATGGCAAGTAGGAGGCTCAAGTCAGACCCCTGGCTTGCAAAAGTCCCAGATGAGTCTGAATTCCTGTGCCAGTGGTATCCGCAATTACTGTTCATCCTTCCCCAGACACTCTGGCTCACATATTTGCACACAAGTCACAAGTCAAATTTTGCCAATGTAGTTTTTTAACTGATTTTTTATTTTTATTTTTTTGGACCGTGGAGATTTATTTTATGTTTTGAGAGTCTAGCAATATTTAAGAAATAGGTTTGTTATAATTTATTCAGTAGCAATGTCGCAGAAAGACCAGTTGAAATATCCAGTTTGTCAGGAACAAAAATCCATTACTCAGGTTTGATACATTAAAAAGCTAAACCTCCTCAAGTGTATTCTTCTGTGTTTTCCTTTTGATTTAATACCCAAAAATTCACACAAAGTGAGAGTCATTTAGATGAAAAGGAAAAAAATTAGTAAAAAGTAAAAGACAATGAAGGAGAAAAGTATCTCTTACCCGCAGATATGCTATTAGTTCCTCACACTGCATCTGTCCCCCCCTTGAAATAGTCATGTTCTTGGAGTGACCTGGGGACCGGTTATGGAGAAATAGTGCTCGTCGAATTGCTCCTTTTTGCTTGAGTTTATCCAAAAGAAGCTCCACCTGGAAATCTATACAAAGGATTTATAACTAATATAATCGTTATGAACACCTCTCTGTCCTAGATAGCTAGAATTTTCATGTAAACAAAGATATTTATTCCTTAAGAAGCAATTTCCTTGTAATTCACTAAAAATGTGTATACATTGTAGTGAGACTACAACATATTAATCTTGAATATTTGCTAATTAATAATTAATCCAACTATCCCCAAAGTAAAGCCACATATTAATTCATACAATAGATAATGATGGTAGTAAAATAACTATCAGATGCAAGAGAAATTTTTTCTTTTAATTTAGGCCGAGAGGAAGAAGTTCAGAGCACAAAATATATGTGAATTACAACTCCCGCCATTAACACAAGTAGCAGCAATTTCCCACTGTGATTAATATTTACTAATATGCACCCATATTATTCTATTAAACACTATGACAAATAAACAGTTTGAATCACCTGCAACTACTACTTTTAATGAAGCTACCATATCAGACTGTCAGATAAATATGTCCCGTGAAGCAGGTGACCTAATATAGTTGACTAGATCAAGAATTCTATTAAAGCAAACATGCAACCAATAGTCTGAAGCACAGTGTTAGGGTGACTTCCTTCTAAGATTCAGCTCTTCTTTAAGTAGTTTCTTCAACGTTAAAACCAAGTTTCTAAGTTTCTCTAAATGTTGAACCTCATGTTAACTTTGGGTTAAAACGCAGGGTGATTTTGCTTCCAATTCTGTTCTACCCACCCACACCGCTCTCCTTGTGTCTCTCAAACACACTAAGCATGCTCTTGACTCAGGCCTCTTGAAATTGCCATTTCCTCTGTGCAAAATACCCCTCCAGACATTCCCTACAGGTCTTTAGTCATCTTGCAGGGACCCCACCTTGCCACTCTATGTGAACTTCCATGCACACACACACCCAGCAAACTCAGTCCTCTTCCTCTGCTTTGCGGTGGCTTCTCAGCACTTGTCACTAACAATGACCAATCTTGGCTACAATTACTTAGCTCTCCTGCCTTGCTCTCTGGACCATATAAACCATATGTTGGAAAGGAAGAGTCAAGTTAGGAATTTGCCGTGTGGGTAAATTGGATGGCCCAAACTTTTTCTCCGTCTTCCACTATATCTAAAGCATTTCTGCTGCTTAGATTGCTGGGGGTTTCTCTGAGACATAAAATATGAACTTTTCAGTAGATCATCTATTTATAAACAATGATACCTATTTCCCCTAGAATTCATTTATCTCTCATTGGTAAGTGTTTAACTTTCTGAAGGCTATCTTTACCATTCAATGGGCTATTCTGTTCACAATGTCAACAAATAAATATGTATTTATATCTGAATTAAGAGTCAACAAGGTAATCATGTTGCAATGCTAGGTGCCTTTAAGCATACATATCCAAATAAAGAACAACGATAACAACTATTTGAGTAACTATTCAAATATCCTGAAACATTTTTAAGTGCTGTATATGCAGAATCATTCTGTAATTTTTCCATAGAATACTTACTAATTTTCGTGGGAAGTGCTCCTTTGCCATCTGCCTTTAAGCAAAACTTGACATTAAAACTGTAGAGAAATAAAAATATATACAAATCCTGTAATCCAGTTTAAACATATTGCTGAGTATCACCCCCAAATCTCATATTTCTAATGCACAGTTTATATAGTGAAGCCTTTTATATCTTTCTTCTTGTCATAATAACATTCTTGAAACATGAAACACAAAATACACAGAATGTCCTAACTCATCCTTCAGTAATTTAAGCACCTTTCCTTTCATGGTATCATCATTTCAAAAAAACAAACAAACAAAAAAAAAAACCAAAGGAAAAAAAAGAATCTCTGAACCTCCTCTCAAGTTTATAGAACCTGTTGATAAATCTAAGTGAGAGAAAGGATGGGCCAGACGTAAAATAATCTCTTTTTTTTTTTTTAAAGCCCCCACCAAGCTTCCTTTAATTAGAAAGCTCCTCTAGAACAGTGTTCTTCATGATTTCTTAATGGGTCATGAAATCAGTTCAGTGGGCTGTGTCAACCAATATCTTAAAAAAATAAATCAAATAAATAAAACTGACTGAAGGGTAAGATTTCATGGAACTTTTGTTTTAATTACACACATGTATTTACTGGATTATGATGCAAAATGTATTTCATACAATGTGCCATAACCAAAAAGATACAAAAGCTACTGCTCTGGTTAGTATATTCAAAGCTTTACAGTTATTAGCATACTTTTAAATATATTACTAGCAATTTCACAGGGGCAGGCAGGGTGATTGAAGGGAAGGCCATAAAACTTAAAGCTAAAATCTTGAAAACTTCACTGCCAATCAATATAAGATAAAATGTTACTAAATTTTTAATGCAATCCAATGAAAGAAATAAAATTTTGAAAAATGTTTTCTAATAACTATAACAATTTGAAGACAAAATCAGAATTATTTTTTCATTAGCCTCTTAGAAGTAAAATTTTCCCAGCTTCTAATCATTCCTCACTGCATCTGTAAAAGTTCTTTGATTTTTGAGTAACCAAGGAACTTAAAGAACAGTGTTCCCCAAAGTGAGGTACTCTTGGTGATTTTACTAGTATATGGGCCAAGGTTTTTCTTAATTTTATATTTATTTTGACATGTATGAGAAAGGTAGTAGGGTTTCTCCATATTATTTTAAAATATTTTTAAGTAAAACATGAATTGATTTAAAGAAAAAAATTATTTTAATTATAAATACAGGTAGAATGAAAGTATAGCAAAAATCATACACTAGCAAAAAATAGCATGCAAATAATGAAGACTTGAGAAACACTGGACTAGAGAAGAATTCCGATATTAAACTTACAAAAAATTGTATTTTTCTTTAGAAACTAGTTAGGGGACAAGAAGAACAAGAAGAATATTATATTGGTAATATACTACTTATAGATTTAATATTATTTAACATTTAATAATATTTCATAATAATAAATAATGTATTTTTCATACAACTGTTCATGGGTCTGTTTAGAATCAAATAATAAATGAGTTCTGAGATCTTATTAGCTTTTTCGTCTTTTTGAATATATTCATTGAGCATGCATCATATTTTTTAATGAAGTTTATAGTAGTTTGTAGCATATTTTTAGAGCCTTCTACATATCTACTCTGGAACAACATTTCCATAATCCAATCTATGAAAAGAGAGTAATGCACACAGAAACTGTTCTGCAATATTTCAGCCCCCCCCTTCATTTTCAATTGTTTTCATAATGACTGTACCAATAATAACAATAGTAAATATTATTAAACTAATGCCCTTACCAGGAAACTTTGAGATCTGTCCCAGGCAATGGGCAGGTTTTATTGTCTTGATTTAAAATGCTAGGGTACACTTCAAGGCCAGCATTTACAGTTATAACTGGTCTGGCCCTGGTTTTAAAAAAAAAAAAGAAGAAACAAAAAGAAAGGAAAGCAAAAAGTTATTTACAATATTAGATTGATCTAAGCATTTTAGGTTTACATTTTTTGTATATATAACAACGTTTTCTAAAGCATTGTTTATAACAGCAAAAGGAATAAAAACAATCTAAACACAGAATGACAAACTGTCCCTGTTTGCTGAAGACCGTCCTGACTTTAGCACTGACAGTCCCACATCCTGGTAAATCCCGCAGTTCCAGGCAAAGCGGGACAAGTGGCCATCCTATCTGAACTCAGTCCACGAAAGCAGAATGGTTAACCACGTTGTGGGGTATCTACCTAACGCAATGCAATACAGTAGGGGAAATGAGTGACATAAATCCATCTGTGTGGATACGAGATGATCTCTAAGATATATCCAATATAATTTTTATATGACAGGAAAAAAACCCACCATGTACAAAGGATGCATACGCAAACACATACACATAATTTTTTAATGCACAGAATAATTCTGGTAGGGTATACTCATAAACTAGTAACTGGCGTGAAAGGAAGTATGTTATTTTTGTTTATGTCCTTTCTGATTGAGTTTTTACTACATGCATTTTACTATATGTATTACCTTTTAATAGCAATTTTAAAAACTGAAATAATAAATTAAAATAAATAGTTTTCCAAAGTTCAGATGTACAGGCTTAAGCCCTGTATAAAAATATAGTAGGCTCACGGCACTGTGCCTACTCAGTCATGATAAATGATTGGGCACACGTGGCCCCAAGAGCCACAATCAAGTTGACCCAACATAAATTCCATTACACAGAACTCAGGTTAGTTATTCTAGCATGTATAAACATAGCCCATAAAAGTGTAAGCATCTTCACCTACTTGGGATGCCAGATGATAGTCTAAAGCATGAGGAATTGATTAAATATAGAGAATAACTGAGAATATGGATGAAGCTGAGAAATACAGGTTATGTGGATTTATATATATTGCTCTAATAAAAATATTGATTTGGGAAGTCATTACATACTGCCCTGTGGTCACAGAATGCTGTGGGATAAACATCAAGTTAACTTCTTGCCTTTTAGAGGAAAATGTAAACTCATATAAATTTTAAAGAGAGATTTAAAACACAGAAGAACATCTTTGAACATAATTTAAAGAACAAAGAGAGAAAATTCTGAATGCATTTCTAAATAAAAAATCTACACCTTCTTCTGCTTTGGGATTTCCTTGTATAAATGCTGACTGAGCAAGGCTTGACTAGAAAGAACAAATTTTATCATTACTTCAAGAAAATTAAACTGAAATTCAAACAGTGGTAATATTCCTATTATTACAGGATATGGAAACGTGCTCACCTGTATAATACAGCTCTATCTACACCAAAAGCTCCTACAATTAAGTCTTAAAAGAGAGTAGAAAAACATGTAAATAATAATAATAATAATTTTTTAAAGTCATATACCATTGTATAAAACTTTCAGTGCATGTGATAAAGATTTAGACATAGTCTCAAAACTATTCTTCATTAAATGGTTGTAAGATAGTATCTCAAAGGCAAAAACATATGAAAACTCTAAATAAGGTATCAAATGGCATACACTCCACATAAAACTAATCTTTCATCCAGGGAGACAAGAATATTTTTAATGGATACTTTGTAAAGATGAGAATCTTTTTAAAGGGTACTTAATAAAAATTAGCAATAATAAAGAAGTGTGTATCACCCAAATGCATATACCCCTCAAAGGAAAAAGTTTTAGAAGTACCTGTGGATTTTACAATTTCACTGCAAAATTTCATTACAAGTCTATATTTCATTATAAATTTTTCCCTTTGTTACAAAAACAAAACAAAACAAAGCACATTACATATACATAGAATACTTAGAAGGACAGCAGATAGCATTCAAATTAACAAGAACAGAGTGCATCAATTTTTGTATGCAGCTGGTACAATGGGTTCGTGATTAAGAAAATATGAAATAAGAGCTCTATTTCACAATATACCCAAGGTAAATCTGAGGAAACCCTTTCTAAGCAGACAAGTACATAAGGAACCATAAAGATGGGTAGACTGGATTACCTAAAAATTAAGAACTTCTTTATGCCCAAAAAGCAAATACAACAAACTGAGATATATGTGTGTGTGTGTGTGTGTGTGTGTGTGTGTGTGTGTGTGTGTTAAGGGGTTACTATCCACAATATTTAAGACACTGTCCTAAGGGAAAAAAAAGAAAGGAAAACAACATCCCAATAGAAACAGAGCAAAAAAAAAAAGTAAAAAGGGAATTCACAAAAGTAAATACATATAAACAAAAATGCTTACCCTCCCTGATAATTAAAAACTATAAAGTAGAACAAAGTAACATTTCTACCTATCATATAGTTCAATATTATTTTTACAAAAACAACAGATGACCCTCAGTGTAGGCACCCATGTGGGTAAATGATTGCTCATTCTGGTGAATGCTTAAAAAGAGCTGCAAAACCTTCTTTTTGAGGGAATGGGATTATAATTTGATGACATGTATCAACAGATTTTTTTTTTTAAAGTGCCGTATATTTGACACAGCAATTCTAGAATTTTGTCCTAAGGAAATAATCAGAGGTATGCACCAGAATTATATGCAAGGATATAAATGCCCAAAAATAAACTTAAGTAAGATCTGATACATTTGATAGAATGGGAAAAATATAATTCATATTTAGAAGAATAATTAGCAATATGGGGAAACATTTCTGATACTTTGAGTGAATAAAAAAATATGCTATTAACAGTGCCTAAAGTATAATTCTGTTTTGTTAAAGAACTATAATGAATGCATTGAAAAAATGATTGAAAGATATGCTTTGCTGTATTTTCTAAAAGTTCTATAACAAATATATTGCACTTATAACCAAAAATCTCCTGAAATAACAGTAACAGACAAGAATCACATTCCTGTCCTATTTCCAAAAGCACTTCAACACACTTGTATATTGGGCTCATACGAACTGTTTCAATAATAAAGGTAAATCAAATCTTCTGCATTATATCTCATTTAAAGAATGGACCCATTATGACCAGATCCGTTATAATACTCCAAAGTATATAACTGCTAGAAAAAGGCCTCTGTTCCTGTCCTGGTTCAAACCAAAAGGCAACCTCAGGCAAATTACCTTTCTCAATCTTTTCTCATCCATAAAAATGGCATAATAACAACCTAAGCTAGCCTGTATGCTTCACCAGCCTTACTGGGAGAATTAAATGAGATAATGTATCTTTTAACAATCACAACGATTAGTCAAGTCCATAAAAATGTTAGATGATTAAAAAATACAGGAGACATTTAAAATGCTAGAATGAACAAAGTTTTGTCTGACATTTCATTACAGAGTTCAGGACAACAAAAGAAGAAACTCAGAGTATATGTTTTATATTGGAAGCTCCCAGGAAATACAGCTGTCTTTGTCTCATATCCCCTTCGGTGATGAGAACAGTGCCTTAAAGAACATAGCAGGGGTATGAACAATAACTGAAGTATTGAACTGAAATAACTTATGACGTAAATCAAGAGAGCAGTAACAAACTATTCGCTATTAGGACTGAACAACCTAAGAAATTGTATGTATTTCTAGGAAAGCACCTGGATATCCATTTCTGTCTATATCCGTGGCTCCTTTCATTGAATAGCCAAAGCTTGGTGGCATGCTTCGAGCAGCCCACTTCCCTTCAAGGATTTGAGACGGTACTGCATTCAAGCCTGTTAATCTTCCATTGAAAATATAAACAATTCCTTTTTTATCTTCGCCCCCATAGGGAGCAGCAATGGCAATATCTGTGGGGAGGAAGGAAGGGAGGGGGGAGTTTGGAGAGAAACAAGAAGGAAGAGAAGGAGGAGGTGGAGGAAGGGAGAAGGAAAGGAGAGGAGGAGAACAAGGGCAGAGACAGGGAAGTCTTAGTGTTACTATTTATAAGGCAAAGATCTTAATGCAGTTATCTTCCTTTCAAAAGTTCCCCTTACAGCACTTTGCTTTTAGGGAGGACCTCCATTAGTACCTGTTTTTTGCCAACTGAAAAAAATCTGAAGAGGATTCGCTTTTACAAAGAAAAGCAAAACTAGCATTCAGCGTTTGTTTTACAATGAACCGTTCTAAGAGCTGCCTGCTCCCCGAGCAGCAGCAGGAGGGGCACCCTGAGGTCCTTCCCTGGGAACCACAGCCAACTTCTCAGCATCAAGCTGCCTGTAGCGCTCAACGGTGCCTATGAGCATCTATGCTTTATCTCAACTTATTCTTTGCATCCATTAGCAAGATGTGTCCTAAGGTATCACAAAACCCTGAGAGTGGTTACTTTTTGGGTCTGGGAAATTTGGGGGGTTTGGAAAAATTTTCCATATACATCACATTAATGATAATTGCTTCTTCGCTTGAATACCACTTCTGCTAATGAAAGTTTTCATGGGAAGGCTCCACTTTCGGACAGCAGGGCGAAACCTGTATTCATACAACCCACTTACCACAATAAATACTGATTCAAAGTTTAGCAGAATACTCTTTATTCCAAAGCAACGATCTAATTCAAGGAGATTCAAGCAAAACTATGTCGAAATGACATTAACTTGGAGCCAGATATTCTGGGTATGACCTTGAACAAATCACTTAACCTTTCTGGACCTCAAAATACTTCATCCTTAAAATGGAAGGGAGGGGACACGTCAAAAGATTCATCTAAGGGTCATTCCAGCTCTCAAAACTCTAATTTAGGTGGGCATGGTTTTTGTTTTTTGAAACTGCAGTCTGGCTCAGAAATTTGAAAGTTATGATTTCATCTCCATCTTGCTCAACTTATATTAAGATAACACAAGCAAATAAGAAGTTTGAAATTCTTCCAAAAAAGAAAAAAGAGAGAAAAATGGTCACTATAACCTTTTGAAACTCTGAAATACATTACAAATATGCTCACTTCCCTGTCTCTGCTGGTACTATCCTAGACAAGCCATTCTCATCCTTTCCCTGGAGCCCTAAAGCAGCCTGAGTGGCTCCCACTTCTGTTCTTGCCCCTAAAATCCACTCTCCTCAAAACGGCCAAAGGTTAATATGTCACCTTCGTTCTTAAAATCCTTCATTTCCCAAAGCATTAAACACTACCTGATTTGTGTAGTCATTCCACCAGTGCTCCCCACCCTCCCCTACCATCCCAGTTCTAGCCCTCACTCACCCTTCCTATCAATCCTGACCTTTTCCTCTGTTCCTTAAACACACCAAGCTAGTACCCATGTTTGGATTTACACTTGCTGCTCCCTGTGCCTTAACAGCTCTTGCTCCAGGGCTTTTCAAGCCCTGCTCCTTCTGTTTATCCAAATCATAGATCAAATGTCATCGTATCAGAGAGGTTCTTTTTCCCTGACAACAAAGTCATGCACTCTCCCTTCTCACTTACACTGTCTAGGCACTATCACGTTAACCTGCCTTTTTTTGTTTTAATCCACAGCCTTTATCACTATCTGAATTTCCCCCATTATGTATTTACTTTGTGGGTCTTCCATGAAACATAGGCTTCACAAGAGCAAGGATGTGTCCATCTTGCCTGTGACAGCCACTATGCTCCAGTCATTGCAAACTGCCTCAGTTATACCTTCCCATACACAAACTGCTTCCAGCCTCCTTGATGCTGCATCTCCTGAGACACCAGACACCTTGATCACTTATCTTTAATGTAAGAGCATTATGCCCAGCATTATCCCAAACACGGTGATGACTGCCTTCTAATGTTTACATAAAAGTTGCCCCTATTGATGCTAAATTCCTTAAGGACATGGATGGGCTCTAATTTATCCTGTCATTTTTAGCACTTGGAATAGGGCATGGCGTGCAGTAAGAACCAACTAAGAATTTGTTATTCTTCAAAAAAACAGTAGGATTTAAATTAAATAAGAGTCCTTCTTTTTTCTTTTTTAAGTTTCAAAGGTAGGCATAACTTCTAAATTGACACAGGCATTAAGAACGCATTTATCAAAGCACCTGGGTGGCTCAGTTGGTTGAGCGTCCGACTTTAGCTCAGGTCATGATCTCACGGCTTGTAAGTTCGAGCCCCGTGTTGGGCTCTGTGCTGACAATTCGGAGCCTGAAGCCTGCTTCGGATTCTGTGTCTCCCTCTCTCTCTGCCCCTCCCCACACATGCTCTGTTTCTGTCTCTCAAAAATAAGTAAACGTCAAAAAAATTTTTTTAAATATATATTTATCAAAATATAATTTCCCAACAGAAGACAACTCTAGTGTTGAAAAACCATTTAACAAAAATTATCTTTAACTTTTCTAAACTTCTCATTATTTTATATATCCTAATTATCTTCTTGTTTTCTTGGCTGGCATCTGTCCAGTCTGGAAAGCCCTACTTTTTCACACAACTGATTTCTTCCTTTAATCATTTTAGTTGCTCTTTTCTGTGTTTTCTTCCCCTCTTTCTGGAGGAGTATTGACAAAAACTGCACCTTATACATAACATATACAAAACATAACTTCACTGTTTTGTTCTCAGTGTCCCTCTTAATGATACCTAAGGTTTTCATAGTGGGTATAGGTAGAAATGGGGGAATATAGGATGAACTGTTTAACAAAGGGTTAATGTCATCAGGCTTACACAAAGAAAAGATCCAGGTTATAACTAACAGTTCATATTATATATATAAAATATAGATACATATAAACTGTAAGTATATATAAATAGTTGCATAAATACAGATCAGATCATTTTCCACTCAAGATACCATTATTCACAAGCCACTATTTGAGGCAATAAGACTCCAGGAGAAACTTGGGGAGAACAAAATCATCCTTTCTGGTATCCATTTCTAGAAGTAAAATCTGTTTGTCAAATCTCTGTAAAATTTCATTATTTTTTATCTGCTGTTTATAATTATTGTATTCACTGGTAACACAGTTTGATAAAAATATAGAAAATGGAATGAGCTGTTGGCCAGATCATAATACTGAGGAAACTTCCTTTAAAGTGGCTGGAATACCCTTAAGACAAGGTGATGGCAAACATGCCAGGCTCTCCCCGAAACCCCAGAGACAGCGGCCCTGCTATAGCAAGGCAGAACCTCAAATTTGGCCCTGTGTTTTCTAAGTCGTTTTGTTATCAATAAGTAATAGCTTGCTCTGTTCTACAGTATTCTTTTCAAGTTCTATTTTAAACTTTATACCAGAGTTCTTTTGATTTAAGTTCTCTTGGTAGTACAAATCTTTAGGACTCTATTTTAGGCAGCAAGATGTTTCTGTGAACAGTTCTTACTAACACTGAAAACATCTAGAGCTAAGGTTAGAAATGACACTCCCAATCATGACACAGAACTACCCATGAGGTAGGAGTAGAGTAGTCTTGAAGCCTAAAAGGTGTTTTCTTTTTCCACCACAACTTGGAAGATATAAAATTCAACTGTATTTTTGAAGTTTTCTCTTTAACTTATAACTTTAAATTTTAAGGGGCATATCCCTATATATGATCGATTATTCAAAAAACCAAAAGTTCAACTTTCTATTCTGAGAGTTTTGTACCAGTATTTCTTTTTTTAAGGGGCGCCTGAGTGGCTCAGTCAGTTAAGCGTCCAATTTCAGCTCAGGTCATGATCTCACGGTTTGTGAGTTTGAGCCCCATGTTGGGCTCTGGGCTGACAGCTCAGAGCCTGGAGCCTGCTTCAGATTCTGGGTCTCCCTCTGTCTGCCCCTCTGCTGCTTGCACTCTGTCTCTTGCATTGTCTCAAAAATAAATAAACATTAAAAAAAATTTTTTTTTAATCTTGATAATTTATAATCTATATTTTACTCTAAGTTAAAAGTCACTTTGATTTTTAAAGATATCTACAGATATTGGAGTGCCTGGATGGCTCAGTTGGTTAAGCAACCAACTCTTGATTTCAGCTCAGGTCATGATCTCACGGTTTGTGAGATAGAGCCTTATTTTGGGCTTGGAGCTGACGGCGTGGAGCCTGCTTGGGATTCTTTCTCCCTCTCCCTCTTCCCCTGTCCCATTCTCACACACGCCCATGTGCACACATGTTCTCCCTCTATATATAAATAAACTTAAAAAAATAAAGAAATTATTAAATGGGACTATTATAAAACAATGAGCTTATATTTTTTACTTGCCCTCACAAAGGGAGTTATAACATCCTTCAGAACTCTCAGGACTTCTCAGATAGCCACAACAAAGTTATGGCTTTAAAAATATTAAAGGCAAATCGTACCTCTAAGGGATGCAGTTAGAGTCAACATTGCCTTGACAATGTGCCTGGGTGCATTTTTTACATTTGTATCCAAATGGACAGTAGAGGGCACTGCTGCTAAGCAGGACAGAGACAACAAATCACCAGCTTACTCTGGGCTCCCTGGGAATGCAAATTTCCTTCAGAATTTAACCATTCCAAAATTCTAATTTGAGGCTGTATGAATAATAACTTATGAGAATAATTTTTTTTAAAGTTTGCTCAGATTTTTAAGGAAGAAGAGCAACTGTCGTTTAACCTGGAGTCACTATCAATCCAGTGCTTCCTTCCAGGAAGGAGGTTTGCTCGTATGAACAACCACAGAGGAAGGTACAAGACTTTTCCAGGTAGACACAGAAAATTATGGACCCACAATTACTGAACTTTGTTGATCTTACCATTGAAGCCATCCTGGTCCAGATCCCCCAAAGGTGCTATGGCACTGCCGAACCTCGCAAAGACCTCAAACCCATTCAGCTTGGTCGTCTGGAAGTCTCCTGAAGGTCTTTGCAGGGACACTGAAACCTGTCCCACCTCTTGGAGTTTGCCATCTGAGCCACGATCCATGAAGAGAGGGGCTCCAATAAACACATCTGCGTAACTAAAAGAGCAGAACCTCTTTCACCAACGCAAGATCAAATTCCACCTGTTAATAAAAAACTCAATTTCCCTCTTTCCACATCTCTCATAACCAAACTGAAGCAAAAAATCATTTCAAATTCAAATCTTCCTTCAACTCTTTTAAGAAACTATGAGTAATTCATAAAAATTACTTTATTCCTTCATATCATAAAAGCTACTGAAAGAAATTATGAACATCATAGAGGTTTTCTCATATTCACGAGAAACAGATTAGAAAGGGGACAGAGAAACAGAAGAAAAAATGTTTAATTTTGGCAAAGCATTCATAAACATGAGAGGAAAACTGTTTCTGGAAACATCTTTTTAAACTTACTCATCCCCATTAATGTCAGTGGCAGCGACAGAAAATCCAAAATATGCAGCCATCTGGATAACAAAAAGAAAATGAAATGTTTACATTTCATCCAACTAGCTTTGACAGTTAATATTTATTGTATATTTAATCAAACGGAAAAGGTTTTTATTTTTCTCTGCACATAGTTTCAATCTAAATTTCTTCTCTTTTGGGGGCACCTGGGGGGCTCAGTTGGTTAAGCGTCTGACTTTGGCTCAGTTGGTTAAGCGTCTGACTTTGGCTCAGGTCATGAGCCAGGACCTGTGGTCAGGACCTCACAGTTTGTGAGTTTGAGCCCAGTGTCAGGCTCTGTGCTGACAGCTCAGAGCCTGGAGCCTGCCTCACATTCTGTGTCTCCCTCTCTCTCTGCCCCTCCTCTGCTCATGCGTGCACATGCATGCACTCTCTCTCTCTCTCAAAAGTAAACATTAAAAAAAAATTAAAAAATAAATAAGTAAATAAATTTCTTCTCTTTTGTTTATTCTACCAACACAATCAGGTAATGAGGCATTTTTATTTCCCTAGATTTATAGGCAAAACATATCCCGTGTATATCATTTCGGTGTCTTCAAAACATGCCACTTAAGTCTAAGGATAACTAACGCTCCTTCCCAGGCCTAACCTATTATCACCCTTCTTCTCCACTGCCCCAAAAATGTCATACATACACCATCAGAAAGATACATAGTCACAGACAGAAGTTTTAATTGAGCCCAAGAAGTTATCAGTGGGAGTCTATGCAGTAAAGATAATAGATAATAATTATTAATAGATCATAACTGGCTCTCCCTATGTGACCACTGCTACTCTCAAGAAATTACTGTTTAGAAAGATACTGGAATGACTTTGTTCTTGTCTCACATCTCATCTGATTACTTGCCAATAGCTTTGCTTTTGAGTTATACACAGTGCAACTAGTTTTGGGTTTATTACAGGATTATGTGAAGGGAGAAGGAATGTCCTTTCCTCCACTACAGAAGACTGCTAGACATCACAGACAGAGCAGACTGGCTGGAAATAAACCTGAAAAGAAAAGTTCTAAACACAGCCCAACATGCAAAGCAAAACTACGAGAGATGACATTTTAAAGATGAACTAAGGTGAGGAATGAGTCAACAAACCACAGACAGGAAAGTTAGCAAAAGCTTCCAAAATTTGACTGGTGGAGATATCAGGAAGGAATGATATGGGAGATTCCTGCATCATCTATTTTGGGTTGACAGAGTATAAGTGAAGAAAATGAAAGGTGCAGTCTGTATCCAATTGCAAGACCAGAGCATGTGTAATAAAATGTATTGTATTTACAGTGCAATTTAAGAGAATACTATTTTGGGGTCTTAACCTTGCAAGGCGTTCGGCCTGAAAGTGTAAAGAAAGGGCATTTACTTAGACAAGTTTTTTCCTGGGCACTAGGATTAAAATGTTTTCATTTGATTTGTTACTACAACCCCATAAGAAAGTTACCAGTACCCCTATTTTTACAAATGACCCACCAGATTTACAGTGGCATATACCTTGTCCAAAGCAGTTAAGACTGAGAATGAAGAGCCCAGGTCTGTCCTAAAGCAAAGCCTCCTCCCACCCCACAGCAATAAAGAAAGCATCATGGACTGCGTACGTGATCCAGAGACATACACAGGCATCTGACAGGAGAAGGTGCTTGAGGTCAAGAAGTCAAAACCTCACAAAGGGATAACCACCCCCTGCCACGACTCTAACGGGTTGTCAACTGCGGGCCGTTTGTTCCGTGCTGTGAACCAACACTGACCGCTACACGTGGGATGAGGTTTCTGGGGGCTGAAAGTCTACTTCCTCATCCTATCAATCCTCTTGCAAAGCCCAAAAATCTCTACTGAATAAGAAGTGGGCTTGAATCCCAGATCTGCCACCTGGGATATAATTATTTTTTCTGTAGCTACTGATTTTTCCTTTGCCATTACTAACTGGGTATTTAATTCTCTGAGATATACGAAACAAAATGTTATAAAATGCCTGTACCTGCAGAGAATGTCTAGTGCCTAATAGTACTACTTTTTAACTGAAGAATGTTTTATTTCTTGAACTACAAATGAAGTTTACTGATGACATCTATAATACACACATCTGTGCCATGCTTCGTTTTGCATCGAAAAAAAAAAATGAAAGGGCATAGATCATTCCTTAAAGGAGAATTTAATGTCATCAGCAAAGAAAAAAGGAAGTTTTTGTGGTTTTGTGTTTTTGACATGTATGTGTGCAGTTTGTGGATTTCCTTAAAAAACAAGCCATCATGTGCAATTACAAAAGGCTTTGTTTACACAAATTACTCTGCTTGAAACAAAGGTGAATTCTTTAAAGCCTATTTACATTTACAACATTGAATATTAAACCAATATTCATTACATATTCAACGTAAACCATTATGATACTTACAAGAAAAGTTTTAAGACATTGTTACAAAATGCTGATGTGGGGGAAAAAAAAAAACATTTTAAAAGCATACCTGCTCACCAGTAAAATTGTGTAAGGAGGACATGTTTTTCCCATCATAAATATAAACCTGTGGAGGAAAAACAAAAGCATATGAAATATCATAAAATATAAGATAACCCAGAGATTTTTTTTTAGATTCCTTTTAATTTTCCTACCATTCCCAAAGTCCTTGCTGCTCTTGGAACGCCTGAAACAAAGTCTGAAACAAAACAAAACAAAATAAAACATAACTCATATTCAAGACCAATACTGAAAACTGTAGGAGGAAATGGATATCTCAGAAAGCTTTAAGTTCTGTTTTGTTATTTCAGTAGAAAACAACAACAACAAAAATTCTTTAATGGTACTCCATAATAAATGACCATAGTATTTTTTAACAAGATCAAATCCTTACAAAATACAGAAAGATTCTTGAGAACTCTCAAAGAAATGCATGTGTGCCCTCAGGAATCTGTAATCTTATTAAAATGAGAACAGCTAAGATCAAGTGACCTAAGAACAAAGGAAAGGCAGTGACACCGAAATGTGGTCAAAATCAGGTGAAGTCTGTGATTCATAAATTGAGCTCTGAAGGGAGATGGATGGACAGACAGAGGATGAGGTAACAATCTTACATACAGAGCCCAGAAAGTTACAAGTTATGTCTACAAGAAGAAGGAACTAAGACCCTCCAAGAGGACCAAATCTGCTGAAAAGCAAGAAGGAAGAAGCTGAAGAAAAACTGAAACGCCAAGGGCGGGAAAGGAGTGGATGGGGGAAAACAAAGGGGCACTCAGCAACTGGCTGGTTCGACTTTCAGCAGCTGCAGATAAAGTTTAATGTAGACCAACCTTACATCAATGTACTAACATCTCCCCATTTCTGTTACATTCTATAACAATGGTTTCAAAACCCTTTAACTGCTGAGGTTTTGCAATGTTACCTGTTTTGAATGTTTAGTCTATATTTTTTAAGAAGGGGTAAATATAATTCAAGTGTATCATACCATCGATGCCATCACCATTGAAATCTCCGACAGCCACGGAATAACCTGAATAGGAAGAACAAAATGTGAAACTCCATCAAGGCACAGTCACCTACAGCATACTTGCTGAGTAGGCTTCCCTTGAAAATATTTTCAAAAAGGATTGACCCTTGAACAATGGGTTTGAGCTACACAGGTATACTAATACACAGGTTTTTTTCAATAAATATAGTGCAGTACTGTAAATGTATATTCTCTTCCTTATGGTTTTCTTAACATTTTCTTTTCTCTAGCTTACTTTGTTGTAAGAACACAGTATATAATACACATGACATACAAAATATGTCTTAATTCACTATGTCATTACTAAGGCTTCCAGTCAACAGTAGGCTATTAGATTTTGGGGGAGTCAAAAGTTATATGTGGGGCTCCTGAGTGGCTCAGTTGGTTAAGCGTCTGACTCTTGGTTTTGGCTCAGGTCATGATCTCATGATTTGTGAGATCAAGCTTCACATCAAGCTCTGTGCTGACAACACGGAGCCTGCTCGGGATTCTCTCCCCCCCCGCCCCACGCTCCTCCCTTGCTTGGTCTCACTCTCAAAATAAATAAATACATAAACCTTTTTTAAAAAGTTACATGCAGATTGTCGACTGTGCAAGGGATTGGTGCACCTAAGTCATACACTGCTCAAGGGTCAACACAATTCCTTTAGTTATGCAGTATTTTGTTCTCTAGAGGTAACAGATGCATATGTACATGCTAAATGAATCTAAAGGAAATAGTTACACCCTAAAATAGTATTTTTCTATTAGAAAAATAAGACGTTAATCAACTTCACAAAGGAGTCAGTTAAAAATGGTAAATTTCTCATAGATACAGAGTATAGATTGGAGGTTAGCAGAGGCAGGGGATAAAAGGTGGGCAAAATGCATGAAGGTGGTCAAAAGGTACAAACGTGCACTTATAAATAAGTCATGTGATATAACCTAGAGGATGGTGAGTAACTAATACAACTATGTTGTATATTGAAAGAGTAGAATTTAAACATTCCCAGTACAAGAAAAACAACTGTAGCTGTGTGTGATAATGAATATTAACTACACTTATTGTGAGCATCATTTCACAGTATATAAAAATATCAAATCATTATGTTGTATACCTAAAAGTAATATAATATTACAAGTCAACTGTATCTCAATTTTAGAAAAACAGGGTAAATCTGTAATTTATCTTAAAGGAGCAAAAAATAACATATTTTTTTCAATCAGCAAAGTACTACTGCTGTCCTAAGTCCTTGGTTTAAAGAGTAAGAGAAACCTAAAAGGAGAAAACAAAACTCAATAAACTTTAAAGACCAAAGTTTAACACAGTGAATAACACAGAGAATAGAAGTTTAGGAGTCAGACTGCCTGGGTTTGAACATTAGAACAGCAAGTTACTAAGTGAGTGACTTCAGGCAAGTTATTTTGCCTTTTTGTGCCTGAATTTCTTTACCTACAAAATAGGGATAATAGCAGTACACTGTCACAGACCTGTTGTAAGGATTAAATAAATTAATACAGATAAAGCATACTTAGAACAATGCCTAGAATACATAAGCATACTTTAAAAGTTATCTATTACTATTAATTGTTGTATAAATAATCACTCCTAAATTTCAACTACTGAAATATAACATAACCTAAGCATTCATTAACAATTTGAAGTTACGTTCCTGTTCCTTATATTTTAAAAAAATTCAACATAAAAGATTGTCCTGCTTAAAGCAGCATATGCAAACACAGGGCAAATACACTGCAACTCCATATAATGAATCCATATTTTGGTTTTACTTACCCAAGTAACTGTCATCAAAAATAGCTTGAGCAGTCCGAGTTGCCAACTGGTTATTATACTGGATGCTGTAAACTTTGGGGTCATATTTAGATACAATTTCTGCCACTTGATCCGAAATGAGCTGACCTGAAAAATATATATATAATAACTTTCTAATGGGAATTTATGATGCAGATGATGGATGGTACCAGCACAAGAGTAAATAGCATTCAAGGGGTGCCCAGCTGGCTCAGTCGGTGGAGGATGTGACCCTTGGTCTCAGGGTCGTGAGTTTGAGCCCCACACTGGGTGTAGAGATTACTGAAATATACAATCTTTAAAAAAAGAGAGATTGGTATTTCTAATTATTAGCCTTAAATAACTCTTCATAATGCTCAATCTGAAAGTTGATGTTCTGTTCAAGCTAGTTCTTAAAATTAGTCACTGCTAGGAGTGCCTGGGTGGCTCAGTGGGTTAAGCATCCAACTTCAGTTCAGGTCATAATCTCAAGGTCTGAGAGTTCAAGCTCAGCGTCAGGCTCTATGCTGACAGCTCAGAACTCGGAGCCTCCTTCAGATTCTGTCTCCCTCTCTCTGCCCCTCCCCCACTCACCCTCTGTCTCTCTCTCAAAAATAAATAAACATTAAAAAAATGTTTAAAAAAAGAGTTTGAAAATCTACTGAAATAATTACCTTTACTGTTATAAGAATGAATCGATTGTTTTTTTCCACAAATTATTTGGATACCTTTATGAAGAGGCCTGAATGGGTGAGTTCACTTTTCTTCACAACCTTAAGGTAGCCAAGAAATCTAAAGCACTACACAAAAATCAGATTGTTCCTGACCCCAAGAAAAGTTGGCTGACTTATCAAAATGCCATCTCCATACATGAAGAACATAATCTCCTCATTTCTGCTGTTTCAGAAAAAAACCTCATAGCCAACATTTATCAGTCTGTTCCAATCTGTCCAGTCACAAAGGTTTACTTTAAAGGTAGGAACACTTTCTGTTTGGGTCAATAATTTATCCTCTGTGCCTAAACAGACCTAACACATAGCAGGAATTCAACATATATTTCTTTTTTTTTTTCTTTTTTTTTTTTAATTTTTTTTTTCAACGTTTTTATTTATTTTTGGGACAGAGAGAGACAGAGCATGAACGGGGGAGGGGCAGAGAGAGAGGGAGACACAGAATCGGAAACAGGCTCCAGGCTCCGAGCCATCAGCCCAGAGCCCGACGCGGGGCTCGAACTCACGGACCGCGAGATCGTGACCTGGCTGAAGTCGGACGCTTAACCGACTGCGCCACCCAGGCGCCCCTCAACATATATTTCTTGAATCAAAGAACACAGGAAAATTCTATCATCTCTTTTGAGTAAAACATTACAATTTTCTCTATTCGTATAGAGATAATTCTGAGATCTGTGGAAAAATTCATTCTGGCATACCTATTAATTCAGGGTAAAACTCGATGATTTTAATCTCATTAGAACAAAATATTCTCTGCCCAGCTACTGAGTCTTTCAGTTACATTTCCTAGACCATTTACTAATAAAACTCAAATCAACATGGTATTGATTGTATCTGTCCTAATTTTTAAATAGGAATGAATACAGACACTGTATAATACCCAAGGTATTAAAAAAAACTCGTCATTTAAACATGTTCACAGCTGTGTCTCTTAAAAAGGCAGAGATAACTATCAGTCCTGACTGAGAATTACAAAATCAGTCTTTGGTTCCCAGGCATCCCAGCAGACACTTCCCTCCCCTCCACCGAATTCCATAACTAGCAATGGAGAAGAAAAACAATTCCATGTTTTTTTCTCTTACTAGAAAGTATTAACCTCATATGTGATTAGAATTATTTTTGTGTTCATTCTAAAACTTGAAAACTCTGTTTTAATCTCATATGCGATTAGAATTATTTTTGTGTTCATTTTAAAACTCGAAAACTCTGTTTTAATCTCATATGCGATTAGAATTATTTTTGTGTTCATTTTAAACCTCTAAAACTCAATTAGAATCTTCCTAAATCATTTCATTTTTCAATAAATGTATATAGTTCACAGGAATCCAAATTCTTTCATTTAGTGTGTCTCACATGCTGATTCATCTTTCCCTGATTTTTCTCTTTTCTTCATTCCCTCCTTTGTCATCCCTTTCAACTTTTCATTTATTTCTATTTCTCATTCCTTCTTATTGTTTTTCTATCCTATTTTCCCCTTCAGTAAATTTCTTCTTGAGTTTCCCTTTCTGTGAAACAAAAGCAAGTGTGGGTTTTCCTATGGAAAAGCAAGTAAGGAAAGCACAGTGTAGAATACAGAAGTAAAATGCAGAATTAGAAAGTAACTTGCACATCCATGCAGTCACAGGTTTTTCCAGCTCTTCCAAATACTGATAATGCTTAAATGTCAGAATGCCAAGAAACAAAAGTTCTGACTCTGTGAATAGCATTTATTAGCAGAAAACAAACGTGAATAAATTAAATATATAATTGTGTGTATATAATCATAAATGAAACATAAAGCAAGTAAACAAATTTAGGTACCTGTTTTCAAACTTTCAGCAAATAATGATGTTATGCATTTGTTCAAATAGTAATATTATTGGGCCTCCCAGAATGACTGAAGAATGCAGTGTTTTATCTTTATTTTGACACCAGTTTAATTACATTCTTTTGAAATTTCCTAAGACCCACTATTTTAAAAGCTCCCCAAAACGAAGAAGTCATTCATGATGTCAATGGTTAATGAGAAAATAACTATTTAAATATTCTAATGAACAAATTGAAAATACTTTAAAACCATGAGCTTTCAGAATACCACAATTTGCCTGCATAGATCAGTTCCACACACTTCCTAATGTTTACACTATAGACTCTAGAGTAGAGACAAGAAAGCATGTATCACAAACAATAAAAATAAATTGTTTTAAATTACTTTGTAGATTTACATTATAATTTACTTTAAAAATATTGTTTACTTTCTACTAAAAATATATATAATATATATTATGTATTATAATATGCCACAAATTTTCTATATATTATATTATATATAGGATGTTACAGTGCTTTTTAAAAAAAAAATACTGTGAAACAGATAGCAATTACACATTTAAATTGTATTTCTCAATTTCTTTCTTTAAAATAATTCGAAAAATCGTATAGGCACATGGTAAGCCAAGCAAGCATTAAACACAATCATTACTGAGTAATTTAAAAAATATTATCCTAGGGGTGCTTGGGTGGCTCAGTCGACTAAGCATATGACTCTTCACTACTGATTTCTGCTCAGGTCATGATCTCATGGTTAGTGAGATCGAGTCCCATGTAGGGCTCTGCACTGACCATATGGAGCCTGCTTGGGATGTTCTCTCTCCTCTCTCTCTGCCCCTCTCCCTACTCATGCTCGCTCTCTCTCTCTTTCTCTCTCCCCCTCTCTCTCTCCCTCTCTCTCTCTCAAAATAAATAAATAACTTTAAAAAAATATATCAACCTACCTTGCCAATAAAAGCTACCAGGACCACCAAGAAGTACTCTGTCAGCCTAGATTAAACCAAACAACAAAAAAATACATATTTAAAAATAGGTAGATTTAAAAACTGAAAGCAATGTAATACCCACAAAAGCCATATATATATATGATATTTAATACACATAAAAGCTATATAAACATATAACAAAATCACAAATCTCAAACTCTCCTGACTCATTTTCAGTAAATTTTCATTGTACTTTTCTAAAATACAATAAAAATGTTTTAAAAGTTATGACTATTAATATATGAAAATATACAAATATATACACACATTGATTCTATAGATCTGGCTGGTTCGCAACTTGTTAGCAAGTACTACTATAAAATATTTTTGAGTTATAGAACAAAAAGTCATTAATTTTGTATATTACATTTGTAACTATATAGACAAATTTTCTTTCTAGTAATCATTAAAATTTTTTTGGCTAGAAATGCCTCAGGAAGCTCAGTCAAGTATGTGACGCTTGGTTTTGGCTCAGGTCATGATCCCAGGGTTGTGGGATCGAACACCATGTTGGGCTCTGTGCTGGGCATGGAGCCTGCTTGGGATTCTCAATCTCTCTCTCTCTCTCTCTCTCTCTCTCTCTCTCTCTCTCTCTCCCTCTGCCCTCCCCTGCTCACAAACTCTCTCTCTCTCAAATAAAATTAAAAAAAAATTTTTTTTAATGCTTTGAGAGCACCTGAGTGGCTCAGTCAGTTAGGCATCTGACTCTTGATTTCGGCTCAGGTCATGATCTCACAGTTCATGAGTTCGAGCCTTGCATCCAGCTCCGTGCTGACAGTGTGGACCCTGCTTGGGGTTCTCTCTCTCTCACTCTCCCTCTGCCCCTTCTCCACTTGTGCTCTTTCTCTCAAAATAAATAAACTAAAAAAAAATAAAAATAAATAAAAGAGAAATTTTTTTAATTCTTTGGCTAATGAAAAATTATTTTTAGTGTCTTGCAGATCTAAACAGGAATGAAGTTAGAAGGTAAATTTTTCAGTGTATATAATATATACAATTTACACTTGACTAGCATTTCTTGTATCTGTAACCAACTATAAGTATCTAATTCAAGATAACTGTATTTAGTGTTTGAGCATAATGTTTTGGACATTTCTTCCCCCCTGGAGACAAAAAACGTAATTCTTCCCCTCCAAACATACATATAGCCCTTTCAAGCTTTCAACAGACAATTTCCTGTCCTGGTTATGTAAAAGGTACTTCTAAGTTGTCTGCTGTAAAATGACACCTTTTTTCCAGAAATGAGTTAAAGAAAGTAAATAACTAATTTAGTAGTGAATGGTTGCTATATGAGAATATTTCTGGGGTTATAGTTACATAGGCATAGGTACAGAAAACATAGGGACTTTTTAAAATATAACACCTCTTTGAAAATATATCATGGAAGTTTAACCTAATATTATTAGTATACTTTACCTCTCTTTGTTTTGCTTCCTCAAATTTTGAATTATGAGTAATTATGAGTAAATTTTGAATTATGAGTTTCAAATTGAATGACTTACATCAATTATGTAATAAGGAAAGTTAACTAGAATTATAGACCCAGTCTAGAAAAAAATTTTTTTAAATAAAGATAAAATATAAATTAAAAAAAACAAGAAAATGCTTTATTAATTTTCTGAATTACATGATTATAGTTTATATCATTTTAGTAAATTTATGGCATTTGTTGCTCATACTTTCTAAGAAAGCCATATTAAGCTTTCTAAGGAAGCTCTATTTTTAATTAATATATTTGAGATTTCTATCTCAAATAGAGAAATTAATATTCTCAATTTGATATTCAATATTTTCACATATCTCACCAAAAAAATCCCCACATACACAAAAGAAAATGACATAAGGAAAAGTATTTAAGAAAAATTTCCTTTGAAAACATAAACTGAATTGTTATTTCAGGAAAACAGATAAAAACTGTCAACTCTGGAGAGCATGCTCGCTTAGTTAAAAATACAGAGTCACGCATCTGAGATGTTTCACAATAATTAAGCTGCTTCAGCTTTACTTGGTGCCTGTAGGCACATAATAGATGGCAAGCATGCATGTTTCTGAGCTTTTATGTAACTAAACTCTAATTCTGTAATCAAGCTCCTAGTGACAGCTTTTGTGAATTTCAATCAAAAAGACAAAACTTTAGTACTATATAAATTTATCTAATTAGAAATTTTAATATAAAGTCATAATAGTTATCTGTAATCTACTGAGATCTTTTAGTGTCCCCCACTCTCATTTTGATGTCTATTTCAAATAGGCAACGTCCACTAGGGAGAGAATATGAGCCAAAGAATTTCAAAATGCATGGGACATTTTTATTAGGTGTTTTCATAGAACAGGTAATAATTATAAAGAAGCTGAAGTATTGAGCAAGTAATTTTTAACAATGGTTTAGATAATGAGGTAGATCTGAATCTCATTCAGTCTTAAATGAGAACTTACTTTGGTAAAATCAATGCTGAATCCTCCTTGACAAAATCCCTGTCCATCAGCATCAATATTTTCTAAAATAAAAAGATTGGAAATATACACAAACCCAAAAACAAACAAATGACATAAAACAAAACATGAGAAAAATCTGTATCACTGTAATCATAAGATAATGTATTGTTGAACTGGGAGTGTTCATTCAATGTGGCATTTAATGAGTTATTATCACACTCTAAAAAAGTTACTATGCATTTTTACCAGCACCATTCTCTCAGATAATGGCAATAGAGAGAGATCAATGTATCTGGAATGGTCACCAGGAAATAGAAACATCACCTAAGATGGTAGATTTCAAACTTATTTTTAACCATAACCCACAGCAAGACTATATTTTATATCACAGTCCATATAACCCAACATGTATGTTATTGTATGTGTGTATAACACATACATGAATAAGACAAAATTTCACGAAACTATCACTATTACCATGGACAATATATTCTGATACTTTCTATTTTATTTGACTCCTTTTAAAAAAGAACTACTGGTTATGATCCACTATTCTGATTTCATGAAACAAAGATGAGTTGTGATCTACAAGTAAAATTCCAGTTTGAATTTGAAATTCCAGTTAGCACTCTACAAATTTATTATGAATACCAGTAAAGAGATACATGCACTCCTAATACATACTGACTACACACACATTTTACAGCCAACAACAACAACAACAACAACAAATCTATTAAAAACGTACTTCAGGATTTTGGGAGAGGGCCAGACCCTAACTTAATATTCAGCAAAGAGCGAAATACAAAACTATCTTCGCAACATATTTAGAACTGCAGTCTAATGAAAGCGAACATCTTTAAACACGACACTGATTATTTTCCAAATGATAACAGACTCAACAGTTTGACTCTTTTGTAGTTACCCTTTATTTTGTAGTTCTCACAAGGGGACAATTTCTGGACAAGTAGCCAGTTCATTTAGATTAACCCTAATCATGAGTAAAACTGGACCTAGAACACAGGTAAGGATGAATCTGAAGGCTCTCCCTTGTTTTATTTCGAGGATAACAAGGAACAATAAAAATACTACTCTTTAGTTATCAAGCATTTCCTATAGACAATTACAATATGTAAGTAATTATGCTTTCGTATTACTAAACTTGCCACCCAAACACAGGAACCAAAAATATCTATTTTCGGTGTAACTGAAAGGACAATTTCCAAATATTCCCATCAAAATTTTTGAACCCATTTTAAAACCTGGGAACTGCCCCAAGATTACACACTTAATAACTAAATTTAGAGGTTGTTTTATTAAAGGCCTCAAGAGGGTAATGCTGCCCCGATGTGAATTTGTTTTAACAGGAGGGAATGGGAGAATGTGGGGCTGGGGTTTCCAGTGTCTAGTGAATCATACTGATTCACTGAGGAAGTCTGCTCCGACCTCAAGTTGGCTCTTTATTTCCTTTCTTCAAGTTGTATTTAGGGAACTATTTCAGGCTATTTTTAGAGACATCCCTTTTTGATTATCATACTGTACAGTTATCTCCTTTATTTGGTTTCTCAGAACATCCCAGCAAGAAAACATGACTGTCCTTTAAAATTTTATTAACAGGTACATATTAAACTGAATGTTTATGACAATGTGAAGAATTTTATGTTAACTACAACTATTTCCGTGAAGGCTTTTGTTTTTATTTCTACAGATGAATAATATTTCTCCCATTCATCAAGCCTGACAGCATTATAAATAATATTACTGATTATGATAGTAAGAGCAGTTAATGTTCACAAAGCCCCTTCTGTGAGCCAGGTACTGTATGAAAGCATTTTCCAAGGTACGATCGTTTAAATCTTACAGCAATCCTATGAGAGATACTAGTATTATTCACAATTTACAGATAAGGAAACTAAGCCTTACAGAAACTTAAGTAACTTGACCACAGTCAACCAGCTAGTAAATAAGAAAGCAAGGATCTGAGCCCAGGTGTGTCCACACCACTAAACTGCACTATCTCAAATCAGCAATGTGCTTGTAATTTCCTGAGTTAACAATCAAGGGGAAAGAAAAGCCAGCTCATTATCATTACTGAGAAAAATCTATGTACAAATGTCATCAGAAAGCGGAAGGAACAAAGGACTCAGTCTGATCACGGAATTAAGAGCATGTAAGTTAAATGATTTGTGGGTCAGGCACTTTTAGAACAGAAAGTCATCTGGCCTATTGTGTAAAGCCGTAGGTCACAGATAGTTATGAAAAGCCAAAAGCAAACATAATCAGGAACAAGGAAAATTTTTCACAGACAATGAAGTTTCATGTCCAGCGTGCCCACACAGGTCATGTTGAAAACAAAAGCAAACAAACAACAACCCCCCACAAACTACCACTACCAAAACAAGCAAAGTTATCAAGAAGTTAGCAACTTAGCCCTTCAAAACTGGCACCTCCATGCAAAATCAATCATTGGTTGAACAATCTATGGAAGCATGAAGAAGATAACAAAATACAAAAACTCTATCTCTGAAGTCTTTTAACCAAATCAGTGTTTTACTAATAGTGAAAACAAAGGCCCAGAGTGGTTAAGTGTACCACCAATAGCTGTCGCCAGGTTGCTGACAAAATGCTAGAATAAACCCAGGTTCTCAGATTCCCACTCCTGAGCATTTCTTCACCTCTGGTCAAGTTGCTCTTCGTAATTTGGGTCTGTACATAGCTTCATATTTCAAAGTTTGAGCCAAAAAACATGTGCAGTGATCAATGGATACTGAAAGCTAAATTTATTAGGATGAAAGGCACTCACTTTGATGTTTTGAGGTTATTCTTTTGCTTTTTCTAAGATTTTAGGTTTTATTATTTGATTAACGATCAGCAAACTTTCTGTGAAGGACCATATGCAAATATTTCAGACTTAGGGGCCAGCCAGTCTCTGTGGCAACTATTTAACTCTCCCTTTATAAACAACATGTAAACAAATGGGTGTGGCTGCTTTCCAATAAAATTTTATTTACAAAAAGAGGCTCACAAGCCAGTTTGCTGACCTGATTTGGATGTTAAATAATTTAGAAAATAAGGGTTAAAATGAGTTTATAATTTTTGTGCCTATATTTACAATTTCTGTGCCTAAACCAAATAAGCAAAAGCATTATGTAACAGATACATCATGCAAATACTGCCTTCATCCTTTAAATACATGTTGAGAAAAAAAAAATGGTCATTACAGAAAAGGCAAAATGAAAAAACAACACTAGCCTAATCTAACAGTATATCCACATGAATGGATCATTTCTAGAATGCTTGCTTTCAGAAGGGTACCAAGTATTTCACACACCCAGAATTATCCAAACCTGTATTCGTGAAAGCACAATGTATTCTTTAAGGAAAAGCTGTGGTTAACACTGAGGCAATTGAAATGGAAAACATATTCCATTGTTAGTATTTACAAGGGAAGGGCTCCTTTGGAATAAGATAGAACTGGGTTCAAGTCCTCATTAGATCACTCACTACTAAAAGATGCAGGAAAAAATTACTTCCAACAATCTGAATCTCAGTTCCCACATCTATCATGTGAGAATAGGGTGATTTTTACCTTTATGTCCATCACATAAATGGTAAGTTACAAACCTGGCGGGCAAGAGTTAGCTCATTCCTCCTAGCTATAAAATTACCTTCTCACAGTAGCAACATTCTTGCAATACAGAAATTGCAAACACAAATGGAATCCTCACATTTTCCGCATACCAAAAAGACGACAGGACTCTAACCCAAACAGCAACATAAAGGTGGTGACACAGATGGCATCAAACACGGAGTAGAAACCTGCCAGCCTCCTCTGTCCTGTGATGCGGTGTGCTTTCTGACCAATCCAAATAAATAAGCACTTGTAGGGAGGTATCATTCTTTTGATGTTGACTTCTCACAACATGCAGGGTCAAGTCGGTGGGTGAAGAAATAAGCGTTAATAAAACCGTCTGCAATTTCTTGGAAGTTCAACTGCTTAAAATTTTAAGGACTGAACAGCTCCTTTGGCCTGGTGTCCCAAGTCACCTAACACGGATGAAAAGAATCCAGCAGGTAACAGTCTTACATGTTCTACTTCTGTTCCTGATTCTCTCTACTAAACTATCTGGTGACCAATGGAACATAAAAAAAGAAACAGCCTAAAAAGTGCTCTGGATATAAATACCATAAGGCACTTCAGTAAGCTATTTTTACATTGCTTGTATAAAGAGGATCCGGAGTGGTGGCCACTGAACAAAGACGGGAAGGCAAAAGAACTGGAATCTCCTTTGGAAAAGCACGATCAAAATTATAAGGACTCAAAATCACCTTTAGTCACCACATGAATTCCATTTGAAATTTCAAACAGTGTTAGACAACAAAGTGAGATCTTTTGGATCATCAAAAGAAGAGTAAGGCTGATAACAGACTGACAAAGAAACTGACTTAAGAGGAGTGCCTGGCTGGCTCGGTTGGTGGAGTGTGTGACTCTTGATTTCAAGGCTGTGAGTTCAAGCCTCATGTTGGGTGTGGAGATTACTTAAAAATAAAATCTTGAAACAAAAATTTTTTAATTAAAAGAATAATAAAAGGAGGCAAATTCAGACTCAGAGTCCTGAGCTGAATGTTTTTACCTTCCTATATAAACTCTAGCTCTTTAAGACACATATATGTCTTGGGGCGCCTGGGTGGCGCAGTCGGTTAAGCGTCCGACTTCAGCCAGGTCACGATCTCGCGGTCCGTGAGTTCGAGCCCCGCGTCGGGCTCTGGGCTGATGGCTCCGAGCCTGGAGCCTGTTTCCGATTCTGTGTCTCCCTCTCTCTCTGCCCCTCCCCCGTTCATGCTCTGTCTCCCTCTGTCCCAAAAATAAAAATAAAAACGTTGAAAAAAAATTAAAAAAAAAAAAAGACACATATATGTCTTAAAGACATACATATATTATACATACATTATAATATATTATACATATATTATACTTATATTATATTATATTATATTATATTATATTATACTATATTATACTATATTATATTATACAAACATTATAATATATTATAATATATACATAATATATTATACATATATTATACATACATTATTAATATAAAGCTCTAGTTCTTAAACTCTGGTATCCATCAAATCGCCTTGAGGAGTTTTCCTAAAAATGTGGGTAAACAGGCCTGAGGTAGACCTACTGCATCAGCTTCTTTTGTTTTAGGAAGTCCTGCATCTGTGTTAGAGAAGGTCAATGGAACATCTCTTGACTAACACAACATGTCTACAATTTTTAGACACACACACACACACACACACACACACACACTTTTAACAAATTAGGCTTCCCAACCCTCATTTAAAAGTTGGTCCACTTCTTATACATACTTGATCTGCATGGAGCATACTCTACAGTCTTTGCTCCATCCTGAAGAAAGCATGTTCCAACTGGCTCTCTCTCCTGTTTCATTTCAGTCCTCCAGTGGTACAGTGGGGCACAGGCCTGAAATCAAAGGTGGTGGTCCACAACATAAAAATTCCCTGAAAAGATTAGTGTTTCAGACAATCTACACTACCCCAGAATCGAACAACACTTTCTAAGCATTAATAGAAAGTAACCACACCTATCCTATACTATGAATTCCAGATCACAACAGTGATAAGTACCTTTTTCACATATTTCACTTTCAAAATGGCAAAATTATTTCATGTAGCACTTTTTTTGATCAGCACTAAGCTGATCTAATCAACACTGTAACTAAATAACATTCTTACACACGTAGACTACACCCTAAATTATAAAGCAAATAATTTATTATTAAGAAAAAAGTAAAAGACTTTGCAGTGCTCATTTGATCTACTTTCCAAATAAATTGTGACCCTTCTGTTTTCAGAGTTATGGATTTTAACGCCATACACGAGCAGTAGAATAATGTATGCTTTAATAACGTAGTAATCTACCAAAATGTAACAGTTTAACTTGCTGGCAAAAAAGTTCAATGAACTTTCTGTAATACTTTTTGAAGCAAAACATTAACACAAATGCTGGAGACTTCAACAGTGGGTTACTCTATATTTACCCTGAAAAAAGTGGAAGGAGATGATTGTTGCTACTTCTCTATATGTACTTGATGTTTCGTGTATAAGGACTATTTGCACCTGCTTACTTCTACTTCTTTGCTTTGTGCCTAGAATGACCCACTCTCAACCCCATCCTTGACCTCCAATTAGACACATCCTGTAGAGTTCCTGTGAAATTTCAGCTCCTAAACAAATTCTTCCCTAATGCCCCACCATCATATTTTTAAAAAAACAGCAATAAATACTATGCAGGTAATTACAACAGGGAAGGGCTTTCTGGGGAAAAGAAATGAAAGCTGAAGTCAGAATGACAAGGAGCTAGCCAAGTGAAAATCAACAAGGTGAGCATAAAACAGGGACAGGGAACAAACACACTAAGGTACTAACTGCAGTGACCTGGCATATGGAAGGGATGAAGATTAGTGTGGCTAAAGCCTGCAAGATGGAGTGAGATGATGCCAAAGAGACAAGAGCCAGTGACCTGGTTGTGGGGGTGCTTATAAGCCAGGATAAGCAGGGATTTGAAGTCTATGTGTGATGGAAAACCACCTGACGGTTTTAATTAAGAAGATGAAATGCTCTGGTTCATTCTGGCCCTCCTCTGGAAAAAGGATTGCAGAGGAGGAACCGCAGAGGATGGACTGCAGGAGAGGAAGCAGAAAGAGGAGATGCGCCACTGCAGGAACCCAGGGAGGTTACAATAGTGGCTGGGTACAGGGTGGAAACAGTGCAGGTGATGATTTCTAGATGGATGTGGGATACATTCTGGAGGCAGAATTGATAGGGCTTGCTGGTGGAGGGGATAGAGAGTCATGGCTGTAAACAGGCTGGGGAAGTTTTATATGGAGAGCATTATCTTCGTGTTTTTTCCTTTCTGATGAAGGGTAACAAGAGTTCTATTTTGGCTATGTTCATTTTGAGTAACACAGGAGATATCCAAATGAAAATGCCATATAGCTAGTTCGGAAACACTCTGAAAATCCAGGGAGAATTAAGAAATAGAGATATAGCTTTAGGGATTATGACATATAGACTGTATTTACAGCCATGGGACAGGATAGGAACAGCCAGGTAAAAGGTGTAGTTAGAGAAGATGGTGGCCCAGAACCCAGCCTAGGACACTCAACACTTAGAAACTGAGCAGAAGAGGAGCTGCTCAAAAAGACAGTGAGGATCAGGCAGGGAGATGGGAGAAAACCAAGAAAGTACAGTGTTCCAGAAGCCAAGGGAAGAAAAGCAGTTCAAAAAGAATGGGCTAACTGACCTTCTTGAATGGTGCTGAGTGGCAAGAAACATTCAACAAGTACCAGTGATTTCAGTGACCTGAAAGCCAAGGGTGACTTTAGCCATGCCTACCTGAGTTTGACTGTGGTTGGGAAAAGAACAGGCAGTGAAGAAGTAGAGGGGATAACTGAAGAAAACACTGAAAAAGTTTCTGAAAAGAGGAGCAAGGAATGTGGCATAGCAGGGGAAAGAGGCAAAGGGAAGGCTGCAAAGAGGTATTAGTGCGTGTGATTAATCACAGGCACACTCATCCTGAACCCGGCTGGACAGAAACACCCTGAGGGGAAGGATCAACAAGAGTGGAGAAGGTAACAAGGCAGGAATGAAGGTGGAAAGTATCAGAAAGCAAGTCTGTGAAGGGCAGGACACAGAAGATCTTTGATAGGATGGCCTTTGATCAGGGCTATCTTATCTCATCTTGTCCTGTACTCCTGAGCGCACTGAGTTTTACTACTAGCTTTCAAGCAGAAACTTTTCTGTGTTTCCACATAAATTGACAAAACTCACTTACAAGTAAATATCCAAAAGACTTACCAAAATTTTATCTTGTTTTGATCTCACAGATGCTCCAAACCACTGGTGGGACTTAAACTCCAATGGATCATCCTTGGCATAATCTCTGTTGCCTAAGAAAAAAATATATTCTTAGTATAACAGAGTTTATTTCAATCCAGACACACAAAGAATATACCTTTGATTAACCAAATTTGATTAATCAAATGCCACATTAGCTATTTATCTCGTGTACTTGCTGAATATCAGGAACTTTCAACTAACCAAAGAAATAAAATACAGGATGACTAGAAGTGTCCCAGGGTTGTTATTAATCCCCATTAACTGTAATGCAGATGTGAAAAGGTAATACTAAGTAAAGTTTCCCAGTGACTAAACTATAAGATAACTATTAAACACTTATAATTACCTACTGTGCTCCTCAAAGTTCTATGATATAAATATATTTATGAAAACAAAAGGCCTTTGTAAAACACGAGTAGTAAAAGACTAAAGTAAAAGACAAAGATAGCGCAAGCGGCATTATAACACAGGAGTTAGAATCTAGGAGACATGATCTGGCTGGTGGGAAAAAGAATCAGATTTGGTACACTACATGCAAATATTTGTTTTCAGTTTACATTTTCGAGAAAATTATTCCCAATGTACTAGCCACTCATGTAAAGTATTGCAAATTAAAAAGAAAGAAAGAAAGAAAGAGAAGGAAAGAAA
>NW_024412395.1:66571978-66579777 GCF_014898765.1 Herpailurus yagouaroundi | reverse complement strand
GAAAGAAAGAAAGAAAGAAAGAAAGAAAGAAAGAAAGAAAAGAAAAGAAAGAAAAGAAAGGAAAAGAAAAGAAAGGAAAAGAAAAGAAAAGAAAAGAAAAGAAAAGAAAAGAAAAGAAAAGAAAAGAAAAGAAAAGAAAAGAAAAATCCTTTCCATGAGGGGTGCCTGGGTAGCTCAGTCAGTTAAACATCTGACTCTTGATTTTGGCTCAGGTCATGATCTCACTGTCCACAACATTGAGTCCCACATCCAGCTCCATGCTGACAGCACAGAGCCTGCTTGGGATTCTCTCTCTACCTCTCTCTCTCTGCCTCTCCCTGCTCACACTCTCTTTCACATGCACATCTCTCTCTCTCTCTCTGTCTCTCTCTCTCTCTCTGTCTCTCTCTCAAAAATAAATAAATAAACATTAAAAAAAAATCCTTTCCATGGAAAAGCTCTTAAATTGATCAAGGAAAGAATTATGGAAACATATCCATAAAGCATTTGGGGAAGGGGAGACTATTTTTCTTGAGAGACTAAAGTCTAGTATGTTCCTCTTAAAATCTATTTATAATAATCATTCTTTACAAACATATATTTCAAGAACTATACTGGACAAAATATAGCAGACAAGGATCAATTTTAAGACTGCCAGCCAATATGTAAATAGTCATCACAAGGTTCATGTTAAATCTATTTCCTAAATCGCACTCATCTAAGGTAGTACTTATGGTTATTCAGTTCCATTCTGAAGACTTAAGACCAACTGAAGATTGAGATTAACCTTGAGATTAATTGAGAATTTCAATAATTCTAGATGTAATACAGACAAGGTAAAGGATATAATACTGTTCACTATACTATTCTTCTTTTTCATTATCTTAAAAAAGTTTTCTTTAATGTGTGAATCTCCAAAGGCCTCTTTCTGTACTCTTAATACAGCTGATTTTTGTCAGTGGTCACAAAAACACATTTTTATAAGTAGGGGGAAGGAGAAATGGAACTTAGCCAGTATATGCCCTTCACCATGAAAACCAAAGTTTCCCAACAGTATGGTTGGCTTGCCTCTGAAGCCTGTGTTCACCAAGCCATCATCACTGGGAACACTACATGTCAGTGACACACAGGTCACTAATCAGTCCATGGACTCACTTACATTTCCCATCCTCCCACAGTTACGTTAAAGCCACGTAACTAGTTCTTGCCACAAAGCTAAGAGCAAAAGTGGCAGATGTTGCTTCCTGTTCAAGTAAAAGTGGATATGAGCTCACTAATCACTAAGCAAATGTAAATCAAAACCACAATATCATCTCACACCAGTTAGGATGGCAATCATCCAAACAAAACAAAACAAAACCCCTAAGATAACAAGTGTTGGTAAGGATGTGGAGAAAAGGGAATCCCTGTACACTGTGGGTAGAAATGTAATTGATACAGCCATTAAACAGTATGGAGGTTACTCAAGAAATTAAATGTGGAACCACTGCATGACCCAGGAATCCAACTTCTGGGTATATATCCAAAGGAATGAAATTATTATCCTCTAAGGGGTATCTGCACTCCATGTTCACTGCAGCATTACTCATAATAGTCAAGACATGAAAGCAACCTAAATATCTATTGAAAGATGAATAAAAAAGAAAATGTGGCATATTCATACAATAGATTATTCAGCCATAAAGAAGAAGAAGATCCTGCCAGTTGAGACAACATGGATGGATCTAGAGACTTAGGCTAAGCAAAATAAGTTAAGACACAGAAAGACAAATACTTCATTATATAATTCACTTATTTGTGCAATCTAAAATAATCAACTCATTAAAAAACAAAACAAAAAAAATAGATGTGAATACTCTGTGTTTTCTCTCTCTCATCCGTAAGTCTGTAATAGATGGTGGAATCACATGATACAAAAAGCTTCAGCCAAAGGTTTTAAAATGTAAAGGGGCGCCTGGGTGACGCAGTCGGTTAAGCGTCCAGCTTCAGCCAGGTCACGATCTCGTGGTCCGTGAGTTCGAGCCCCGCGTCAGGCTCTGGGCTGATGGCTCAGAGCCTGGAGCCTGTTTCCGATTCTGTGTCTCCCTCTCTCTCTGCCCCTCCCCCGTTCATGCTCTGTCTCTCTCTGTCCCAAAAATAAATAAAACGTTGAAAAAAAAAATTTTTTTTTAAATAAATAAATAAATAAATAAAAATAAAATGTAAGAACAGCCAAATCCCCCATACTCAATGATGACATGAGCAAGAAATAGTCTTCTTTTTACATGAGTGAGATGTGGGATTTTGTTTATGAAGCATGTTGTTACTGAAGTATATAGCCTAGCACAGCTTGAGTAATATACATTCTGCTATTTCCAAAAGGGCCTGACCAAAAACTACAAAGAAGCTTAGCCTCTAGGCAGACTGGGTTCACCTGATAATTTTTCAAGGATTTAAACCATAAAATGTATGGTTACAAGTTACTTAATATAAACTTTTTATTCCACTGCAAGCTACCTGTTCTCTTACTGTGCTGCAGACTCTATTCTATTCCTTTCTACAAAGGAAATGAAGTCATTTTCCTCCTTATATTAATGAGGCAGGAGAAATACACTACAACTGTGAAAGAAACAGCTGGTGCTCAGAAAGATTCACTGCCACTCACTGTCCCTTGAGACCACAGATAAACTCAGGTAATCTTAGCCTAAGGGAATTGAGTTTATGAGCTAATAATGCATGTGAACTGAAAAGTGCAACATTCTCAGAACTGCTACTTCCTGCTTCTGCTTTCAGGTAAGACAAAGCCTTTCAGCAAGACCCTAAACTATGTCCAACTAGAACCAAAGCTTTTCTTTTTTTATATATTTTGTTAATGTTTATTTATTTTTGAGAGAGAGAGAGAGAGAGAGAGAGAGAGAGAGAGAGAGCGCACTTGAGCAGGGGAGAGGCAGAGAGAGAAGAAGACACAGAATCCAAAGCAGGCTCCAGGCTCTGAGCTGTCAGCACAGAGCCAGACACAGGGCTCAAACCCATGAAGTGGGAAATCATGACCTGAGCTAAAGTTGGATGCTTAACCAACTGAGCTACGCAGGCACCCCGCAAAGCTTTCCTTTATTAGAGGAAATCTTAGGCTGTACCACATCAGAAAGATTCAAATTAAGGCTCCATATAATTTCTCATAATCTTTAAAACTGACATTTACAAAAACAAAATGATGCAGAACCAAAATCATGATATTCTTAATGCAATTTTTCCTGCCTACAAGACCTAATACAGATTCCTCAAAAATGTCAATGTCATAAAAGACAAAATAGTAGGGAAGATTCAATATTAAAAGAGAACAATGAGGGGCTAATTGCTAAATTAACATGATGAACCCTCCAGAAAATGGTGTGTAATATATATATTGATTATTTAGTTAGTTGGTAATCATGATCCGGAGATCAAGACCTATGCTGAGATCAAGAACCAGATGCTTAATCAACTGAACCACCCAGGGACCCCCTAAGATGTATTTATTTTTTATGTAAGAGTTCCCTTGCCCTCAAGCCCACAGTCTCTTGAACAAGTCACATTCATTCCCATTTGCAAGCCTTTGTTACCATGGCCCCCTAACCTTAAAACTTTTATTCCTTTCACTATTGATTCAAACCCTTCAGTTGTGGGGCTCCTGCGTGGCTCAGTGGTTGAGCGTCCAACTTCAGCTTAGGTCATGATCTCACAGTTCGTGAGTTCAAGCCCTGTATCGGGCTCTGTGCTGACAGCTCCGAGCCTGGAACCTGCTTTGGATTCTGTGTCTCCCTCTCTCTCTGCCCCCCCACCCCTCTAGTAGTGCTCTGTCTCTCTGTCAAACACAAATAAACATTAAAAATTAAAACAAAAAAACCTTCAGTTGTAGCTGTCCATTCATGATGCTAAGGCATGATGAAACAGGGAGTCTGACCCTAAGGAAATACCTAACAAGGAGACAATCATAGAAACAAGCCCTTATGGTAGAACAGTGGCAGAGGAATGTGTGAAATGTTATGGGAAGAGGGTGGCAGAGTACAAGGAAGAGAAAGCTTTCTGGGCCAAGGGAAAATCTTGTGGCCAGAGATTAAAGAGTGGATATACTTGGATTTTTTACAAAACTGTGAGTTGTTGGCTATGACCAGAAAGAAGGGTCAGGAGGGGAGTGGTTGTCAAGAGCTTTGCTGCCATGCTAAGAACGGGCTGCATGGGGTTTTTGAATTGCCCTCTATGCCCAGCAATTGTTCTTCAACTGTATTCCTGAAGCCTGAAGAGAAGTTTCCTCTTTATATAGTATTATCCAGTTTTCCATTGAAAAACTGTCACCATGATTCCTTTTTTTCTGAAGAAATAGACTCTTCTCCAAATCTGCATGTGGTAGCAACATGGTAGGATACTGCTCTGCGCTAACACCATGTGCTTCTCATTCGCTACGTTTTATTTCTTATTTTAAACAATCAAAAACATTCACTGCTATAATGATTAGGATACCTGCCTTTGCAGATAAACAGGTTTAGCTTAAGCTAGAAAAGGTCATGAAACAGAATTACAAATTTTACAATTTTCTGTTTTATTTTCATCATCACATATTGTGGAGCACAAAAATCCATAGCTCTCTCCATTTGGCAAGCTATGTCCCCCAATAGTTTTTAATGAGAGTGAAGGACCACCAATCAAATGTGAAAAAAACATCAGGCAATGCAGCTTTTTTTGATAACACAAAATGCATTTGAAACACCTGGAGCTTGGGGCACCTGGGTGGCGCAGTCGGTTAAGCGTCCGACTTCAGCCAGGTCACGATCTCGTGGTCCGTGAGTTCGAGCCCCGCGTCAGGCTCTGGGCTGATGGCTCAGAGCCTGGAGCCTGTTTCCGATTCTGTGTCTCCCTCTCTCTCTGCCCCTCCCCCGTTCATGCCCTGTCTCTCTCTGTCCCAAAAATAAATAAACGTTGAAAAAAAAAAATTTAAAAAAAGAAACACCTGGAGCTTTACTAAAACTTTGGTACGGCCAAAAACCAAACAGCCATGTCTTAAGTAACATATGATTAAATGTGTTTTCAATTACATTACCAAACAAAAGGAGTAAAATATATTTGGTTATAATGCATTGGCATACATCGGCATCCAAAACTTAGGCAAGAGTCCTCAAGGAAACATGTATTACCCATTGCTTTAAGTGTCTTGAGTTCCAACAGGGTCACAACCTCAGATTACCCAATTTTTGAGAAGTTTCCTAAACAGGAAGTTTTCCTTTATCAATTTTAACTCTTTTCCCAGAGACCAAGTCTTAAAATGCTTGACTCAGGCAGAAGTTTTGCTCAGAGGAAGTGTGAACAAAGAAGGGGGTGAGGAGAAAAAAAAGAAAAGTGTGCTCTCTGAACTGACAAGGAGTTCATTCATAATCTGGCTAAAACTGGCAGCTATTCTGGGGCCTCAGTGAAGTAAACATTTTGAGTCACAGCCCTGAAGTCACCATTTCAAGTGATGCTGGAACATCACAGGCTGCTTGGCCCATGCCACCAACCTCGGAAGGGAAATTAGACCCAGACAACTACAGATACTGCAGTGATGAAAGAAATGTCTCCTCAGGCAACAGTCAAGAAAGCACAAAGATTTCTACCCATAGTTCTGTGAAATACCTTGGAAGACTAGCTTGCTCTCCCAAGGAAATCAAAGGGGAAAAGAGTGTCTCACACATAGTGAAAATGAGAAGAAACCACCCTGAATTAAATAAAGTGGCATGAAACTAACTCTCTATTAGTCACTTTCAAAGATACATAGGGGAAAATGTTGCAGAGAAACTTGACATTATTTAGCAAGTAAATCAGTAGAGGCTTGAAAATTTAATATCTTTTTTTGCCAGCTTTTAAATCTGTCAATGGCATTTTATCAGACTCCCGTGATTGAAGACTTGAGGACAGAAGCATATTGAGCAGAGCAAACTTTAGACTCTGTCCCCTGATTAATGGTCAGCTCTTCTCATTTCCTCTCATTCCCTCAGGGTGTTTCAGAAGACACTAACATTCAGCTTGCTCTAGAGGGGATGTTTTTTTTTTTTTTTAATTTTTTTCAACGTTTTATTTATTTTGGGGACAGAGAGAGACAGAGCATGAACGGGGGAGGGGCAGAGAGAGAGGGAGACACAGAATCGGAAACAGGCTCCAGGCTCGGAGCCATCAGCCCAGAGCCCGACGCGGGGCTCGAACTCACGGACCGCGAGATCGTGACCTGGCTGAAGTCGGACGCTTAACCGACTGCGCCACCCAGGCGCCCCTAGAGGGGATGCTTTTTTAAGACAAAGTTACCTTATCACCCTGGAGTCAATTTTGTTTTTTGTTTCTTCCTTTCACACCTAAAGAATGCCCTTTGGAGCAACAAGATTATGTCATCTTTCGTGAAAAGGCCAAAGTGAAAAAGAAAGCCAAAGCATAAGAAAAGCAAGGCAATAAACCTCTATTTGGAAGTTACTTCTGTTTTTAATCATTTGGTTCCTATTTATAATTATAGGACTCTATGAATAATGAAATTATTTAGGTCCCTCAGAGAGCTTATTCTTTGCTCAAGAAACTTACTATGAACACAATGTAACACATAGCATCATGGTGCCTATAGTTAATAATACTGTAGTGTACAGAAGTGCTAATCCATAGGGGCACATGTACCCCAATATTTATAGCAGCACTATCAACAATAGCCAAATTATGGAAAGAGCCAAACTGTCCATCAACTGATGAATAGATAAAGAAGATGTGGTTTATATACACAATGGAGTACTATGTGGCAACGAGAAAGAATGAAATATGGCCATTTGCGGCAACGTGGATGGAACTGGAGGGTATTAAGCTAAATGAACTAAGTCAGCCAGAGAAAGACAGATACCACATGTTTTCACTCATTTGTGGATCTTGAGAAACTTAACAGAAGACCATGGGGGAGGGGAAGGGGAAAAAAAAAGTTACTAAACAGGGAGGGAGGGAGGCAAAACCGTTAACAGACTCCTAAATACAGAGAACAAACTGAGGGTTGATGAGGGGCGGGGAGAGGGGAAAATGGGTGATGGGCACTGAGGAGGGCACCTGTTGGGATGAGCACTGGGTGTTGTATGTAAGCGGCAAATCATGGGAATCTACTCCCAAAGCTAGGAGCACATTGTATACACTGCATGTTAGCTAACTTACATTAAAATAATAAATAAATAAATAAATAAATAAATAAATAAATAAATAAATAAATAAAAATAAAAATAAAAATAAAAATAAAAATAAAAATAAAAATAAAAATAAAATAATATTGTATTGTGTATTTTAAAGTTACTCAGAGAGTAGATCTTAAAAGCTCTCAGACTAAGAAAAAAAGGTTCTGTAACTATGTATGGTGACAGATGTTAATTAATCCTATTACAGTGATCATTTTGCAATATATGCATTATGTTGCATATATCATTATATTGTATACCTGAAACTAATATATCAATTATACTTCAATAAAAACAAAATGAAACAGTGCCACCCCACTGTCATCCCTTAATAAAATAGACAATTTACAGGCTTCTTTAAGCAGCTTTTTTACCTCAACCATCACTTTTTGCTCAGTTGTACTTCATGCAACGAATTTGCCTCAAAGAAAATTCTGCCAATATTGTTTGCTTATTTATGTGAAAATCAACAGGCCGGAGGAATAAATCTCTTTGATCATTCATTTAAAGAAATAGATCAGGGGCGCCTGGGTGGCGCAGTCGGTTAAGCGTCCGACTTCAGCCAGGTCACGATCTCGCGGTCCGTGAGTTCGAGCCCCGCGTCAGGCTCTGGGCTGATGGCTCGGAGCCTGGAGCCTC
>NW_024412395.1:66543352-66571878 GCF_014898765.1 Herpailurus yagouaroundi | reverse complement strand
CCTGGCTGAAGTCGGACGCTTAACCGACTGCGCCAGGTCACGATCTCGCGGTCCGTGAGTTCGAGCCCCGCGTCAGGCTCTGGGCTGATGGCTCAGAGCCTGGAGCCTGTTTCCGATTCTGTGTCTCCCTCTCTCTCTGCCCCTCCCCCGTTCATGCTCTGTCTCTCTCTGTCCCAAAAATAAATAAAAAACGTTAAAGAAATAGATCATGTACCTCTTATGTATACATGCAAGGAATATAGCAGTAAATGAGACAGATAAGGTCCCTGCTTTCAAGGAGACACATAATAAACAAATAATTATATAAGATACTTCCAGAAAGTCACAAATGCTATAAAAGAAATCTGAGACAAAACAATGAAGAGGTGGTCAGACAGTGCTGGTATTTGTAACCTAATGCTATTGTAAAATAATGTATTGTACTGATTTGGAACTGCAAATATTAAGATACGATTAACATCTTTGAAATCGGAGTGTGTATTATAGCCAATGGTGACTTAAAATGAGCAGTGTGTTTTAATAATACATATAGCACCGTTTAACATCAATGGCACTATTACATTTATAGTCAACTGATTTTTTTATTCATTTATTTTTTTTTTAATTTTTTTTTTCAACGTTTATTTATTTTTGGGACAGAGAGAGACAGAGCATGAACGGGGGAGGGGCAGAGAGAGAGGGAGACACAGAATTGGAAACAGGCTCCAGGCTCTGAGCCATCAGCCCAGAGCCTGACGCGGGGCTCGAACTCACGGACCGCGAGATGGTGACCTGGCTGAAGTCGGACCCTTAACCGACTGCGGCACCCAGGCGCCCCTCAACTGATTTTTTTTGAAGGTGCCAAGAAAATTCAATGGGAAAGAAATAGTATTTTTCAACAAATGGTGCTGGGACAATTGGATAGCCTTATATAGGCAAAAAGATTCATGAGGAATCCTATCTTAAACCTTACCAGAGCAAAACAAACACAAATATATCACAGACTTAAAGTAAGAGCTAAACCTATAAAATGCTATAAGAAAACAGGAATAAACCTTCAAATTTGCATAAGGCAAGATCTAGAAAACCAAAGTCCAAGAGATAAAAGGTTGATAAATTAGACTTAACAAAATTTTAAACTTTTGACCTTCAAAAAATATCACACAGAAAAGTGAAAAGACAACCCACAGAATGAGAAAATATCAACAAAGCCTATTTTCAAAAGAAGACTTGTATCCACAATGAACACTCATACACACACACACACACACACACACACACCCCTTCTCCTTGCAACTAAAGATTTTTTTTTTAAACCCAGTTAAAAATAGACAAGGAACCTGAATAGATATTTCTCCAAAGGAGATAAACAGATGCCCAACAAGTACCTGAAAAGATGTTCTACATCATTAGCTGTCAGGTCAACACAAATCAAAATCACAATGAAATGCCACTTTCATACTCACTAGGATGGCTGGAATTAAAAAAAGATAAAATAACACGTCCATAAGGATGTGGAGAAACTGGAATCCTCACACACCGCTAGCAGGAATGTAAAATTGGTGTGGTCAATTTTTGAAATAGTTTGGCAGTTTCTTGAAAAGTTAAACACAGAGTTACTATATGACCTAACAATTCCACTCATACATATTCATCCAAGAGAAACAAAAACATATGCCCAAAGACTCGTACGTGAATGTTCATAGCAGCATTGTTTACAGGAACCAAAAAGTAGAAACAACCCAAATGTGCATTTACTGGTGACAGGATAAACAAGGAAGGGATCAAGGAATGCTTCCGGGCAATAAAACAGGAAAGGAGCATTTACACATGTGGATGAACCGCCAGACGCAAAAGACCACATAGTGTATCATTCTATTTATATGAAATATCCAGAGAAGGGATATATACAGACACAGAAAGTAGATTTGTGACTACTTAGGGTTAGGGGTGCAAATGGGAGAGTGGCTGATAATGAACATGAGATGTTTCTTTTCAAGGTGAGATACATGCTCTGGAATTACATTGTATATGTAAAACTATATAGTAAAATTCATTGAATTGTACACTTAAAAATGGTACACAGGTGAATTTTATGGTAAATTATATCTCAATAAAGCTGTTTTAAAAAGCAATGACGGGGGCACCTGGGTGGCTCAGTTGGTTAAGCATCTGGCTTCGGCTCAGGTCATGATCTCACAGTTTGGGAGTTCGAGCCCTGCATCAGGCTCTGTGCTGACAGCTTAGAGCCTGGAGCCTGCTTCGAATTCTGTGTCTCCTTCTCTCTCTGCTCCTACCCCATTCATGCTCTGTCTCTCTGTCTCTCTCCTTCAAAAATAAATAAAAACATTTAAAATTTTTTTTTAAAAAAAGCAAATGACAAACTTGTCAAGTGCAAAGACAGCTGCAACACTAAGCAAAAACGTATATATAATAAAGACCTGTTTTCAAAATGGACAGAAATAAACAGATGCATTAGTCGGGTTACAGATCAAGAATAAGAACAGGGCAGACTGGGTGGTTCAGTCGGTTGAGCTACAGACCTCGGCTTAGGTCATGATCTCATGGCTCGTGGATTTGAGCACCACATCAGGCTATGCTGACAGCTCACAGCCTGGAGCCTGCTTTGGATTCTGTATCTCCTTCTCTTTGCTCTTTCTTGACTCATACTCTCTCTCTCACAAAAAAAAAAAAAAAAAAAAAAAAAAAAAACATTAAAAAAATTATTAAAAAAAAGAGTAAGAACAGATAATACAAAAAAAATACAAAGAGCTAATAAACATGAGGAAAGACTTAACCTCACTAGAAATCAGAAATATAAATTAAAACAAATGTTTCACCTGTGATACTAAGAAAGCCTAGGAACGTCTGGTTCAGGGATAGGTTGTATCATATTTTTCCTACTTAGCAAATATGTATCAGAAGTATGTTAAAAAACACATTTCATTGGCTTCTAAGTCTCATTTCTAAAAATCCTAAATAAATAAAAATACGAACAAGCCTTAATAAGCATGTTTGCTTTGTTAACAATAGTTTTCAAAAACAGCAAAATGTCCAATAGGAGACTGACCAAATTATAATTTTATGTATTTGTGTACACACATACATACACACACACACACAAAGTATATATGTAGGCCACAAGATACATACACAAACATGCTATACACACACATACAAATACATCTTATGGACACTAGTTTCCAGGGCGGTTGGGATTTTTTTTACCTCTTGATGTTTTCTTAATTATTCAATCAATGAATATGAATTATTTGTATGTTTCAAAGGTGACGAAAAAAGTAGTGTGGATATATATCCACTAATCTTCACATATAAAGCTTTAGTTATGAGCTTCTACATCCCCTCCTAATCGACTTTATGGTCACACTTTCATCTCCCACACATTAAAGCAGTTTTAGCTCACAAAATTCAAGAAAATTTAGTAAACTGAATAAACATTACTATTCTTATTCCTCTATTCTGTTTTAGAGTCAAACTATACAGCAGAATATTGCAAAATATAATTCATCAAAAAAAATAAGAATAAAAATTCTAGAAATTACTGAAGATCAAAATGGAGGTTAATGATTTGACTTAGTAACAAAATACAGTTTCTTTTTTTTTTTTAATGCTTATTTATTTTTGAGAGAGAGAGAGAAAGAGACAGAGTGCAAGTGAAGGAGCGCAGAGAAGGAGGGAGAAACAGAATCCAAAGCAGGTTCCAGGTGTCAATCTGTCAGCACAGAGCCTGACACGGGGCTCGAACTCAAGAACTGCAAAATCATGACCTGAGTCAAAGTCAGGTGCTTAACCAATAGCTACCCAGGTGTCCCTACAGTTTCTTAATTTAAGAAATTCTGATAGATAATATGTAGCAGTTAGATATTAGTATTAATGGAAGGGTGATTTGCTTTATAAACTTCAAAATGTCTTTAAAAGTCTCTAGAAGCATAATTGTATTGACTCAAAACATGAGAGAAAAATCCCTAACCTCAAAGTGTTTGGAGTTACAGACAACTGAAAAACTAATTATTTGTGAACCTAAAAATAAGTTCTGAAATCACAATCTATGAACATGAGAAACTGTTACTAATTCTAACACAGAGGTGTCGAGAAACATCTTTTGCATAAAACTAAATGTAATTGTTTTCCAAAAGCAAACAAGAAGAGAGTCAAAAGTAGAGCCAGAAGAAAACATGATGAAGCTTGTTTCTCTGGGGTTGGTATTTATTTATTTACTGAGTTATGACTACCACAAGGAACAGAGAATCAAAATCTCCTTCCCCTTCCATGAGTAATTCTGATGGCTCTGCTGGAGCCAGCACAAAGAATACAGGCCCTTTGAAAACATCCATTGCTTTATCAATGCTGGTTTGTTTTTTCCTAGAGATGAGAAGGAATGATCCTGAAAGCATTTAACAGTTTTAAACACCAAGTCTTTACTGAAGATTAAAAAAAAAAAAAAAAAAAAAAGCGAGTCAAGTTAAGTCTTAAAATAATGAGTCAGGTCAAAGCGAGCCAGGGAAAAGATGGATTTTAAGGGATCCTATGAATCTACTTTTAGTGAAACACTTAAAGTGTTACTAACTGCATGAGTATTAGTTGACTAGTAATAAAAGAATTAGATTAATTGATTTTTAGGTTGCCTCCCAGCTCTCCCGTTAATAGAATTCTGCACCAAGGGATGACAGGTTATACCAAGAGAAACAGTTTCATTCACGAAACAAATTCCTGGGGGTGTCTGGCTGGCTCAGTGGGCCCAGCATGTGACCCTTAATATTGGGGTCATGAGTTCAAGCCCCACGTTGGGCCTAGAGCCTACTTCGAAAAAAAAAAAAATCCTTAGATTTATTTTGTATTAACAAGGGTAGGGACTCTATTTTTCTTTGTGTTTTTAACTTCCTAATCTGTAGTCCTGTCACAACTGTAGAAAGACCTAGACGCAACACTGAAAGTACAAAGTCAAACTTAAGCTGTTTTTGAGACGGCCTGATTATTTTTATTGCAATGAATGCGAAATTGAATGGCACAGAGGCCAGAGAGCAGCTGAAAGTTTTCTATTTGCTAATAAATACAAAGTGTAGTAATAACATCTAGAAAATATTCCACAGCGTTTTCTTTACCAGAGAACCAGCAAGGCCAGTTTGTGGGTTTGCCCACAGCCTGCAGCCAGGCCCTTCTGGGAATAAGTGCTGAGTGTTCCAGCAAACTGTTTTGGGTAGACAGGGGAGTAACCTGACTTGTGACCTTCTCTAGGACAGATACTGTTAGTGAGAGGTGACACTCATTCACTGAATTTGGAACACAAATGTAGAAGCTTCTCCTGTTTTTAAGAGATATGTTTAACAATCATGCAGGGAAGCCGTATTTCTAAACGGAGACTTTGGCCAGGTTTTCCTCTGTCAGTGCTGATCATCAGTGCAATCTTTTCGGAAAAGACTCATCACTGAGGAAACGGGGCAGTAGTCAGTCTGTTCATAACATCCGCTTCACAGAAAAGGAAAGCAAGAAGAGGATTTTCCCAAATGTCACCATAACAGGTTAAAATGCAAACCCAGATATAACCCACTTAAGAATATCTACAATTATCTTTATTTCTTTCATTTTCCATAATTACTCACTTCCCCACAACTGTTGTCTGGGCACGATATAAACAACCTTTTCTTTACTTGTATACCTCTTCTTTCTTTAAAATACCTTCAGGCATCTCATTTGCTCTCCATGACAACCCTTAGGGGTAGGTATTACCCCTGGCAAACTTAAGTCACTTGCCCAAGGTCATATCTAATGAGTGTCAGAGCCAGACCCTGGGCTTACCTCTTCTAAGTCAAATTTGCATTCCTTATACCCACAGAGCCAACACAAAAAAAGGATAAGAGGGAACGAGACCTACTTATGTAAGCATGCCCCTTGCCCCAAAGTAGCTTGCAGTGTAACCAGTATCAAACAACAAAATATATAAAAGGGCACTGTGGTAACAGAATAATGCTCCCATGCCCAAAGATGTCCGTGTCCTAATCCCCAGAACTTTACATGTGAACGTGTCCTTGCATGGCAAAAGGGATTTTGCAGATGTGATTAAATTAAGGAACTCGGAAGTGGAGGATTACCCTGGATTATTTTAGCAGGCCCAATGTAATCACAAGAGGAGGCAGAAGAGTCAGTGTCAGATGATGTAGCCTGAGAAAGACCAGATTAGCCACTGCTGGCATTTACGAGGGAGGAAGGAACCACAAACCAAGGATGCAGGAGGCCTCTAGAAGCTAGAAAGGTACCAAAGCAGATTCTTCCCTAGAGCCTCTAGAAGGAACGCAGCACTGATAAAAACACTGATTTAACACAAATCCCACTTGGACATCTGACCTCCAGAACTAAAGATAATAAAATTGTGCTATTCTAAGCCACCAAGTTTAATGTAAGTTGTTACGACAACAAGAAATTAATTCAGGCATGAAGACACAATGGAGAAAACAGACCACATCTATCCTGCTACGCGAATATTCTTGATGTTGTTTTGCATCTCAATATAATACATTTTAGAATATTTTTACTTCTAAAATATATTAAAGTATACCTTAATTTTTTCTTAAGTCTTAGTTTTCCACATCCCTATTCAGATAAATTAACTGTGTTTTCTACGTTATCAGTCATCGTCATACCCTAAATGACCTTTTGTTTCATTAATTCCACAATGGTTCAAAGTTCATACTATTCTGTCAAAGAGGGAAAAATCCGTTTCAGCCATTATGCAGACCTTGGTTAAAACCTACTAATGATGTGCAGTCACTAGATCAAAGGGTTTAAAAAATTCAAGAGGGCAGGGCGCCGGGGCGGCTTAGTCAGTTGAGCATCTGACTCTTGATTTTAGCTCAGACCCAGGGTTGGGGGATGGAGCCCCACATTGATCTTAAACCCTGCTTAAGACTCGCTCTCTCTCTCTCCCTCTACCCCTCTGCCCTGCTTGTGTTCTGTCTCAAAAAAAACAAACAAAAAAATTCGTTTAAAAAAAATCCAATTGTACTATTTCAACGTTTTTATTTATTTTTGGGACAGAGAGAGACAGAGCATGAACGGGGGAGGGACAGAGAGAGAGGGAGACACAGAATCGGAAACAGGCTCCAGGCTCTGAGCCATCAGCCCAGAGCCTGACGCGGGGCTCGAACTCACGGACCACAAGATCGTGACCTGGCTGAAGTTGGACGCTTAACCGACTGCACCACCCAGGCGCCCCTGTACTATTTCAATCACTACACAAGTATGTAAAATATCTGAAAGACACTAGGCTTTCCCTTTTAAATTCTAGCTTTGGCTCCGTTTACATATAAAGTCAAGAAAACCAGCAGGAAAAAGAAAAATAAAAAGTCACACAAAAAAATACAACTAGAAATGAAATAAAGGTTATGTTTAAAGTTAACAACAACAACAAAAAGATGAGAAGCACAAGTCAATAGCTTGAAAGAAAGTCCTCAACAACATATGTGAGAGTAAAACTTCACAAATCTAAGAAATAAGAAATTTTAGATTGAGGTTTCCTTTTGTTCCTGCAGGCTCTGTAATACATAAATATCATTCAAAAATCAATTAAGCTTGCCACCTTGCACTGAGTTTTCTACTAAATTAAACTTTTAATCACAGAACCCTCCATTTTCCCTTATTGCTTGAAAGGCATATGTATAATATTTTGAAGATATTCAGGGCAATATTCATTATTTCATGTAACATAAAATTCTACTGAAAATAATGAGTAGTAAAATTAATAGAATAGGTACTGAAAGTGTTATTTTCTAGGTAACGTTCATGTCAAGTGGTCTTAGTTGGGCAAGGAACCAAGGTCTACCCACTGAGATCTAGACCTTTTCATTTTTAATACAGTGTTCTACGTGTGTTAGGCTTTACAGTCAATGGATTTGGGTTGACTGCTAGGGTACTTTTTTAAAGTTTTTGTATTTATTTTGAGAGAGAGAGGGAGCGAGGGGGAGGGACAGAGAGCATGGGAGAGAGAGAATCCCAAGCATGCTCCACACAGTCAGTGCGGAGCCCAATGCAGTGCTTGAACTCAAGAACCATGAGATCATGACCTGAACCAAAATCAGATGTTTAACTGACTGAGACACCCAGGTGCCCCTAGAGTGCCTTCATTTAGATGTCTCCTCAGCTTACTTCCACTTTCATTTCTCATCATGCCCTCAATGCCCTCACACTACACATAGAAACTTTATACTCACATACAGATTCCACGTATGTAGGTCACACAGAATTACTTTTCATTCATAAACATCTTTTACTCATCTATGCACATACTGTTTCCTCTACTTGCAACCCTCTTCTATACGTAGTGAATTCCATTTCCTTTTTCATTAGCTAGATCATATGTCACCAAGTGACCTGGGAAGCCTTCCTCAAAGGCACCAGGCAGAGTTCGATACTTCCCAGTTATGCCTTCTTTATTCGGTATAAATGTATTTGTGTCTACCACTCAGAATTCAAATAAAATAAATGTAGACTGGTCTTCCAAAAATATTTTTGAAATCTTCCCTCCTCTCCACCTACCCAAAATCATGCCCTGGAGTAGGAAGGAAAGCACACTAAGCATACTTATCTTTTTGTTTAAGAGCTTCTTTAGTTTCTTTAAGTGCTATGCTGCCTTTAAGACAAAATCCAAACGTCCTTCCTTAGCTACTACTATGTGTCTTAATGTATGTGACCAGCTACAGTGAAATCACCTTCCAACAAATTTATACACTAAGCATCCAGTTACATCTTTGGTAAAACACTGAAAATAAAATTAGCCCATAAATTATCACTCAGTAATAGATACACCATGTATTCTTTAATTTATTTATTTTTTAATTTACATCCAAGTTAGTTAGAATATAGTGCAACAGTGATTTCGGAAGTAGATTCCTTAATGCCCCTTTCCCATTTAGCCCCTCCCCCTCCCATAACCCCTCCAACCACCCTCTGTTTGCTCTCCATATTTAAGAGTCTCTTAGATTTTTGTCCCCCTCCCTGTTTTTATATTATTTCTGCTTTCCTTCCCTTATATCCATCTGTTTTGTATCTTAAAGTCCTCATATGAGTGAAGTCATATGATATTTGTCTTTCTCTGACTAATTTCACTTAGCATAATACCCTCTAGTTCCATCCATGTAGTTGCAAATGGCAAGATTTCATTCTTTTGATTGCCGAGTAATATGTACAAACACACACACACACACACACACACACACACACACACCACATCTTCTTTTTTTTTTAATTTTTTTTTCAACGTTTTTTATTTATTTTTGGGACAGAGATAGACAGAGCATGAACGGGGGAGGGGCAGAGAGAGAGGGAGACACAGAATCGGAAACAGGCTGCAGGCTCTGAGCCATCAGCCCAGAGCCTGACGCGGGGCTCGAACTCACGGACCGCGAGATCGTGACCTGGCTGAAGTCGGACGCTTAACCGACTGCGCCACCCAGGCGCCCCCACATCTTCTTTATCCATTCATCCATTGATGGACATTTGGGCTCTTTCCATACTTTGGCTATTGTTGATAGTGCTGCTACAAACATTGGGGTGCATGTGCCCCTTCAAAACAGCATACTGGTATCCCTTAGATAAATACCTAGTAGTGCAATTGCTGGTTTGTAGGGTAGTTCTATTTTTAATTTTTTGAGGAACCTCCATACTGTTTTCCAGAGTGGCTGCACCAGTTTGCTTTCCCACCAGCAGTGCAAAAGAGATCCTCTTTCTCCACATCCTTGCCAACATCTGTTGTTGCCTGAGTTATTACTGTTAGCCATTCTGACAGGTGTGAGATGGTACCGATTTGCATTTCCCTGATGATGAGTGATGTTGAACATTTTTTCATGTGTCAGCTGGCCATTTGGATGTCTTCTTTGGAGAAGTGTCTATTCACGTCTTTTGCCCATTTCTTCACTGGATGATTTGTTTTTTGGGTGTTGAGTTTTGCAAGTTCTTTATAGATTTTGGATACTAACCTTTTATCTGATATGCCATTTGCAAGTATCTTCTCCCATTCTGTCGGTTGCCTTTTAGTTTTGCTGATTGTTTCCTTCACTGTGTAGAAGCTTTTCATCTTGATGAGATCCCAATAGTTCATTTTTGCTTTTGTTTCCTTGCCTCCGAAGACGTGTTGAGTAAGAAGTTGCTGTGGCCAACGTCAAAGAGGTTTCTGCCTGCTTTCTCCTCAAGGATTTTCATGGCTTCCTGTCTCACGTTTAGGTCTTTCATCCATTTTGAGTTTATTTTTGTGAAGATACACTATTTATTCTTAAACGATGTTTTCTTTCTATTACCTTATTTTCCAACCAAAAAGAAAAAAAGGCACCCTCTTGCTTCTATACTTTTTCTCCTTTTGAAGGACGCTAAGTTTTGTTTCCTGACACAAGCTTATAATCTATCTTTTCTTAGTTGTGTGAGAGAAGCCAGGCTTTTCCTGGCTTTCACAGGCAGGAGACAGAGACTCAGGCCTTCAGATACTACCACAAAAGCTTTGAATCTCTAGCAAGTGATGCATAGAGACAGGGATGTGTAAGAAATTATTCTCCTGCTGCTGTTCCATGCTCAGCAACAGTGGTTCCAGCAGCAGTAAAACACAGGACCAATGGTTCCTCTGCTAGCTTCTGTGGCCCATTTTTTAGAAAACTAGTGAGTTATCAATATCCTTCTAATAACTTCCTGCTCAGCTAAATTTAGCCAAAGTCAATTTTTATTGCTTTTCACAAAGAACCCAAACCTATATGCAAAATACACACACATGCATTCTACCATATATACCTGTATCTATATACCCTACCTCTCCATACACTACTAGCATACAATGGTGAGCAGAAATAAATTTGTTCCCTGCTTTGAAGAGCTTAGTCTAGCCAGGAAAACAAACACATCATAACATAACCAGGAAAAAAAATCAATGTAAATTTTAGCTCAATGAAGAAAAAGAGCTTCAGTTAGGGCACTAAGACCGTCTGTATAGCAGAACCTGATGAAACAGAGGAGGAGGGAAATTGGTAAAGGCTGTTCACAATATACTATTTAACACCAAGCATTTCTAGATCAGCAAAAAGCACCCTATTGTGGAGCTGGCTGAGGTCTGTTCTTTTTACAGGAAGGGCTAAAAGTCACTATTGTTTTCTTAAACAGTCCATGAAACAAAGGAGCCTAAAATAATTCATGCAGTTAGTTACCAACGTCAAATGTTGTGGCAAAAATCATCAGGGAGCCTTCTCAAGGCTCAACTGAAGTTTCAGACTCACAAAACTGCCAAAGGCCACACATAACACCAGTCTATTTAGAGGATACAGGGCAGAAGCAGACGTCCCTCCCAGATCAGAGTGCTTACGTGACTTTCCCCGTGCAGTAGTGCATACATACGGATATTCACAGCTCTTCTCTTCGCCTCACTAGGTAACAGCTCACACAGGAAGAAACAAGATATGGTGGGCAGAGAGGACCTACCCCAGCTTCAAAGCTTCATGCCCCAAAGGAATGGTACCTCTTATACTAACTTCACAGCCATTGCTTTCAGAATTCCCACAAAGGACATGCCATTTATAAATCATTGTACTCAGGGAACCCTAGAGCTGCGTACAGCATCCCTATCATGTATTTTCAGTCTATTTACAATTTCTCCCAGTCTAAATGCAGTTACTGACCCAGGACCATTTTTAGCATAAGCAATGATATCTAGTCACTTAACCACTCAGGATCCAGTAAAATAGAACAAAAAGACAAGATCAAATTGGCATGCAGATAGGAAAGGGTTTCAGTAACCATTTTCCAACAGCCAACTACTGATAACATTCAATGTCACTGTCCCTGTATGTATTAATTCAGTTAGGCTGCATTATGCTGCAATAACAAGTGTCCCTAAAATCCATTAGTTGAAAATAACAAAGAATTATTTTGTACATGTACATCACAGATTAGTAAAGCGTCTATGCTTCAAGTCTTCCTCACTCAGCGACCCAGGCTGATGGAGGCTCTATCATTTAAACTATCACTACTTACTATGGCATCTGGTAAGAGGAGAGGAAGAATAACTCCTAATCCTTCTACCCACAATTGATACACTTCTACTCATGTTTAATTGGCTAGAAAAAAAGTCACATGGGCATATTTAAATTCAAGGTTTTCCCAGTTTTAGAAACACGATACTGATGGACAGTCGTGATATCTACCACATCATATAAACCAGATATAATTTAAAAAAATGATTTTATGAATTTTATTTCCAAAATATTAGAATCAGCATGGAGCCCTTTTAAGCATTAAAGTCTCTTCTGCACCCAGAAACACAATAAAGTAGCAGATAAACTACCTAATTTAAATTCTTCATGATCACCCCAGCAATGTATTACAGAATGTAGAAAGGTAGGTAATTTTCCCAACTAACACTGGAAAAATGACAAAGCTGGACAAGCCTGTCTGACTCCAAGGCCTATTTCCTTCTCAAGACATCACAATGTACAGCAAATATAAAGTCAGTGAAGAAAGAAGAGTCACAGGGCAAACTGTACCACAGCATCAAGAAGGTTCGGAACAATAAGGGGACATGAGAGCTCCAGTCAAAGAGCAGAGACTTTAAAATAAGGAAGGAATGGTCAGTGGAGCAAACTGTAAAAAAGTCCAATAAGATGAGGGGTCCAAAGTGTCCACTGAAGTAGGTGGCTACTAACGATTTCAGTTAGAGCCACTGCTGAGTTGCCAGACTGAAGTGACTAAACATGGAAAGTGATGAAGTGGATTCAATTATCCTGGATGTGAAGAGACAGAGAAAGGAAAATGACTGAGAGGAGATAATGTTCAAGGGGAAGCTGTTTTGATTAGTTTTTCAGGTAGAAACAATTTAAACATGTTTGAAAGTCAGGGAAAGGAAAAGTCAGAGGAAGGGATGGGAACAGAAGGGAGAAAAGAGAAGGAAAGAAAAGAAAAGAAAATGAAAGAAAAGGAAAGGAAAAAAGAAAAAAATAGGGGCTCCCGGGTGGCTAGGTCGGTTACGCATCTGATTCTTAGGCTCAGGTCATGATCTCACAGTTCAGGTTCATGGGATTAAGCCCTGCGTTGGGCTCTGTGTTGACAGCAAGGACCCTCCTTGGGATTCTCTCTCTCTCTCTCTCTCTCTCTCTCTTTCTCTCTGTCCCTCCCGAATTCATACTTTCTCCCTCATTCTCTCTCTCAAGTAAATATTAAAAAATAAAAAGAGAAAGAGAGAGAGAATGAAAGAAAAAGGGCAAATGCAGAGCAGGGACAGAGAGAAATGAAAGAACAGGCAGTGTCCATGAGAAAGCAGAGGGAGTAAGTGGTAACAATACAAAGCAGCTTGTATTTACTGAGCCACCGCAATGTGCCAGTCCCTGTACTAAGCACATTACATGTCTGAACTCACACACATATTAACTCATTCAGCTGAACACATACCCAGGAGCAAGTCTGATGAGGACAATGCATCGGGCAGCTGGCAGTAACAGACAGTGCAAGTTAAATAGCTGTAAGTGCAGAACCAGGGTTTGAGCCCAGATAGTTCGCCTCCACAAACCACACTAATATGCTCAGCTATTGTCTCCCTTGACATGCGACTGAGATGAGGGAAAGATAGACAGAAAAGCCACTACCTCCCTTGAGATGCTGAAAAAGATAAAAAAGATATTTGTGGTGCAGAGATGTTTATGTGTTTGGGCTTGGATGGAATGAGCTCCTCAGGAGAGGTGTAAGACAAGTTTGGGGGATCCTTAAACGTAAGCATTTCTTCCACAGTCAAGACACAGTCTGACAGTGTCTTTCTAGATACCCGTTATTCTGACTAGCTTATTGCAATCTATATTATCGTCTTTTCTTAAAAAACAAAACAAAACAAAACAAAACAAAACCTATTTGGACAAAAATTCTAATTGTAAAAAACGAAGTCTTAATTTATATATTCCTTTTATGAGGGAAGTCTCAGAAGTTATACAACATGATTACAAAAATATCTTCAGGAAAAAAAGAGAACAGACCAAAAAATACTTATCCGTACACCTATAACTAAAACTTTATTTCTTCACTATAGGAAAGGCTCTTATGATCCATTCATTCACTCACCTATTCAATTTGCTGAGCACCAACTTGTACTGGGCACCAGGCATTGCTGTAGGCCCTAGGGCTACAGCAGTGAACAAAACAGATTAAAACACACACACACACACACGCAACTTTTCTCATAGAACATACAAACTAACTGAAAGAAGGAGACATTAACTACCTTACATAAATACCTTATGTAGCAATGTGAGTATTCCAGGGAAAAAAAAAAGCAGAAAAGAGGACAGAGCACAAAGTGGGAAAGGGGCAACTGCAATTTTAAATTAGATGGTCAGGGAATGACTGAGAAGATGGTATTTGAGCTATTCTTGAAGGTAGGGGTGGAGGGGGCACCCAATGGACATTTGAGAAAACAATGTTCCAGGCAGAGAGAAGAGCCAAAGCAAGGGTGAGGTGGAAATGTGTCTTTTATGAGCCACTGCAAAGAGACCCAATGAGGCTGGAAAAGAATGGAGAGGAGAATAGCAGAAGATGAAGTTAAAGATACAAATAGTGGACTGAAACTCAGGGACCTCTCGGCTCCTATAAGACAGATGGTAAGGTATTAGTGGAATATGAACAGGAGTGTTATAATCGGAATGTTTTAAAAGAATCACTCTGGCTGCTGTAGAGAACAGTCTGGGAGTATCCCGGGCAGAAGTGGGGAAAACAGTGACACATACCAGCTCTCTTCCAACTGCTCCTCCAGGTTTCCTATCCACCCTGCTCTTGGCCCAGGATGTTGACCAGGATGAACTCACGGACTGCCGTGTCCCCTGGCTCCCATGTGGATTCCACCAGTGGGGAGCACACACAGGATCAAAGGGAGGGAAGAGAGTGAGTCAGGGTGGTTTTTTTCCCCTGCTCCTCCCTTCCAGTTACTCTGGACTGGCTACTGCCCTTGGACAAAAGCCACAGCTCCTGTCCTGTGGCTTTCTCCACCTAATCCTCTGAATTCTAGTAACCACTCCCTTCCCGATCTACCTTCAGGCCAAGGGGCCCAATTGTAATGAGACCTTGCACAGTACTCTTTTAAAATAGTTCTTTTACTAAAAGCTCCTCAAACTATCCCAATTTAAGCATACCATCTCTTTCCTGGCAGTACCCTTGCTAACTCAGGAGTCCAGGGCAACAGTGCAGGTGGGAGACAATGGTGGCTTAGACCAGGATGTGAGCAGCAGAATGACAAGAAGCAGTTAGATTTTGATTTTCTGATAGATGTAATGTCACACATAACTCCAGATTTTGGCATAAGCAACTAAAAGGATAGAATGCCATCAACTGAAATTAATTTCTTAAAATCACAAATCAATAGAAAATATAAGTAAATATAGTAAATAGTGGTGCACAAGAAAAGGAATGCTATGGCTTACAAACAAATGCACAGATGATTAATCTTACCATTAAAGGAATGTAAATTAACATAATCATATAAAATATACATAAATAGATACATAATATGGATAGGATAATTACAATATAAAGTTGACAAAGATAAATGTATGATGATAAATGGTGTTGTCATGGATGTCAGAAAAGGAGGAATTGTAAAATTCTTCCCATTGTAAAATTGGGGGAATATAAACCTCTGTGAAGAATAATTTGCCACACCTATCAAAACTTCAAATGTACATATTTAAAAATCCTCTGCTAGGACTTTATCCTACACACATACTCACACATTTGCATAAATACATACATATAAGATTTTTCACTACTGCAGTGTTCATAATTACAAAAGATTAGAAACAATCTAAATGTCCAGCAACAGGAAATACAAGTTAAATAAATTAGGTTATATACACTAAAGAATAAATACCATCAGTATTTTGCAAAGAACAAGATAAACTCTTGCTTATATATACATATGGAAAGGAAAACTCTACAAAAGATTTATATTGTTGGGAGGGGTGGGGAGGAGTCAAGTGCTTAACAGAAATATTGAGTATATTCTTATTTGTGAGTCTTTTTTTTAAGGATATACACATATGTGGGAGTAAGAAAATTCTAAAAAGATCAAAGAAATTGTTTAGAACAACTGCCTCTAAGCAGGTTGATGTGAGAGACTCCTTTTTTTCATTGTATACCCTTTTTGGACTGTTTGAAATTTTTTTTTACCAAGTGCATATATTAATTTGTTAATAAACAGAACAGTACATAAAGCTAAATTTAAAAAAAGCAATAAATAATCTTGTGTTCCATAAAAACCTATGGTGTTGAGTACAGAAATGTATCTGAAAAGTACAACCTATCAAAACTAAAGTATGGTTTCATTTTATTATTATCTTATTTTGTTAGAAGATATAAATGCCCTGACCCGTATTATTTTGAATCGCTGGTGTTTCTCCATTTGTAGTCAAATAGAGCCTATTGACATACTCTTGGGGTTTTCCAAATGTCAGCCATATATGGAAAATACAACAGGGCTTAATGTAGATGATTTCAAATGGAAAAAAACAAATATGTGACCTGATTTCTATTAAGAGTTAACTTAATGACAGACACTCATTTTGGCACTGACCAGAATGCCAAATGGAACAGCCTATACCACAATTCCTGTTTCACTAATATTATAATTCCCAGAACTAATATATTTTAGAACTAGCAGGAAACAACAATATGGAAAAAAAATTAGTTGTCTTTAGGCTTATCTTAAAATATTCTCTCAAAGCCAGCAAATCAAAATTGTTAAAAAATTCTGTAAAACTATTTTACCAAAAGAATGCCACACTATTTCTTTGAAGATTCTCTAAGTTTGCACAAATGTAGACAAATATACCAATACAAATGTGTACAGGATTCTATATATTTTATTTCATTGATGTAAATGTAAAACAACTTTTTTCTTCCCATCTTCCTCACGTTATTTTTCTCCTTTCCACCACAGTCTTGTCTGACACAGAAATTTGTCCCTATAGATAAGATTTTAATGTTATCCAAACCATAATGCATAATTTATCCAAGAAATTTTGGGTAAGAATTTTTTTTTTTAAGTCAACCAAATCTACTTGAATACAAAAACTCCTCAACTGGTTTTGGTAGCACCACTCAAGGTTTTAGATTATTTCATGATTAGGGACTTGATGTATAATTGTCAGTAAGTTGCACTTCAATTTTGCTGACAAAGAAAAAGACAAAAAGCCTTGTTCCTTCTTCTCAGAAGAGACAGAAAAACACTTTAATATATTTCCCCAGATTTCTGCAAATTCACACAGTTTGAAACTGAAGACATCCAAAGCAGTGAAAATACAATGTATTTTTAAGACTTTTATACATATATGACAAAATTGTAGGAAAAATGTTAAGTCTTTTGTCTTCATGTAACCTTCCTAGGGATCTGAAGTGCTTATATAAATTGTTTTATTAAGTTGTTACATTTAAGCTAAAGTAAGTTCTTTTAAAAATTAAATGATACTAAATAAATATCTAATGGGGGGAATGAAGGGGTTTCGGGACAGCACCCGCCCCACCCCCCCACCCCCCCCCAAATGTGCCATTTTGGCATATGGATTATTTTGAGCTGAAGGCACTTGAGATCCTGTGGACTCAAGAGACTTTGGCACTCCCTTAACCACACAGATGAAGCTAAATTGAGTATTTTTCTCAGAATACGGGTTATTAACAGAGACAAACTTTATCTGAGTGACCCATCTGTATGGCAGGGCAAACATCTAATTATCAAACATCTGCTTCTCTTATTATCACTGCATGAAATGCATTCCTTTCCTCTGAAATCCCAGACCCCTACCCCCTTTCTCCTTAGTTCAGGATGACATATACCTCAGGATGACTATACCTCATTCTGCCTGTCTTCAGAATTTCCATGTCTATATGGATTCCCCATACATACATGCACCTATTAATTTTGATTTTCTCCTGTTATCTGTCTCCTGTCAACTTGATTCTTAGCCCAGCTAGAAGGGCCTTTAATGGAGACAGAAATTCTTGCTCCCCAACAGGAGGGAAGGGAAGAGAGGGTAAAGGAAAAGAGGCCACTGTTGCAATATTTACCTGTGGCATCGAATTCGATTGGCTGGCACCCGCGGTGAGAAGACCAGTCACACTTGAGGACTTGCCCTCCTTCCACAATCCCAGGCTGGGTAGTGTTTGCTTTGGGTGCTCCCACCAGAAGAAACATCCTGGTAAAATACAAAAGGGAAGATAAGATTTTAAATGGCACAAAGCATAAACAGTAACCTATGATTTAGAAAGAACAATCATTCTCTTGCTATTATCCACAATTATTTTTAACCATTCACTGAGGACATAATCTATCTTCTATATTCATTTGATGCTCTTACATACATACATTATTCAATACAGTTTATCCTTGCTAATAACATCTTATAAGGCAACTTCAGAGTGACATGTCATTTAAAAATCTGTGCCGGTCAAACTGTACACTTTAAACATATACAGTTTATTATATATCAACTGTATCTCAAAAAAGCTGTTAAAAATGTGTGCTGGCTAGAATCTGGGACAGATGTTTTGATTTAGGGTTTTTTGGAATGGTTTTTTTTGTGTGTGGTCTGCCATAGACTTTCTATATCCTGAATGCTAAGCAAAACTAAATAAATAAATAATTCTAAAGTATTGTAATTCTACATACTATCATTTTTTTCTTTTTGAAAACATATCTTGTTTTGGAACTACTATACTTCAGTAATTTTTTTGTAATGACTAATAAATATATCTTTTCAGAGGATTAATCTAGTCAATCCTGGCCAAAGAACAGGATCGCTATTCAATTTCTTATCAGGATAAAATGAGCAGGAGACAAAATAATACAGAGTCCAGTTTTTAAGCAAAAGAGACCTTTTCATTAGTTTTTTCTATTCATTCAGAAAAAGAAACAGCTTGAGTGTCTCGTCTACACAGAGCACAGTCCTGGGCACTGGGAACATCACCATGAATAAAACCACCTCGTTTCCTGCTCTCGGTGGTGTTTACATTCCCTTTGGGAAGAAATAGAGAACCTGACCAAGAAAATCAGTCATGCTTACAAATGCTGTGAAGGAAAAACTTCTTTACATAAAGGAAAGTAATCTTGAAAGAATGGAGGGGAAAGACTTACTTTAGATAAGGAGAAGTCAAAGGAAGTCTTCTGTAAAGAAGGAAGAGGAAAGACCTCGTTTAGATAAAGTAGCAAGGAAACTTATTTTTAAATAAACCGAGATGTACAGGATTAGATGGTCACCAAGGAGTGTTTGTGTGTTGGGGTGGGGGGGAGGGGTTGGGGGGGAAGGCAAGGTGAGAAAGGTGGGATAAGGGTGTGACATGAAGAAGTAGATGGGAGCACCCCGGGCAGAGGGACAAAGACCCTCAGCAAGAAAATGATCAGTGTCGGAGAGTTTCAAGAAAAAGGTGTGGCTGAGGCAAAAGAGCAAGCTAAGAGTGACGCATGATAAAGGTGGGGAGCTTGGCAAGAACTAAATCAAGCAGGGCCGTTCAACTAATGTAATACTCTTGGATTTTATCATAAGGTCCATGTGAAGCCTTTGCATTTTTTTTAAGCAAAAGAATGACACAATCTAATAGAGAAAACTATATTTGGTGCCTTCTGGGGAAAGGGTTAAGGAGGGAGGGGAACAAAATGGAACAAGGAAAGTAAGAGACTTTCAGCAGGGAAGGGAGGAGATAATAGTGACCTAGATTGGGAAGGCGGGTGGAGAAGGAGATGGGTGGGCAGACTGGAAATAATCTGGAATAGAATGAACAGGAATAGCTGGTGGCTGTAATATGGGGGAAAGGGAAGATTAAAAAATGTCACCCAGGTTTCATTCTGAAGTGCATGGATGGGACAACAATTTACTGCGCAAAAAGAAAAAAGCCTAAAGAGTAAGAAAGCAGAAGGCAGATTAAATATTTACAGGAAAACCAAGAATTCAGTTCTCAATGTTACTCTGAAGTATCTGTTAGACACCAATTGGTAGTCCGGAGCTCTGAGGAGAGTTTTGCCTCAGAGATCATGTATTGAGAATGTCAACTTAGAGTAGATGGGTTCATGCCGGGAAGCTTCAGAAAGAAGAGAGCCAAACAGTGAGCTCTGGGGAGCAAGAGCCTTTCGGAGTCAGGTAAAGAAAGAGGATATAGTAAGAGAGAATGAAAAGAAACTGATTGAAGTATAAAAGAAAACAGGATATAGTTATACACGGAAGGCCCTCAATAAATGCTACCACCATTATTATTTCACTTCCTCATTAAACATTTAGTCACTTAAATTGTAGCATAGAAAATACTTCACTGCCTTTCCTTTTTTTTAAAGTTATGAACAAAGCTACATTTTAATATGAGATGTGCTCATTTTAACTTTTACTTATCAATTTCAATTTCATTTCTTCCGGGTGGTATCTGCTAAATCATACTTAGACTCGTCAAGAGCTGGCTGCATGACTGACTGGCTGGTTTAACAGGAATCCTGCTTTCTGATATTCATCTTAAAACTCCATACTCAATAAAAAAAAAAACAAAAAAAACCACTCCATACTCAAAATAAAGGCAAGACTCCCAACCGAACCACACCCTGTTTAATAAAGCTTTATGCAGTCATATTTGGCATCAGTAAAACATCAATGCTGGCTCCTTCTCATCACAACCAACTTAGTTTTCACTCAGCAGGAAAAAAAAAAAAGACTATGAGTAGGAGAGGCCGTACCCCCATGAATAAGAGGGCACTCAATGTCATCCAGCCTCCTTTACTGCAGGGGAGCCGGTTAATAGCTAAAATATTTATGTAAATAAATATAATTTTATATTATAAATATAAATAAATATAAATAATTTTCCATTTCAAAAGGTCAAAAATTTGGCCATACACACATTAAACTTCCCCTATTCATCTGGATTAAATGTTTTTTTTTTTTTTTTATTTTCTTTCAATGTTTATTTATTTTGAGAGAGCGAGAGAGAGCATAAGCGGGGCAGAGGCAGGAGAGAGGGAATCCCAAGCAGGCTCCACACTGTCAGCACAGAGCCCCACGCGGGGCTCCATCTCATGTGCCCAAACTGTGAGACGATGATCTGAGCTGAAATCAAGTGTCAGACACTTAACCAACTAAGCCACCCAGGTGCCCCCCTGGAGGCAATGAGTTTTGAGTGCATGACAGGGAAAAGAACATTTCAGACAAGTATACTTTTCAGGGTCTACACCTGAAAAGGCTGGGGTCAAGTCCTGCAATAGTCCTAATAACCATAATACAATCACAGGTATACATATGATTTCAGTGCTGGGTAACAGCCAGGTTCCAGATGAGGACCAAGGAGGTGGTTCTCAGAATTTGCCTAGAAATTTCCAAGAAAAACTCATTTCCTGACCATCACCACATTGCACATTATAGAATCTTTTATAATTTTTTTTTATCAAAGCTATTCTTCCTACCTTATAATAAATTGCTTCCTTGAGGGGTACCTGGGTGACTCAGTCGGTTAAGTGTCCGACCTCAGCTCAGGTCATGATCTCAGTTAGAGTCCCTCATCCGGCTCTGTGCTGACAGATTGTGTGTCTCCCTCTCTCTCTCTGCCCCTCCCGCACCTCACACACTCCCTGTCTCTCTCTTTCTCTCTGTCTCTCTCTCTCTCTCTCTCTCAAAGGTAAATAAATATTAAAAATAATAATAAAAATAAATAAATAAATTGCTTCCTTGAAAGTAGGAGACTCTAATTTATCTTTGGGCCTGGCACATAACAAGCACTCAAGAAAAGTTTTTTTAATTGACAGGTAAGTAGCAAGTAAATTCGATAGTTACAGGCTTCAATCTTACGAAAGCCCTATGTAAATAGCCATTTCCACTACCACCAAAAATCATCCTCTATTAAACATCCAATTATTTAAATTACCCTTACAACAATTTCTTTACATACATATTTCTTCTTAATTTTGGATTTCAGACACTTTCTTTACTTGGGCACTATGAGAGAGGGCCGGAAAGTTACTCGCAGTAAGGGACTTCAGCAAAGACACAAAAAAGGACGTGGTAGGAGGGTTCTGAAAGAAAACTGCACTCCACTGGCAGCACAAAGTTCGCATTCCTTGGATAAGACCATGAACATGGCTGCTGCTTCTCATCCGGCCATTTGCACATTGTAGGCATGAAATGATGGGTAATTAGATGTACTAACATGGGTGTTCGTTAGGTTTTCCTAAGCATACTTTCATGTGCAGTCTTGCACATTGGTGAAATGCCACAGAAATGGTAGAATAATATAAAAGGAATGTGTGAGCACTGTTAACTTCTAAATGCTAGGTTAATGGGGGAGAAAAAAAAGCTGAGGAATAAAAGTACTTTGTCCAAAGTGTCAACATGATATTTACTTTGAAAGAATATTACAGAAAGTTTTTAAAAAAGAAAAATGGGGAGATGGAGAAAGTAAACTGCCTTAGACAAATGTTAAGTCCTAAGAAGGAGCTATATAAAGAGAAATTAAATATTTATAGAGAATAAAAAGTAAAGGATGATAAAAGATGATATTTGAGAAAATTAAGGAATATAAAAGCAACACAGACTACAGAAAACAAAAGCCCTGTTGATGTGTTAGGAAGACGAATTTTACATCACGTATTTTTTTACTAGAATGACAAAACAGCCTGCTAATGAAATGCTTTATAAGAATTAAGTAATTATTGAAGTTCATCTAAGAATGTCTAACTAATGTCTGTAACAGCTTAATTAGGATAAGAGAAGTGACAGAGCTGAAAAAATTTGGCAATATAAACAGCAGTGTCTAATAAGCAGTTTGATACTATAGGTTACAATTACCCAATATAAATCAACTGAGAAAGTCACTTGTTCAATATTTGAGCCTCAGCTTCCTGTATAACAATGCCCACTGTGATTACTTCTAAAAAGATTTCTGAATGTGGACAGTAGACAAAAACAAACTTAGAAAATCTGAAGGCATCATAAAAATATAAGATGATGGCCCCAGAATTAAAAACAATTAATAAACTATTCTCTCTAATAAAGTAGAACACATAAAAGTTAAAAGCTATTTTCAAAAAGGCTTTCCTTTCCTCAGTTTCCTCAAAGGATCATTAATTAACTTAAATGCAAGACCTCAAGAGGAAAAAAAAAGGAAGAAGGGTACAAAGTAGGGGACTTGCAACACTTCCTGACAAGAGTGGGGAGCTGGGGAAGACACTTGGGGTTAGCTGGAGCTGACAGAGATTTCGCTGATTAGCGGTGAAAATCTGAAGCTGAGCAACTCCGTTTCACATGCCTGCCGCCTTCTGCTGGCAGACTCCACCTCCTCCCAAAAGTTTACCCAACAGAATCAGGATCCTTATCTTCACTATTCTGGTCAAATGACTCAAGACATGTCCATCATTATGGTTTACATACACGGGCAGACTATTAATCAACATCATGCCACAAGAAATTCTGAAAGATAAAGAGCAGAGTGTGTCGGTGGGGGAGGAGGCGTAGAAGAAAAAGGGAGTGAGGAGAAAGTGCAGGAGAAGAAGGGGGTGGGGGAAGACAGAGGATGGAAAACAAAAAAAGGGGGAGGAGAGGTACAGGAGGGGTGGGGAGGAGAAAAAAAGAATAGATGGGGAGGGAGAAGGAAGAGGAAGAGAGAGGGAGACAAGAGGATCAGAGAAACCAACCAGGAGGACGCCTTTCGGATGCACTTCCTATCCAAAGTGGACTTTAAGGGCAGTTGCTTCAGGGAATGTGACCTTCACTACCAAGGAGAGGCAACCAGCCAAACAATGACAAGTACATTTTTTAAACCCTCCAAATGAACTAAGTTATTTGGCTGTTTCAGCACTGACTTCTCCAAGATAAAGCATGTCTAATATATCTGGCTGACTCCGGGCTGACCAGTGAATGAGCCTTCATCAAAAGCAACTTTCGAAAAATTACCACACCCGTATATAGAAAAAAATGTGTATAAAATAGCATGAATGTTTTTTCAGAGAGGTAATTCCACTCTCAGATTTACTTTTCATTTAAAAAAAAAGTGCTGCAGGGTCAATATTTATATGACACGAAACAAGCACAGTAACTGTAAATTCTAGACATTTTCTCTTTTCTTTTATAATGTCCTATAAACCCCGGGGGGCTTAATCAGGAGTAATCAACACAGAGCTTGCCTTTTAAATTATAAGGGTATAGTCTATATATGTATCTTATTTATGACAAGAATAAACAACCAATATAGCCAGAGCCACACAAAGTTCACAAAAATGAGCTGGCATCACTATGAGAAGGGTTATGAACATGGTTACAACGCTGAGGTGAGAAACTGTGCATCAACACTGAAACGTACATGCAAGTTGTGTCAGGAAAAGGGGCTTCATCCAGGTTAAGCAGTCTGGACTTTCTCTCTGGCCATGAACGTACTGTTGAGGAAATTTTAGTAGAGTACCAGATCAAAAAGATGCTTCAGAAAGATAAAACTATTAGAAACATGTAAGATCTAAGAGCCAAAGGATGGGGACAGGGATGAGGATCTGAGTGCCACAGACCACCCTTCTAAGCTGAAATCAAGGAAGCTGAAGTCAGGTGCAGAGCAGGGATGAATGCAAGAAACATTAACAAGGAAGAATTTCTAGGACCTTCTGTCTGGTGACTAATCACTGACTAATATCAGGGGACTACAGTAGGAGAGGCAAAGAAAAATAGAAAATGAGAGGGAGGAATATGAAATGATTTCCAGGGCAACAGAGAAAATGATGGCACCATTATTAGAAACAAAGGTGCAACTGACATCACCACTTGGTGAAAATGACTGGAGGTAAGATGGGCTGGTCAAGGAGGAGAGATCCACAGGCTGTGGGATTATGAAGTTGAAGCTCTATTTTTAAATCCAAGATGCTGCCAGGGCAGCAGTTTTATTTTAAAAGTTTTCCAGGTGCTGCAAACAGGAAGTCAGAATTGAGAACTACTGAATGCGCTGTAGGACCTTCTGCGACCAGGGCAAACTCACCCACACCTCTTCCTTGGGGTCACAGGAACATGAAGCAACTGTAAACAAGGCTTCATTAGTATTTAAAAGGGGGGGGGGCAAGAATTCCAATCCAGTGTTGCTCATTTTAGCATTATGTAAAAATAAATATATATGTAAAATGAGAACTGTATACCTTATGTTTGAAGAATAAATAAGAAAATTGTCCAGTTACTTTCTTCTTAAAAATTTAAAATTTGTGGGACACCTAGGTGGCTCAGTTGGTTATGCGTCTGACTTCGGCTTGGGTCACGATCTCAGGGTCCATGGGTTCGAGCTCCACATGAGGCTCTCTGCTGTCAGTGCACAGCCACCTTCAGATCCTCTGTCTCCCTCTCTCTGGTCCTCCCCCACTAGCACTCTCTCAAAAATAAGTAACCTTAAAACAAATTTTTTTTTAATTTGAATCCTAAAATTAAATGGACTTTAATTTCATACCCTGTCTTTTGATCCCAACTTGCCCCCAACCTCACACCAATCCACTCTAAGAAATAAAGACTGAAAACCTTTCTGGCCTCAGTGTCCTCATCTGTAGCAATGAGTTTATCTACTTCCCTACTTCCCCTGGTGCTTTGTGCTATAGAGTGAGGTGAGATACCATAAGTAAAAGTGCTTTGTGAGTTATAAAATAGGCTAATCAACACAAGATATCATTATCCTAATTAAACCTAAGGTGCAATTTTCAATTTCTCCAATTATTCCCCCAAGAAAAATGTGACTTTACTTCATGGCCTGTATATGATCTTTAAACTTTATGTAAGTTTGGCAATATAGTCACTGTAAATTAATGTATATAGGGGAAAAAATGCAGAATGCTGACTTATTATTTTTCACACTTTTAAATCACAATTTTTGTGACCTTTCACTTTAAACCTAGGACTCATGATTGAAGGGATTTCTTGAGGAGTCACCTTAATATTTGTCCTTAGTATTTTTCCTTTTCTTTAATAGTGACTCATTAGTTTTCACAACAATATGGAAATTAACTCAGTAACAATTTTTTATAACAACAAAAATGAAACATAAAATAATTCTACAGCTAGCTGGGAGTATTTAGATACCAAAAGAAACTAGAAGCAATGGAAAGAGACTTCATTACTGTTGCTTCCTCATTGATCGAGGGATTCTTCTTTTAGGAGAAAGGAGTCTTTAATAAACACTTTGTTATTTGTGGATTTGTTTTTTATTTTAGAAGTTTATAATCACACCAAATAACAACAACAGTAAGTGCAGCTGTTAATATAAATCACATCCTCATGTCCCTTGGATCCAATGCTTGTTAAATTTAAAAGTATCTTTTACAAAATTAAGCATAATTTTACACTAAGCTTTGTAAAATCTGAAAAGCTAAGAAGAAGCCTTTGTTTGTATGTGTTGTTTTTTTTTTAATCTCAAAATTGATGTCTGTTTACGGTAGACTACATCTAGAACTCACTAGTCTATCAGTAACAAAGTCACTGATGAAGATTTCAAAATATTATATGGAATCAAAGCAAGTTCAATTTTACCTTACCATTGAAGGCCCACATGAGAGGTCATGCAACCTGTGTATTCATAATATATTCAATAACTACAATGATTAGTCAAAGATTAGCCGTCCAGGCTGGCAATCAAAGATGGTAAACCTCTCATGACAACAGTTCGATATTACTGCATTTTCCATAGTAACAACACTTAAAGTTTATCATCTTGTCATTATCTTTACACTGCTAAACTCAGACGGTTTCAACTTAACACCATTTACAAAACATTCCATCAGCTCTGAAGTATTTAAGCGCTAACTCTTGCTAATTTAAGTACCTACTCTTGTCAAAAGACAATATATTTTCTCAAAACTACTAGAATTTCTGTACCAATTAAAGCTAAAAGAGCACCTCTGATGACAACTAAAATCGGTACTATCAAGGCATACCCTTGAAGCTATCTGGAAACAAAAGAACTTTCAAATAACAGATAAGGCTGACAGAATGATTAAATCAAATGAGGAGGGAGTAAATGTTGCCCAAACTTAGTGATCATTTTTTTATCATTTTGGAAAATCTGTGCTTAGGTCTGGATAGATAGAAGGCGCTGAAACAGAAGACAACAAACAAAACTGAGTTCACCACATAAAACAATGCCTAGTTTCCACTACTTGCTTCCATACTATTTACTGCTGCAAGGTCGTCACCTTTGATGAATCAACACTCAGACAATCATCAACACCTTTGATGATCAACACTCAGACAGTATGAATAAATCATTGAAAGATATTTAGATCACCCTCAAAGTAGGCACACATGAGTTGGAAAAATGGTCCTATCAAAGTACTGACCATCAAGATTATTCCCCTCCTACCGCCTCAAAAATAGTACCTTCAATACAGAAAAGAGAGAAGAGAAAAAATGTTAGAATTTCCAAGAGCCCTAAGAATAGTCTTCCTTCTTGAAAACAGGACTTAAACATCAGAAGGCATCCAGTGAACATCTATCAAATCAGCATTCCTAACGCTAATATGGGGGTGAGGTGGTGAGAACGATGATGTCAGGTTCGGTCAAATCAGAGACAACTTTGAATCCAATGGTGACATTAACTCTGTTACAAATCCTGACGGCCTTTGCAACGCGAAAACGTTAGCAGTTTGAAAACGTAACTGAATTCTTAAATACTGCAGTATTCAAATGACCCGCAGTGAATGAAAAGTCAGCAAACACCCTTGTTCTTTGTGAACAATGACCTAAATAATGAATCACTATAAAAAGAACACATGACACATTCAATTCGTCTGTTCGCCCTCAAATGTGCAAAGGTCTGACAGTATCAGAGATAAGACACGAGTTTACTACGACGGTATGGTCATTTTAGTCATCAGAATGTCTGGAAAAGGAGCGAACGAGAAACGGAATCAGCCCGCGAGGCGGAAAGTGTGGGGGAGGGCTTTTTAAGTCTGCGAAGCAGGCTACGGGGAAGGCGAACTGGTACCGGAGGAAAAAAGAAGTTTGGGAATGAGCCGGACCCAGCCCGAGACGCTAGCAGGGGCGGCGCGGAGTCCGGCGGGACCAGCCTTTGTTGCTTTCCCACTTGCCCCGAATTTGAAGCGCACGTCTGCTTCAAAGCTGTCCGTCCGGGGAGAGGCGAGGGGGGCACTGAGAGGAGGCGGTGGGTGCCGCGCGGGTTCGCCTCCCCAGACCGTCCATCCGCCCAGAACCTAAACCCCCGGTGGGGGTGGGGGGACGGACAGTCTCCCCCGGGGAACGCAGGGTGGGCGCGCGCGGTGGGGGAGGGGGCTGACTCCCCTTCCAAGTGCGGCCACTTACGAAGACGCGCTGGGCACGAAGAAATCCACCGCGAAGCCGAAGTAACTTCCTTCGGGGCCGGAGTACTCGGCAGGACTGTCCACGTCGAGGTTGAAGGCGCCGCAAAGAGGCAGCAGGAATCCGGGAAGAAGGAGCAGGAGGCGGCGCGGGCGAAGGCGCAGCCGCCGCCGCGGCGGAGAAGCCATCGCCGGAGCGCGCGCGGGGCGCCGAGGCAGGAGCCGCGGCCACCCCTCC
>NW_024412395.1:66537861-66542952 GCF_014898765.1 Herpailurus yagouaroundi | reverse complement strand
CGAAACTGGCCGGCCGCTCGCTTCGCGGCGAGTCCCCGACAGCGCCCGGGGAGGCGGGAGGGCTGAGCCAGCGAGCGGCCGCCTGGGAAGTGGGGCGCAGGGCGCGCGGGGCGGGGACAGCGGCGCCGGCGGCCCCCGACCTCCCTCCCGCTCGGCCGCCCCGCGCCTGGGCTCCCGCTCGGGACTGCGCGGATGAGCGCCGCACCCCCCGCCTGAGTGCTGCCGCGGGCGGTGGAAGGAGGTAGAGAAGGGGGAGGAGCCGGCCCGGGAGGCCTGGCAGCGGCGCTGGAGGAAGTGAAGGAGGAGGAGAGCCGTCCTCCGACTGGAGAGAGCCGGGTGCACTTCCGTGCGCGCGGTCGCCTCCCGTCCCGAGAGCGAGGTGCCAATGCCGAAGCCCCAGTGCCTCAGATCCCCGGGCCGCGGCAGCGCTGTTGGACGAGGGCCTCGGACCCAGCTCCAGGGGGACAGTGGTGCACGTAGGGATGGCCAAGGGTCCCAACCCGCCCGCGTCCAGGGGCACCCCACGCTCCCGGGTCCCGCCGGGAACTCCTGTGCTACTTTTGTTTAAAAATGAGGACAGCTTTATCTGCCTCTCGGTTTCTACTCCTAAAACCTTGGCAGGCTCTCACAAACCAAACTCTGTAATTAATGGTCGTTTTCCTCCCCCACTCTATCCCACACACACACTGAACTTAATTATCAACTTTCAGAATGCTAGCACAGCCCCTTCCAGGAGTCCTGTTAAAGCTGAACTTGAAGGATTGGCAGTAATCGTTTCAAATCAAGTCAGACTAGTAGAAACCTTATTCCTAGTTTATTAGCTGAAGTTGGGTGATTGCGAATAACTAACGCATTGATTTAGGACGCGTGAGGAGAAATAGAATTTTAGAGTTGGAAGAAGGAGTATACACCATTGAAGTAAGGCCTCTGTGAACCTGTTGCTGTTCGGGTTTCCACGGCCTCCAGGCTCCTGACAGTTCCCCGGACTTACTTGAGAACTGGAACCTTGACCTCTTTCTTTATATTCTGTAGTCTTACCACCTGGCCAGGCAGATAGTGAGAAATCGTTAAAATGTTGGATGGAGATGAAATGATGAGTAAACTTTGTCCAGAGAGGGGACTTTCCTATATTGTGTATCATGTGTGAAGGAATTTGGTGAACAAGACAGAGTATAAATGCACTGCATAGACCTTAAAAACCTACAAGTACTGGAACAGTAATTTTGGATTGTTTTCCCAAAGTAGGTATTAAAACTGAATCACAATGCACACTAATCTCCTAGCTTTTAATTAATCTTGTGAAGGAGCATGTATTTAAGTGGAAATGAAATGTCTAATTTGGGGGCGCCTGGGTGGCGCAGTCGGTTAAGCATCCGACTTCAGCCAGGTCACGATCTCGCAGTCCGTGAGTTCGAGCCCCGCGTCAGGCTCTGGGCTGATGGCTCAGAGCCTGGAGCCTGTTTCCCATTCTGTGTCTCCCTCTGTCTCTGACCCTCCCCCGTTCATGCTCTATCTCTCTTTGTCCCAAAAATAAATAAATGTTGAAAAAAAAATTTTTTAACTCTAGCTGAAATCAGTAAGCCTTCCCACTCCCCAACTTCTGATCCAGGACAGAGATCCAGTAGGCCAGAGGAGGGAAGAACACCAGGAAAAGGAAGAATACAAAGCAATGGCAACACGTATGTGCCCACCGAAATTGAGTGAACTCAGGTCCCCATTTCTGTTAGGAGACCGTGAACCAGACTAACCCAGTATCTTAAGGCACTCTTGAATAATAAATGCAGGCATCTTTGTAACAGAGTTATCATGCTTGAGCAGTCGCCTACCCAACACCTTGCAAATTCAGGGAGTTTATTATAGTACGTATCAATTCAGCCAGCACTTATTCGGAATCCACAGTGTACCAAGGCATTGTGTCCATGGGAGAGGGAGAAGCATATTTTATTCTATGGAAGAAAAGCTGTGCCTCTCACCCAGTCCAATGACGCTACTCTTCACATAGTAAAAATTTCCCCACTTAAAAGAGCTGGATAATAATATATCTACATTAAGTACAATCACTTTCTTACAGAGGAAATAAAATATTAGATAGTAAAAGGAATTTTGACTTTGAATTTTACCCTCTGCCAAGGCTGTCCTTTAATTAGAATCTTGATTCCATTGGTTTCTATAAATTCAAATGCCTGAGTTCAATTGCTCGGTTCACCCAGTACTAGTTAATGACCCTGGTCAAATCACTTCAACCATTCTGTGCCTCGATTTTCTTATCTATAAAATGGGAAGCATGATAACACCTACTTATAGAATTGAACAGTACCTGTTGCCATCAATACTTTTACTACTGTTAGTTTAGTACAGTGGTAATAGTAAATTTGTATGACATGAAATTTGTATTATTATACTCTCTTAGTTCTAGTACCTATCCAACAGTTCCTTCAATAACCACAATCAAACTAGAACTCCACTTGGCTTTGTCTCTGCACACACAAAAGCACAGTCCAGTTACTCCAAAATAATTTAAGAAAAATTTCAAATTTTTATCTCTCAATATCAAGGTGGATTCAGTTCATAACTCATGGAAGCCCTTCTGCAACCCCCTTCTTCTACTCTCCATTTCTCTAGAGACTTTAATCCACTAAACTCAACCCTACAATGTTGCTGTTGCTTTTTTTGTCTGACTCTCTCCTGCCTCTCCTCTCCCAAGTATTAACGAGGGAGATTTACTTGGCCTCTCAGGCTTCATCCCCACTCCCAACCCCAGTGCTGTCTTTTCCTATCTGAAAAGATAAGAAAAGATGCCAAGCCAGCACCCGGTGCTCCTTGGGTGGCTGGGAAGGCAACAAAAGTAGAAAACTTATCTCCTTTTTAGGTTTGCTTCCTAATCTACCCCTACAATGTTAGGATTATTCAAGTCTCTGCCTTGGTTCACTGCACTTCTTGTTCTACACATCCCCTGCATGATCTTATTCATCACCACATTCTTGCCACGCCCCACCTCCCAAAGTGGCTTTAGCCATATTAAATTAATTACTTACAGTTTCTACAGAATGACATCTTGGTTCACAGGGCTCTGTCTTCCTAGAAAACACTAGCCTTTCTCTTGGACCACTTCCCCCAGTCTTCTTCCTTCTGCCACATGCAAACATACACAAGGTCCTCTATCTAGCTATTTCCTACCCTTCTTTCAAAATGTGTATCAGGCATCATTTACATCCTCCATGAAGCCTTCTATAAAGAACCATGCCTTCTTGTTTTTGTATCCTTTGTGCTCACCACTGAGCTCAACAATGGAATTAATTCTACTCCCCAGAGATTTACTAATAACTAACAATTTTATTAAGCTTACTCATTATGTGCTAGGCTCTGTGCGGAGCATTTTGATGTGTATTAAGTCATTTAGTAATCATAAAATCCTATCAGATAGATTCTATTAGTAGCCCAAATTTAAAGGTGAAGAAACTGATTCTCTAGGAGATTGAATAATTTTTCCAAGGTCACATATCCTTGTGGGCAAGGAAGGGAGCTAGTAATGATCTCCAAGGCCTTCCCCATTCCTGAGAACCTGAGGCTTCAGTGACCTCCCCAGGCTAACTAGGATGGTTGTTCATAACACCCATGAAATGAACCCATCTGGTCTTGCTCAAATACTTTCCCCCTACACTAGGCAGAATAAAGATGCCTACTGAGGATAAACTGGCTCGTATCCACGAACACTGAAAATGAAAAGGGGCAATGTTTCTTGTCCTCATCTATATGTCTAACCCTCATCATAAAATTTTCATAACAGCAGGAACTCAATCATTTGTTGCCTTTAGATCAGACACTCCTTCCATATAATAGGAAAAGTTAGTTACAAACTTAAGGTTCAGATAAATGCTGGGGAAAATGTGGAAATATCTTAGTTCCCTTGTTAAAAGAACAAGACAAAGATAACTAGTCTTTTGAAGTTTCAAAAACAAATATGCAACTCTCCTGACTTGTTTTTGTTTTTGTCTTTAAACGGGTTTAACTTATATACATTACTGTTAAATTGAAATATTTGCTATGAAGGTAGTTCCTTTTGATTTTTCCCCTGAAGACTGAATATGTTGATAAGCCAAAGAAAATATATACTGTCTTTTCTCTCTAGCTTGATGAATAGATAATATTTCACCATCTGAATATCTCTTTTCTCTCCAACACGCTTTCAGCTTACTCATTTCACCTGGTTTTTAAATGTTCATCTTTTCTCTTTAATACCAATGGACTTAATGGTCCAAACGGAAATAACCGTATTGATTACTTTTGTATAAAAATCCTAAGAACGTGACATGTATACATGTAAATATTGAAACTTAATAATGATATCACTACATAACTTCAAGTGTGAAGAGAAAGTGAGTGGATTAAGAAATTATATATAAAACATATTGCTTCCATTAAGTCAAACTTAGATTTTAAATGTCGAGCCATATTTCCTCCTGGAGATGTACGATTATTGAGCACCTTCCTTGTGGTCCTATTGCCATGAGTCCTTTTTTAAACAGTCTTTCAGGGTTTGGACCCATGATAGAAGATATCCTAGAAAACTGAGATTCAAAGACCAAATTAGAAATCACAACACAGAGTAACTTTAATAGCCATGAATAGAAAAAACAAGCACTTGGAATTCTGTGCCTCAAGGGAGCAGAGCACGGTGGGCAGGAAGCCTTAGTAAAAGTGTCTGTGTGGTCTCCTCACGTCTGCAAATCTGCTGTGCTCACCACTTCCTCTGTTCCTGAGGTTCTTTCTTTTTCTTTCTTTCTTTCTTTCTTTCTTTCTTTCTTTTTTTTCTTTCTTTCTTTTTTTTTTAATTTTTTTTTCAACATTTATTTTATTTTTGGGACAGAGAGAGACAGAGCATGAACGGGGGAGGGGCAGAGAGAGAGGGAGACACAGAATCGGAAACAGGCTCCAGGCTCTGAGCCATCAGCCCAGAGCCTAACGCGGGGCTCGAACTCACGGACCGCGAGATCGTGACCTGGCTGAAGTCGGACGCTTAACCGACTGTGCCACCCAGGCGCCCCTTTCTTTCTTTCTTTCTTTCTTTCTTTCTTTCTTTCTTTCTTTCTT
>NW_024412395.1:66519228-66537851 GCF_014898765.1 Herpailurus yagouaroundi | reverse complement strand
CTTTCTTTCTTTCTTTCTTTCTTTCTTTCTTTCTTTCTTTCTTTCTTTCTTTCTTTCTTTCTTTTTCTTTTTCTTTCTTTTTCTCTTTCTTTCCTTACTTCTTTATTTCTTTCTTTCTTCCTTTCTTTCTTTCTTTCCTTCTTCTTTCTTTCTTCATTTCTTTTTCAATATGTAATATCTTCTTTCACCTGGTCTCCCACCCCAATTCCACCCAAACTTTAGCATTCAGTTCAAGACGCCTCTTTCCCAGAAAACGTTACATAGTTTCAGTTTCTCCCTTCTCTTTAAAATGACTTGTGTTTCCAAGTCTAATCCGCTCACAACTCAACATTTAATTGTTGTATTTATTTCCTGGAGTTTTTGACAGTATTTGAATAAAATTTTATTTAATATTAATTCTTGGTATTCCCAGGCATCTCAGTATTTTTTTCCTAGTGAAATTATCAGTTCCTTATAAATACGGGCTATGTTTTCTTTTTTTTTTTTTTTTTTTTTAAAAATTTTTTTTTTTGAAAGTTTTTTTATTTTTGGGACAGAGAGAGACAGAGCATGAACGGGGGAGGGGCAGAGAGAGAGGGAGACACAGAATCGGAAACAGGCTCCAGGCTCCGAGCCATCAGCCCAGAGCCTGACGCGGGGCTCGAACTCACGGACTGCGAGATCGTGACCTGGCTGAAGTCGGACGCTTAACCGACTGCGCCACCCAGGTGCCCCTATGTTTTCTTAATTTATATATTCTCCCATAGTATTGAATACAGTGCTGAATTTATATTTCAAAAAATCACTAATAACTTATTGAAGAATGGGGTGCTTGGGTGGCTTAGGCAGTTAAGTGTCCGGCTCTTGGTTTGGGCTCCGGTCATGATCTCACAGTTTTCTCAGTTTGAGCATCATCAGTCTCTGCGCTGGCAGCACGGAGCTGCTTGGGATTATTTCTCTCTCCTTCTCTCTCTGCCCCACCCCAGCTCACTCTGTCGCTGTCTTTCTCTAAATAAATAAACTCGTGAGAGAAGCAAACATGTTGATCTCGAGGCCCCCAGCTTTATTGAGTCATAACTGACAAAACTGTAGCGAACATGTTGCTCTTACTCAAAATTAAGTGTTCAGTGCCCAGCACAGTTCTTACTGAATATCAAGAAACTAAGAAGTATTTGCTGAAGGATAAATGGATGAACGTATGAATAAAAAAGCAATTGTTACTTTTATAAATTGAACACATGAAGTCAGTAACTCAAAAAACATTCTTGCATAAATGAATGAATGAATATATATTTTTCAAGAAGTAGAAAAGCCCAAGAATATCTCGTAAATTCATTAAAAAAATTTTTTTTTTCAACGTTTATTTATTTTTGGGACAGAGAGAGACAGAGCATGAACGGGGGAGGGGCAGAGAGAGAGGGAGACACAGAATCGGAAACAGGCTCCAGGCTCTGAGCCATCAGCCCAGAGCCCGACGCGGGGCTCGAACTAACGGACCGCGAGATCGTGACCTGGCTGAAGTCGGACGCTTAACCGACTGCGCCACCCAGGCGCCCCCGTAAATTCATTTTATAACTAGCAAAGAAATAGGATTAAACTACTCACTTTATCTAGAATAGTGTTTCTAAGCTTTGTAGCTGTTTTTCATTCCTGGTTGTAATTTGGGATTAGGTTTTGGGAATGAAGGAGATAAAAATTAATCACAAATGGCAAGAAATGTCCTGTGCATTCCTGGAGTTCTCTGCATCTCATTGTGAAAAACCACTCTGCTCTCAAGATAGGCATTTTTTTGTTTTAAGTTTATTTATTTTTAAAAACGTTTTTTTTTAACGTTTATTTATTTTTTTTGGGACAGAGAGAGACAGAGCATGAATAGGGGAGGGGCAGGGAGAGAGGGAGACACAGAATCAGAAACAGGGTCCAGGCTCTGAGCCATCAGCCCAGAGCCCGACGCGGGGCTCGAACTCACGGACCGCGAGATCGTGACCTGGCTGAAGTCGGACGCTTAACCGACTGCGCCACCCAGGCGCCCCAAGTTTATTTATTTAAGTAAGCTCTACTCCCAACGTGGGGCTTGAACTCACAACCCTGCGATCAAGAGTTGTATGTTCTTCCAACTGAGCCAGCCAGGTGCCCCTAGGTATCCATTACTTCAAGGACATGTCTGGTAGTTTTCAGAATTTCCCTTCAAATAGCCAACATGTTGTAAAAATGTAAAAGGAAAATCGTGTATATTATTTTATTTAAAGTAATTAAAAATTACAGCATCCTCTTACACTACAACTACTTAAGAGGATTTAATTTGTTTTAAAGGCTTGGAGTGTTGATGTGTGCCAAGACATAGACCACATTTCTCAGTACAGCACTTATCATACAAAAAAAAAAAAAAAATCCATGTTTGAAAGAGGGTAATGCTGTCCAAATTACTGTTCTATCACTGAAAAGTCAAATTAGAGGCTTAGGTGAAGAAAGCAAAGTGTTTGTGGTATGTACAGAATTAGCAAACACATTTTTAAAAATAATCCATTGAAAAAATGGAATTTCAAAAGAACATTATGTTTTATTTATATCATAAGTCATAAAAGGAAGCATGGTATAATTTAAAATGTCCCTGGCACTTGATAAATGATTGCTAATACTTTCCTCCTACTAATCATTTTGTATAAATGTAGCCTTGCTGTAACTGGAGACTATAACCCAAACTTCTAATTCCTTTTTCCTTCAGATTATGATAAACATAAAGTCATAATCAGAAGATCTTTAAGAACCATAATCTGCAATGTTTTACATATATTTATTTTTTTCCTGGAGAAAATGGCAAGAAAATGTGTCATTAATGACAAAACACACCATTTTTATATTGTACATGTATGTATATTATATGTGTTTAGTTCTTGAAATCTTTTCCTTAGATACACGCTTTAATCCTACTATTGTTTAGTAATATGCCATCTATATTATTATTGAAATTTTTTTAGTCAATAAAAATAAACTCCGTATTTCAAAAATACATAGCTAGACATGTCTACAGAACACAATTTTTCAGGAGAAATTTTAACATCAAGAACATAAGAAGGTGATATTATTGTAGCTATATAATACTATTATACTGTGCTACTATATAATACCTTATAGTATTATATACCAGTGAATGTTATTGAAGTTATATAACTTAGTGTACATTACATATGTATTCACTTTTTCATGCCCTATCATATAAAAAGAGCTATGTAAACCTATTTTTAACCCAAATAAAACATAAATTTATTCACATGACTATTGAATTGTTTTTCTTTCCACTCACTCCTCCTAAACTGGTCTTATTAAAGAATATGTTACTCATTCATTTATTCATTGGACATTTATTATTAAGTGTCCTTTATATGCCCAACACTGCAATTAGAGCTTGAATTACCAAGACAAATCAGATATGATCCCTGCCAGGAGCTTAAAGTTTAATTAGACAAATACGTAAGTAAATAATGCTCATTTACATTTATTAAGGGACATATTTTACTATTACCAAGTGCTCTATTAAAATGCTGTATATGGATTATGCCTCTTCATAAAATACAATTACTGCATGTGGGTAATTTTAACCCATTTTATAGATGAGAACAATAAGTGTGGTACTGTTAAGATGCGTACCCTTCGGGGGGTGCCTGGCTGGTTCAGTTGGTAGAGCATGTGACTCTCGATCTCAGGATCATGAGTTCAAACCCCATGTTATGTATGAAGCCTACTTTTAAGAAAATGTTTAAAATATTCTCCCTTCAAGATGTGGAGCTAAATTCCTCACCTCTTGAGCTTGGACTGGATTTCATGAATGACTTTTAATGAATAGAAGAAGTGACTGTGCAATTTTGTTGACGAGGACATAAAAGGCACAGGGCTTCCTTTTGCTCTATCACATGGGAAGCCAGATGCCATCTGGTAAGAACATACAAGGTGCCCAGGGAGAGGCCCAAATGACAAAAACCTGAGGTCTCCTTCCAACAGCCACCTGAGTGAGTGGATTCTTCAAAGTGGATTCTTCTTCCCACTCTGGCCTTCAGATGATTGCAACTCTTGCCAACATTTAAACTCAAGAGAGAGTCTGAGCTAGAAACCATCCCTTTAAGCTGCTCTTTAACTACTAATGCACTGAAACTGTGACATAATAAATATTTGTTGCTTTGAGCCAATACATTCTGGGGATAATTTGTTATTGAGTAGCAGATAACTAACACAATGAGTTTAGAGAAGTTATGTCATTTTTCATTAGGGTCACAGAGCTAGAAAGTGTTAAGAGATTTTTACGCACAGTCTATATAGCTAAAGTGACCATATAATTTATCGTCCAATTGGGGCACTGTAGCGAGTAACGGGGATGTGGATAATAATTATACTGATACAACAGCTATATGCAGGAACCATCTAGGGGAAACTGGGGCATAGAATCACTCTAATTACACCCTGCTTTTTATTGTTGCACTACTCTGTCTCCTATATAAGTAAATGTATACAACGTGACTAGTCCAACAATGGAAATAAAAGTACAAGGAAAGGATAATCCATCTGCTCTCACAGAGACTGCTAGCTACCTACCCAATATTCATTGTCCCCTTCTTGTTTGGTAGTAAAATCCTTATATTGTGTGGTGGCAATAATATGTCTAGATGGAAAACAAAAACAAAAACCCCTGCATTTCCCAGCTCCCTTACAGATGACGAGAAGGTTTTGGTAGAAATTGTCAGGTAGAGCTACCAGCCTCTTAGAAGAGGGCTAGTTTAACTATCAGGAGCCCTTTTTCCTCGGCAATGTCTCTACAGTTGATGCCTGGGACACAGATGTGATGGTTAGAGCTGAAGCAGCCTCTGTGAGAACATAAAGAAGCATACTTGGCAAAAGAGGGCATGGTTTAAGAATTACAGAGCAGAAAGTCTGGGTGTCTGAAAACCATGGACCTATCATTCTGGTCTTGGATAATAAACATGCAGATTATATTCTATCAGAAGAAAATATACCTCTTTGTTTAATCAGCTATTGCTAGAATTTTCAGTTACACGTTGACTACCCTAATCCTAACTGATATACCCACCTTAATTCCTCAAACAATAGCTTTAAATTTTTAGTACCAAACATTTATATTTTTACCCTATTTTAATAGAAATTATTCTAGATATATTGACCACTCTTCCTACTTTTTCAAGTAGCTAGAACAGAAGCAGTGATGACAGTTTTCTTAATGATATAAAGTTCTTATTTACAGAAAGCAGAATCAGTTCACTTTTCAGTGTCTAATAGAGTTTAATTTGCTCTACGTGAAGCTGTTTCAGTTGTTGGTGTTAAAGAAACAAATATGAGTTAAGTTCTTATGAGCCATACTCTTTTAGATCAGCTGGTGCCTTCATCAATTTTGTTCCTTTTAAATGATTCATTTGGGGGTTTTCTAAACTCTCCACTTTTACTTCCTCTAAAAGCTTGAACACTAATTAAGGATTTCCACCTTTCAGTCATTATGGAAATGTGCCAGGGGATTTTCATGAAATGTTAAATATTTGGATTTAATAGAAAATGATTACATTCATAAAGGTGTTAGATGCAGAGCTCTTAATCACATAATTGCATTAGGTGTAGCTCATAGGAACATAAAATAATTAAATAAAAGGCTTGGTTCATGTTCAGCATTTTTGTGAAGCCTAAAGGTATTTCTACAGTTAGTTTTCTTTTTCTTTTGAGTTTTAAAAAGATAATTACTATTATGGAGATGTTTACACTAATACTACTCTTTAGGCATAAGTGAGATTCTTTAAGAAACCAAGTTAACTTTTTTACTCTAATTATTTCAAATTAGTTAATCTATTTCAGTTTAGAATAGACTTATCATTAACAACATTTTTAAACAGTTATTATAATAATGTGCTTCCTATAGAGAATAAATCATTTCATACATCTAAAAAATCTAGGATAAGGATATAGAAGAAAACTTCAAGAACCATCTAACAATTATGTCTGACCCAAAACATAATGGTGAATGACATTTATTAAAAGTAATTTAGGGGCACCTGGGTGGCTCAGTCGGTTGAGCTTCCGACTTCGGCCCAGGTCATGATCTCACGGTCTGTGAGTTCGAGTCCCGCGTCAGGCTCTTGGCTGACAGCTCGGAGCCTGGAGCCTTCTTTGGATTCTGTGTCTCCCTCTCTCTTTAACCCTCCCCCATTCATACTCTGTCTCTCTCTGTCTCAAAAATAAACCTCTAAAAAAAAAAAAAGTAATTTAAACTGGGGCTCCTGGGAAACTCAGTCAGTTAAGAGTCCAACTCTTGATTTTGGCTCATGTCATGATCTCACAGTTCATGAGTTCAAGCCCCATGTTGGGCTCTGCACTGAGAGTGGGGAGCCTGCTTGGGATTCTCTGTCTCCCCCACCCCTCTCTCAAAATAAACTTTTTAAAAAAAGGAATTTAAACTAAGGCTGAATGATAGAGATGATTTGATAGAGATATGATAGATCCATGTTGTCTAATAGAACTTTCTGCAACACTGGAAATATTCTGTATCTATACTGTCTCAAATACTTGTATCAGCCACATGTGGCTATGGAGCACTTGAAATGTGGCTAGTGTGACTGAGAAATTAAATTTCAAATTCTATTTAATTTTAATTGCCATGTGTGGCTAGTGGCTAGATGGTATTCATACAGAGATGAAAGAATGAGATTTGTTGGGATTCTACAGTCTTTCCCAACTTCATATTACATTACCACAGCTACAAAAATGAGTGGTTAAACTTTATTTTCCCATGTTCTCTATTCTGCACATTTTCCCTGTTTCTAATACCTATAATTAAATAACTCATTAATTTAGTCATCACAGAACCACAATGTGTCAAGCACAGTAAAAAATCAAAATCTGTTCTGGCGTTAACATTTCTAACCTTTCTGATTTTCCCTCTTCCTGCCTTCTTTAGCCCTTCCTCTCTGGGACAGCTTCAACTGTGATAACTAGGTAGCAGGCTGTGAAGACCATACCCAAATACTGGAACTTTCAGGTTCACCAGAGATCTCTCTGCTTGGGTAGAGCAAAGCAATAGCAATTGATGGGCTCCTGCAGGAGCACTAAGGGTTCTGAGTCAGATTCCAGTTGCTTTTAGAGTAAATAATATGATTTAGTTGCACATCTGAGATGTGCTTCTGGTGGGTTGGAATTCCCACTCCTGCCAGCAACCTTCCTGATGATTCTCAGGATTCTCAAAGGGGCTTCAGCCTACATGGAGCTCTTCATCTCACTTGCACCTCACTTCTGCACCTGGTCTGTTCACTCAACACTGCACGTACCCTAGCTCAACCCAACATGGAACATTGTCCCTTTTACATAGAATCTACAAAGCAACCTAAATGCAAGGTAGTCACGTGTAACAGAATTCTGCAGAAAGTCTGAGGGCAGTGGTGGATAGGGTATGTTGCAGGTGAATATTAGACCTGTTCTTTTTTTTTTTTTTAAGTTTGTTTGTTTGTTTATTTTGAGAGAGACAGAGAAAGAGAGAGAATGAGTTGGGGAGAGGCAGAGAGAGGGAGAGACAGAATCCAAAGCAGACTCCATGCTATCAACACAGAGCTTGACTTAGGGCTTGGTCTCACAAACCGTGGGATCATGACCTGAGCAAAACCAAGAGTCCAATGCTTAACTGAGCCACCCAGGTGCTCCAATTGACCTGCTCTTTAAAGCCCTCCCCATTCCCTCTGTGGGAACCTCCCCTGCTTATGACTCCTTCTCAGACTCCTAACTGCCCATCGCGTCGCATCCACCTCCAGCAGACACTCTTGTCTCTCATCCTCACTCTCAAGCCCCCATTTCTCCTCTCTGGGCTGAGACTGTGTCTAAATCTCTCTAACTTTTATAACCTGAACAATTCAGGCTTCTCTTTGCTTTGCCCTCAAAACCTTGGGACTTACATAGTCAGATTCCATTTTTCAAATAAAAAACTAAGTAAAATGTATCTTCTTACCCTAAAAAACATTCTGGTTCCAAATTTTGAAATAAAATTGTCTGTTTTTCATGTAACTATATATGCTATATAACTACATATTACTCTAAAGTAGTTTCAGAGAAGGCTTGTTATAAAATTAATAAAGTGTTATGGGGACTGGAAGGCAGAACAGGCATTTATTTATGTTTCTATTTTAGTATAGCCACAACCAATATGGGTTACATAAGATTTTGTAAACATGTCTGAGAATCTTACAACCTACTTACAATATTGTCTTCAATAGGAAATATTTCATGAGCACTAGAAAATGGCATGACAGATACTTGAAAAACAAATCATGAAAATGAATTATTTTTTTTCTTGGAGTTGACTTACAGAAGCAAGTGGGCAATAATAATTATTTTGACAAAACTATGCCGTGTCACCTATAATACCTTTCAACAATGCATAAGATAGGTACATGTATACTTTCACTAAGTGAAAACACTTACTGAGTCAGTACTACGCGTAAGATACCATGGCACTGTGGCAGATCCTACAGGGCTTTCAAGAATGGAGACTTTGTTAGGACTCTTTCAAAAGCAAATGACAATAACCCAACTCACATTAGCTTAACGGAAAAGAGAATTTCCTGGTTTCACATAACCAGGAAACTCGGGGCTGGTTCTGGCTTCAAACACAGCCCAATACCCAAGGAATATAGTTCCCACCCTCATCCTCATTTTCCTGTCTTTTCCAGCTCTGTTTCCTTCTCTGGTTTAGTCTCACCCTCTCCTGCTCCTTCAGATTCCTCAGTTGAACAGGGAAGATAGTTATCTATAATCTCAGGTTATTTGTCATAGTTTAGCAATTCCATCCTAGCTGAAAAATCTGTCTTCCTCTCAAATCAATACATCAATTCCAGGCAATGATTCTTACTGGCTCTATTTATAATAATTGCTTACCGTTGAACCAATTACTATGTTCAGAGGAGTGAGATATTTTGATTGGTCATACCTCAGTCAGGTGATCACTCCTGTGGCACATTACTGTAGTAAATAGGATGCTCTTAACCATTCAGGATGGAGTAAAGATGAAGCCAGACATACAAACATAATATATGCCCATTGTGAATTGATGAGTAACATGCCTTGTCCTCAAGGACTTTTTCTTATATAAATCTTATAGTTACGGAGGACAAAAAAATGCCCCATATGTGCCCAAAATTTCTAATTTCAGTATAAACTAGTTGTCTATATTATAAAACGTTTAAATATCCCCAGCATCCTTCTTACTATTATGTAAATCTGCTTTTATTAATTTTAAACTAAGTGTGAAAGCTATTTGATCATTAGCATAATATTTTTGTGGTTGAAATGCTATGTTGGCTTAGAACTTTTTCTGAATGATAAATTTATCTTTAAATATTGTGAAAACTATGTCAAATCTAATAAGTCATTTCCTCAGTTAACTCTGGTTTTGTGGCTATAATGGTTTGAAAATTGTTCCTTGGTTTAACCATACTTTGGTTGCTACCATATTTAGAGACAATTTATTTTAGGGTTGACAGAAAAAGCTATTATTTTTATAGGAATTTTATTGGGTAGAAAGTATAATTTGTGTTATTTTCTACTCATGCTGTCATGGTATATAGAAAGAATTTTAAAAACCTGATGTTTGCATCATATATTTTTACTAAATGTGTCTCACATGCAATTGAGTGAAATACAAGCTTTTGTTGCCCTAAGCCACTTAGATTTTTGAGTTAATTTTATACTCTAATATAATCCTAAGTAATCCTGACAAATATAGATGTGTTCAGTGGTAAGTTATCATAATTTATAAACGAAAAGATTCTCACCATAATTCTGTAAATATTGTAACTTTGCCCTTATTGCATTATGTACAATTTATATTCTAGGCAAAAACACACATACATTTGAATGATTCCCCTAACAGGGAATTATTTCTACCTTTTTCCCCAGAGAAGGGAAAAAAATCATAATTTGGGGAGTGTCAGAGATTCTTCAATGCCAACTATCTGTGCATACCGATGATTTTTTTTTTTTCTTACTCTATTTCAGCAACTAAACTTCCACAAACAGCTCCTGAAAAGGAAGGTTTCTGGGTAGAAGTTATACTACTACACGAGAAATCAGGGTTTTTATAAGTTATTTCACTTTCACTATGGCAAAGAGGATTGACCTCACCAAACTACTTCGGGAGAGGCAACTATTGAGAGTTTTCTGGGTTCTCATCTCCTCCTGAGAGCAAATAGGAACCACGAGAAGACTAAGTTTAACTTGTCATCTGCCACTGAGAAGCAGCCATCTCTGCTTCTAAAATACCACTATATCTTTCTCTTCAATTAAGTAACACTTCCTTCATGCTTTAACTCCCTCTCGTTCAAATGTTTCTTGGCAATGGAACCTTCTCTTCCAATGGCATATTAGCAGAATTCACATAAATAAAACAGATAAAAGCAGGACCCAGACACTTCAAGTAAGTATCACCACACAGCACAGCCAAGAGCCATGGTGTTACATTCTTAAACTGGATTAGTTATGACGCCCCAGCACGGGGATAGGAGCAAGGTGGACACATGAGTAAAAGCCCGAGTCATTTCTTTCTAGCAGATTCCCTTTAATCTTTCTATCATGACCTCAGGATATTCACCTGCAGTTCATATTGCTCTCAACTCAGCTAAACCTTCCCGGGGAATCTGCCTTCCCTGTTGGCCCTTCTCCTCCTTTCATGATGTTCAAGACAATCCACACACGCTTTTTCTGCATCTGCCTCAACTCTGCCACATTTCTTATACCTGACCTCTTACTTCAAGACTCTAGCCATATCACATTTCTAAATCTTTGTTTCCCCAGGAGGACTGTTACTGTTACTCCATTCAACCACCTCCCCAGTGAACCCATATTAGAGGAAGAGGAGGAATAGGGACCTGGGATCTGCTTTATTTATTTTTTTAAATAATTTTTTAGGTTTATTTATTTTGAGAGAGAGAGATAGAGAGAGAGAGCACAAGTGGGGAAGGGGCAGAGAGAGAGGGAGAGAGCGAGAGAGACAGAGAGCGAGAGAGAGAGAGAGAGAGAGAGAGAGAGAGAGAGAGACAGGATCCCAAGAAGGCTCAGTGCTGCCAGTGCAGAGCCCGATGCGGGGGCTCAAACTCATGAACAGCAAGATCATGACCTGAGCTGAAACTAAGAGTCAGATCCTAAACTGATTGAGCCACCCAGGTGCCCCAGACCTGCTTTTCTTTCTTTTTTTTTTTTTATTTAAAATTTTTTTTTCAACGTTTATTTATTTTTGGGACAGAGAGAGACAGAGCATGAACGGGGGAGGGGCAGAGAGAGAGGGAGACACAGAATCGGAAACAGGCTCCAGGCTCTGAGCCATCAGCCCAGAGCCCGACGCGGGGCTCGAACTCACGGACGGTGAGATCGTGACCTGGCGAAGTCGGACGCTTAACCGACTGCGCCACCCAGGCGCCCCGCCAGACCTGCTTTTCTAAAACAAACAAACAAACAAACAAACAAACAAACAAACAAACAATTTCCTCTGGGGAGTTTTAGTTACCTATTGCTAAATAACAGTCCTCCCCCCACCCCTAAACCGAGTGGCTTAAAGCGATCTATTATTTCTCATGATTCTATGTGGGTTGACTAGCCGTTTCTCCTGGTCTCACTCAGGCAGCACCACTCTGGTGGACGCACAGCTGGAATGGAAGGTCCCAAATGGTCTCACTCACATATTTGACCATTAGCGCTGGCTGTCAGCTCTCAGTGGGGTGCCTCAGTTCCCCTTTCTGTGACTTCTCACCTTCCATTTGACCCCTGAAACTAAGAGCAGCTTCCTTACATGGCATTCTCAAGGCAATGTTCTACAAAGGTGGAAGCTGCAAGTTCTCCTGAGGCCTAGGCTTTCCTGGCACAACATATTTCTGCCACATTCTATTGATCAATAGCAAGTTACAAGGACAGACCAGGTCCAAAGTATAGGAAATAGACTGCATTTCTGGATAGTCAGTGGCAAAGCCTTTGTGGCTGTATTCCCCAACACACCATAGAGCATTGCTAAGTATATATTAGGTACTTAATACTTTTAGACTTCATCATCATGTCTGCAGTGATTGAAGTGGTTATGAATCTCCTGGAATATGGGATTTGTGGGCTTTTATTTTTTCATGCCCAACGTGGGACTTGAACTCATGACCCCAAGATCAAGAGCTGCATGTTCTAAGCCAGCCAAGCGTCCCTTGTGGGCTTTGCTTTTAAATGGAAGTTTCTGCCTGTATTTGCTAGAAACAAGCTAATTTATTTTCAGGTCCTGAAAACAGGATTGCCAGTATCATGATTTTTTAAATAAAGGGGCCTGACCTCAGCAGACAAGATGTAGAAACTCAGAAAAAGAGTTGGTATCTACACTTCCATTTTCAACCTACTCAAAATCAACTATGGAATTATTTAAGGAAAGTCATTAATATACAAAATTGCAAATTTTTCACAACTATTTTACTCAGATTTTTCTCTCTCTTTTTTAGGTTTTTAAATTTATTTTTAAGAAAGAGAGCAAGTGTGAGCAGGGGAGGAGAAGAGAGAGAGGGACACAGAATCCCAAGCAGACTCCACACTGTCAGCACAGAGCCCAAAGTGGGGCTGGAACTCACAAACCATGGGATCATGATCTGAACCGAAATCAGACACTTAATCGACTGAACCACCCAGGCACCCCCAGATTTTTCTGATAAAATTTTCCAAGTTAAAAAAGTTCAGAATTGGCTAATGTAAATTTATTTTCCTCTTTTACCACAGCTTTATGCTTTAGTGATTTTGATAAAATGGTGAAACCGTAGGACAGAGTAAAGGATTGAAGCCAGCCTGAGAAGCGAGGTAGAAAGTTTAAGATTAAACAAACATTCTAGGAGAAAGGACTGAGAGATCAGATTGCTTGTTGTTGCAAAGCCTGCTGTGAGTCAGTGACAAAGGGAGGGTGGCCGTCCAATCTGCACCCACATCTCTGCTAAAAAATGTACTACTTTATTGCAAACTACATGCAGTATTGAGAAAATGGATCTAAAATGTATTTTTGGAAAGTGGCCTCTGAGGAACTTAAATAGCAGTAATTCTTAAGAAAAATGCCTCTGCGTGCAATGTGGAACAAACCGTGAAAACATCTTTTAGTCAACTAACAGAAAACGTGTGATTATAAGCCCTTGTGTTTGCCTGCAGCCTCAGGTTATAGCATTTTATAAATTGTACTATAGCTAACATTTGCTTTGGAATTTTCTTTCTTTTGGTTTAGACTGAAGGAAAAGTTTACCAAGGTTTATGTCTTCCTGAGTCAGCAAGTAAATTTCCCATTACTCTCCCAGTTGGGTGAGTCACCAGCCTGGTTTAGGAAAGTCACAGAGGCCTGGCTGTCTGTGCCGGATGAGAAACTTTACAGTCAATCAGTCTAGACAGATTAGGGGACAGCCACTTGGCCATTTATGGTATCATTTCCTCTTTTTTACTGGGATAGCCTAGAGAGCAAAGAGACACTCCTGGGAATATAACCAGGGTTACTAGATTTCACAAATAAAAGTACAGGATGCCTGGTTAAATTTGGATTTCAGACAAACAATGAACTATTTTTAGCATACATATGCTCCATGCAATATTTCTGACACACTTTTACTTAAAAAAACAATCGCCGCTTATCTGAAATTCCCATTTAACTAGGCATCCTATATTCTATCTGGTACCCCTGAATATAAGGATCTTACTTCATATCATCCACCATTTATTACTCTGTGGAATGTCACAGAGGTGGAAGTCTGTTTCCTGAATTTCAGAGAACAAAAGTTGAGCTATTTTTTCTTTCATCTTTTATTAATCATGTAATTACAGTCCAACATCAGAGAAAGACAAACTCATCAAAGACAAGAATTCTATAGAGCAGTGATTCCCAGACTTTAATTGTACACATGTGATGCATTGGGTTCTTGGCAAAACTGACATTCTAATAAGCACCCTGGGGTGGGGCCCGAGATTCTGCTTTTCTTTTTAAAAAAAAATTTTTTTTTTCAACGTTTATTTATTTTTGAGACAGAGAGAGACAGAGCATGAACAGGGGAGGGGCAGAGATCGGAAACAGGCTCCAGGCTCTGAGCCATCAGCCCAGAGCCTGACGCGGGGCTCTAACTCACGGACCGCGAGATCGTGACCTGGCTGAAGTCGGACGCTTAACCGACTGCGCCACCCAGGCGCCCCGAGATTCTGCTTTTCTAACAAGCTCCCGGATGATAGCGATGCTGCTGAACCGTGGACCACCCTTTTCAGTAACAAGGTTAGTGTTTCTCAATCTTGGTTGCATATTAGAATCGCCTGGGGAGCTCTGAAGACTCTTGATGCCCAAACTGCATCCCATCCAAATTAAATCCAAATTGCTAGAGGGGGGAGCCGGGTGTCAGCACTGTAAAAAAGCTCCTCAGTTGCTTCCAGTGTACAATTAATGTGGAGAACTGCTGTCTTTGAGGAATCCACTTTGTGCTGGTTAATGTTTGCTATCACTTGGCTGGTAAGCAAAGCCTTTCAAAAAAATTGGCAGGGCAGTCATTCCACATGAACTGCAATCTTGAGAGATTGAAATGGCGAGAATTGCCACCACTGTCTTTTCAATGTGTCCACTTTCAGTTATACTTTCTAAGCAATTGAGGACAGCAATAGATTTTATTATTTTAACCGTTAGATCACTAAATATTGTCCAAATTTGGAAACTTTATGTCTGTAACACACATTTTCCCGTGAGTCTCAAATAATTTATTTCTCTTAATGTTTTTAATAGAAACCAAGCCACCACCTCAGAGTGAGTCTGGCTTGGAAAACACTGGAATGTATCATCTGTTACTCTTTGTGAAGCTTGGCTAGAGTCAAGGAATGTGACTTATGGAAGACATTCAAATCTTTAAGGTCTTATTGTTTTTCACATAAAGATATGTCAACAAAAATAAAAGTGTGTCTCCAAAGCTACTGGTAAAAATATAGCATGTTTATAACACATGTTCACACAAAACAAGTGCTAACATAAAGTTAGCTGTGGAAAAGTTCGACAAAAGCCCTCTTAGCCAAATACGTTCCTCCTTTTTCTTCTAGTTTTGTCACTTTAGTGTCATCCATTTTAGTGCCATCTCCCCTTAAATCACAATCTTTTCTGTAGTATTGTTTAGCTCGAAGAATGCTTTCTGGGTTTCCTGTACTTTGCACTCGTGTTATCTTACAAATTTATTTTCTTCTTTTTAAACTTTATCTTGTTTTTTGTTTTGTTTTGTTTCTGTCCGTGTCATTCATCATGCATTCTCTTCTCATGCTCGTGCCTAGTCTCCATCACTTCCTTGCTCAATTCCCTACCTTGTGTCCAAACATTCTAGAATCGATGACTATACTTTTCACTCACCAGCTTCCCTCACCAGCTCCAGGAGTTACCATACCCTGGGAAACAACCCTAAGAAGCTCACACATGCCCTGGACCCTGGGTGGCCCCAGCAGCAGGTTGAAAGGCTGCCAACATGAACAGTTGGCTCAGAAGAGGCACAACAAGACCATTAGGGGGTGGATGGCAAATTGTTCTGCAAACATTTAACTGTGGCTTCTCTCCTTGGTGTGCCCTTTCAGAGAACTTTTGCCCAGGGGAGAGCAGAGTGGAAAGTAGCACTTAGGCAACAGAAGTTTCCCACTTCTGGAGGAGGAAGTTAACCTGATCCATCCTGCATACAAAGTAGTCACCTAGAAATGTGTTTGTTCTACATAATGGTAGTTTACTCTTCCTGTCATGAGAGGCTTAAAACTTAGCCCACAGTATAGCAGTGTACAATAAAACAAAACAGTAACTAAGCTAATATTTATGAAGCATTATGTGTTTTGATATGTATTAGACCTTTAAATCTTTGTAACAACACCAATTACTATGGCTACTCTGATTTTTTTTTTAATTTTTTTATGTTTATTTATTTTTGAGGGTGGAGGGAGGGAGAGAGAGAGAGCACACGTGCCAGTAGGGGAGGGGCAGAGAGAGATTGGGGGACAGAGGATCCAAAGTGGGCACTGTGCTGTCAGTGCAGACAACTCGGGGCTTGAACTCATGAACTGTGAGAACATGACCTGAGCCAAAGTCAGACACTTAACCAACTGAGCCGCAGGTGCCCCAGTTACTGTGATTTTAAAGATGAAAAAACTGAAGGGCTGCCTGACTGGCTCAGTTAGTAGAGCACGTGACTCTTGATCTCAGGGTTGTGAATTCCAGCCCCTGGCTGGGCGTGGAGCCTACTTTAAATACATAAATAGATATGGAACCACAAAAGACCCTGAATAGCCAAAGCATCTTGAAAAAGAAAAGCAAAGTGGGAGGCATCACAATTCTAGACTTCAAGTTCTATTACAAAGCTGTAGTGATCAAGACAGTAAGGCACAAAAACAGACACAGATCAATGCAACAGAAGAAAAAACCCAGAAATGAATCCAAACTACATGGCCAAATAATCTCTGACAAAACAGGAAAGAATATCAGTGGAGAAAAGACAGTCTTTTCTTTTTTTTTTTTTTTTTTAACTTTTTTTTTTTTTTTAACGTTTATTTATTTTTGGGACAGAGAGAGACAGAGCATGAACGGGGGAGGGGCAGAGAGAGAGGGAGACACAGAATCGGAAACAGGCTCCAGGCTCTGAGCCATCAGCCCAGAGCCCGACGCGGGGCTCGAACTCACGGACCGCGAGATCGTGACCTGGCTGAAGTCGGACGCCCAACCGACTGCGCCACCCAGGCGCCCCAAGACAGTCTTTTCAACAAATGGTACTGGGAAAACTGGACAGCAACATGCAAAAGAATGAAACTGGACCACTTTCTTATACCATACACAAAAACAAACTCAAAATGGATGAAAGACCTAAATGCGAGACAGGAAACCATTAAAATCCTGAAGGAGAACGCAGGCAGTAACCTCTTTGACACTGGCCACAGCAACTTCTTACTAGATATGTCTTCTGAGGCAAGGGAAAGAAAAATAAAAATGAACTATTAGGACTTCATCAAGATAAAAAGCTTCTGCATAGAGAAGAAAACAATCAATAAAACTAAAAGGTGATATTTGCAAATGACATGTCTGATAAAGGGTTAGTATATTTATCCAAAATACATGAAGAACTAACAGAACTCAACACCCAAAACCCAAAATGATCCAGTTAAAAATGGGCAAAAGACACCCAGATGGCTAACAGACACATGAAAAAATACTCAACATAACTGAACATCAAAGAGATACAAATCAGGAGCATCTGGGTGGCTCAGTCAGTTGCGGGGCTGACTCTTGGTTTCATCTCAGGTCAGGATCTCACGGTTTGTGAATTCAGGCCCCAAGTCCAGCTCTGCACTGATGGCACGGAGCCTGCTTTGGATTCTCTGTCTCCCTCTCTCTCTGACTCTCTCTGTCTCTCCAAAAATAAATACACAAACTTTTTTTTTTTTAAGTTAAAAATTGGAACTACCCTATGATCCAGCAAAATTGCACTCCTAGGTATTTACCCAAAGGATACAAAAATACTGATTCATAGGGATACATACACCCTGATGTTCATAGCAGCATTATCAACAATAGCCAAATTATGGAAAGAGCCCAAATATTCATCACCTGACTAATGGATTAAGAAGATTGGCATAGGGGTGCCTGGGTGGCTGAGTCGGTTAAGCGTCCGACTTCGGCTCAGGTCATGATCTCACAGTTCGTGAGTTCGAGCCCCGCGTCGGGCTCTGTGCTGACAGCTCAGAGCCTGGAGCCTGCTTCACATTCTGTGTCTCTGCCCCTTCCCTGCTCATGCTGTGTCTTTCTCTGTCTCAAAAATAAATAAACATTAACAACAACAACAAAAAGATTGGCATACACACACACACAGATTAGTCATCAGAAGGAATGGAATCTTGTCATTTGCAGCAACATGGATGGAGTTAGAGTATATGATGCTAAGCGAAGTAAGTTAGTCAGAGAAAGACAAATACCATATGATTTCACTCATATGTGTAATTTAAGAAACAAAACAAATGAACATAGAAAAGAAAAACAAAAGAGAAGAAAACCAAGAAACAGACTCTTAACTATAGAGAACCAACTGATGGTTCCTGGAGGGAAGATGGGCAGGGGGATGGGTTAAACAGGTGATGGATATTAAGGATGAGCACTGGTGCTGTATGTGAGTGATGAATCACTAAATTCCACACCTGAAATTAATATTGCACTGTATGTTAACGAGCTGGAATTTAAATTAGGACTTGGAGGAAGAAAAAAAAGAGGCTCATGGCGGGTGGTGGAGGGTATAAGTAGAAGGAAGGAAGGAGGGAAGAAGGGAAAGAAGGAAGGAAGGAGGAGAGAAGGAACTGAAGCTTAGACAATGATGACTTTCCCACAGTCACACAGATAATTTGTAGTGTACCCACGATGTGAATCCAAAAAAGTCAAGTTATTGGTGAAACCCCAAGTATAGTTTAGCTACCATGTATATGTCCAAGCCTTCAGCTATGCTATACCACCTCTTTCAGTCCTTGCAGGAAATAACAGGATCCTAAAGGACTTTAAATCTTTGTGGTAGTAAATGCATTAACTGTAGTAGTTTTCTCCAAACTGAACCAGTGGTTGAAGAGGTTACTAGAAGTGTTAAAGA
>NW_024412395.1:66390725-66518828 GCF_014898765.1 Herpailurus yagouaroundi | reverse complement strand
GACGCTTAACCGACTGCGCCACCCAGGCGCCCCTGGAATATCTAAACAAAATAAGAAAAAAATACACAAATAGATTCTGCAGTCTTATTTCCACTAGCTGCATGAAAATGTTTGTTAATTCCTAGACTTAAAGAAGACAGAATGTTAACTGCCTTTGAATTCCCCTAATCTCTAGACTTTAGGGTTGGTTCTAAACTACAAAAAAAAAAAAAAAAATCAATTATTCTTCATTCCCTACTATGTGGCATTGGAGTAGGAAAAGAGCTTTTGACTCACTTTCAGAGGCTACAGGTTGGATCCAAGCTCTGCCACTAACCTTAGGTAGGTCCTCATACCTTCCTTGAAATCAGTTTCTCCATCAAGAAATAAAGGCCCAAATTGAATTGTTTCTTCTAACCTTTTAATCTGCAATACTGCAAGTCAAGGTGTTTTCAGTGCTCTGCACACTGTGACAAATTAAGGGAAACCTCACTAAAGTGAGGTGAGAAGGGGAGCTATTCTACCCAACTGTCAATTACAGTTAGAATTGTCAGTTGCAGACTCGTGGACAGGGAAGAATCACCAGTGACACCCAAACAGGCAAATGTATACATTGAGTCTTCTACAAGAAATCCACCAGTTCAGCAATTCAGATAACAAGAAACCACCAACCGACTCTCATTCACAACAACCCCTCCCAACTTCTTCCTTCTCCCTAACAATCCTCTCCTTTGTGTGTTGGGCTTGCTTATGGTTTTGCCATAGCTTTCACGTCCCAAATTGCCATTCTATACTATTCCCAAATAAAACCTTTTTTTTTTTTTTGCTGGTAAAATAACTTTTATTTTTAAGGTTAACACTTTCAAAATGCTTATCTAGATGGATCTTTGTGTAGGTCTGCACAAATAACTTATGTTTATTGAGAGGATATAAACAAATTAATGCTTTATTTTGTCAAGGCTCGGTTTTTATCAAAAGTCACTAAACTTAAATATTCATTTGGGGGTATGAAGAGCGTACTCTTATGGGTCAGCTGCCTGTTACAACCCATATTATTCTGGGAGGAAGCGAGGCTTTCACTTCCTTTACACGGTTCAAAGAAAGTAGCCTAAATTCCAAGAATGCCAGCAGCACTTACCAGGCACTGCACTTTTCCCTGTGTTTATTCTTACGTGGGCACAAAGTACAATTAATTACCACTGGTCACTGGAATAGAACGTAATTATGGCCTGAAAGGATGACCAAGCTGCCTCTTTCAGAATGACTAACTGCAGAGAGACACTTGTCCAGAGCTACTCATCTACGTGATCAGCTCAGCGAATTGTTGACCATGTTCTGGATGCGATGGCCCAATTTTAGTCAGTGCCCTTAAACCTGCAAGGTTCGGGTTGCCTGATAAAAACTAAAATCAAATTATATATTGAAAATACAAAAAGGCAGAAACGCAAGACCAGTCCTTGTTGGCTGTATGAGATCATAAACCCCAAGTTGTACAATGCAGATTTTAATAAATGGGTTTATGAGATCATAAACCCCAAGTTGTACAATGCAGATTTTAATAAACACCTTTTCAAAGGTTATAGCATAGTTGGAAGAGAAGAGACACAATCTACTCCATAATCAGGCATTCGTTAGAAAGAGGGATACGCTGTGTTTATTTCATTCCAGTTTACCACCTGGCATCAACCACATAATTCTCCCATTCTGCTCTTTTTTATGTTCACAACATCTTGAGCACTTTATGCATGAGATGGCTCTCTTAAGACAAAATGGAAAGTGTGGAAAGAACAGAGTGAGACTTAACGGCATTGAGATCGTGGGAATGCAGAGATAAACACCTGCAAAATAATGACTTTCCCATTAACAATAACCATTACAGTTCCTGAATTGGAGTCCATATTACTTGAAAATAATAATGTATTTGTAAAATGTCCCATACAACAAACCTCCTAAGAAAAGTTTGATATAAAAAAATCTAGCTCTGTGGTGCCTGGGTGACTCAGTCGGTTGAGCGTGGAGCCTGCTTGGAAATCTCCCTTTGCCAATCTCTCTCTAACCCTTCCTCCCTCGCGGTCTCTCTCACTCTCTCTCAAAATAAATAAATAAACATTAAAAAAAAAAAAACTAGCGGGGCGTCTGGGTGGCTCCGTCAGTTAAGCATCCAACTTTGGCTCAGGTCATGATCTCGCAGTTCATGACGGGTTTGAGCCCCGCATCGGGATCTGCCCCTCCTCTCTCCCCACCCCCCTCTGTCTCTCTCAAAAATAAATAAACATTAAAGCATTAAAAAAATATGTATCTAGCCCCATGACCTGGATATGACACAGGGTAACAGTGTTTCTGTAGTTTTGGTTATTGCCAGAACTCTAGAGCAATCAACCTGAGCAAACTCTCAGTTGACATTGTTCAGTTTGTAGTAAACATCAGTAAATTTCCAGTTTGTCAGGATTGGTGGAATAGTTGGGGAGGAGAAAAGAGCTAACTGGAGCAGAATCTGAACTTTTCAAAACATTATATACCCACATCTCTTTTATTTATCATCTCCACTGGGCACTCTCACCTGGACTCCTCCCCTGCTCATTCAAACAACCATATATAACAAATCACAAGCAGCTTAGAAACTTGAAAAGATGTGAGTTTTGTCATTTATGGTTAAAGCAACTGATGGGTCTCTTCACAATGTGATTTATAAAAATCTTCCCACAGTTCTCACCAATCTCAAAAGCTTTTTTTGTCGTAACTTGTTAAATCCCTATAGAGAAGCAAGGGTTTAGTTTTGTTTTGCCTCAAGTCCTTGCATGTGATTTTTAGTAATAAGTTTACTCTAAAGAGATTTTGCCTTCAGACTGAGGTTTTCCTATGGAATTCAATAGCTTCTATTTTGCCCTGTAGGAAACTAGGGTGGCCTGATGTTTGGAACATGGTGTGGGACCTGTAAAGCTATGTTTTGAGCTCCAGTTCTGCCACATTTTAGCTGAGTGACCTCAGGCAAGTTACTTAACCTTTCAGTGACTTTTTCTTTTCCAGTTCTATCTGGTCCTTTTCCAAATCCACCTGTCCTTTTTTTGTCTGTTTACTTATTTTCCAGAAACTTATTTCATAGCCTGTTTTTTTTTTAATTTTTAAAGATTTTTTTAAGTATATTTATTTATTTTTAAAGAGGAAGAGAGAGCAGAAGTGAGAGAGAGAGGGGAGGAGAGAGAGAAAATCCCAAGCAAGCTCTGCACTCTAAGCACAGAGCCCAGTGCAGGGCTCTAACCTATGAACCACAAGATCATGGATCGGAGCAGAAAGGAAGAGTCGGACATTTAACCGACTGAGCCACCCAGGCGCTTGGTAGCCTATTTCTTATTATTCTGTTTTCCCAGGTTCATGGAGGTGCTAATCTCCCTAATTACAGTATCTGCTGACTCTCATTCATGACAAATCATTTTTTTATGTATCCTAGAATTCATCAGGGATGGTTTTTGCTATGGAAACTTCCTGTGGCTTTTCTTATGGATATGTTCCTCATAATGCTGTTTCATTTGTTTCTACCAGACATCACTGACCTCCCTGGCCCAGAACCGAATTGTTTGGACAGAGATAAGTGTCCTTTTGGGGGCTCCCATACAAGTTTTTTCTTGTTCTCCTTCCAAGGATGAGAGACCTTTGCAGGTCTTGGTCCATGTAGAAATCTCAGTTTCAAATCTCTGCCTTAGAGATTTGAAATCTCTAGAGAAACAAATCTTCTAGAGAAATCTCTAGAGAAACAAATCTCTTGTTTCTGTTGAATGGTAGATCCAAATCTCTGGCCTTTAAGGCCTGTTTCAAACTTAGAACCACCCAGCACAGACATCGTGTCAGCTCACTTTACTACACCAAGTTTTAGTTCGCTCCTAATGCCTGGTAGTTTCCCATTGTTTTTTGCAATATAATTTATTTTATTTTGTCTAACAGTGTTAGCAGGAAGGGCTCTTATTATTTAGTCCTCCATGACACCAAAACTGTTTTCTTACCTCTTGAAAGCTGGATATCTGCATATGTGAAATAGGGATAATGATGGCATATACCCTGAGTGGTTTGGGTAAAGATTAAATGAGATAAGGATTAACGTTCCTAGGGATGTGCCACGCATAGTTGACTGTATAATAAATGTAAGCCTTTAGTGGCTGAATGCTGTTGCTGGTATTGTCAGTATTCACCAGGGATTGATCTGTGATATGACTGTTGACACTTGATGAGATCAACAATTTGATACATCTATTGCAATTCACCAAATTAAGTTGGTGGTTCTCTCTCTGCTAGATGCAACAGCATCTTTGGTTGTCATGCTTGGCTCCTAGCAAACTAGAGAGAACAGAAGGGTTGGGATCTACCAGTATCTCCGTCCCTGTAATGTGGCAAGTTGAAAGCAAGAAAAACTAACACGAAGGGAGGGGGGAGAATTAGTAAAAAGTCAGTAAGATTAGTGGTAAACTAGGACAGGTTTTTAGCTGCCACGATAAAGGGCCAGGTATCCGAGACTAAATGTGGATATTGAAAATTTAGTTTACTGAAGGCCAGTTATCCAAAATCTAAAATCAAAGTAGGGTCCTACTTTGGAGGCACGGGAAGAAGCTTTCAAAGTACAGCATAAATTATTGCCACAGAGCCCAAATATTCCAGGAGTTTCATCTAGAAATAAGGCAAAGTAGAATGTGAAAAGAGGCCATCTGCTGGAAAGCAGTTTTGGTCAGCCAGGGCAAGTGGACTACGGATCTCCAGCCAATAGTAGAACTCTCTGTAGAAGGTCATGCCTGGAATTAGAGGCCTGGGAGTGTGGAAACTTCAAGCACCTGCGAAACCCAAGCAAAATTCATCCAAGTAAATAAAGCATATCACATAAGCCCTCAGGGAGATTACTTGATGTTATTATACCTGGAATGGCCCAGGTTGGACGCAGCAGTGGGCTGGGACTGGCACCCAGGCTACAGGAAGTGTAGCAGAGATACAGGGCCTAAAGGAGAATGAAAATCCAGGCAGACAGTACAACTGAGGTGTCATTCGGAAGAAAGCTAGCAAATTGATAAAGTTTAGGCATCAAGCAAAAGTCTGAAGCCCAGAATGCCAGAGCAGAGGGTTTGAAATTGCACACAGGCGGTAGATCATGGAGGGTCACACTGCATTGCGATTGGAATAGAATGGATTTGTTTCGTAGAGGCTACCAGGCTCTCCCCTTAAGGACTGCAGAGGTACCTCTATGGGCACTGAGTTTATTCAGGCCCAATTTAACGTTCTTCATAAAATAGCATGGCATGAGGAGACTAGAAACCTGAGATGTGTGACTCTTGGTAGAAAATGACACACAAAATAATCATACTTGAGTGCGGAATACGTTCTAAGTATGGATTAGAATGGCAATTAAATGAAAGAAAGGTTGTAAACATCTGAAAACCAGGCCTGTGTGGTAAAATTGTGGCTTCCCTATGCAGTGAAATATGATGCTGGCATTAACAGGATAATCATAAAAAAGTTTCCATAACTTCAAAGTGCTCTTGGGTGATGATGCTTTCCCTCTCCCACAATACCTTGAGTTCTTCCTTTCCAACCTGAGCCCAGGTGAATGGCCCTGAAAAATAAGGGTGGTGAGAAAAGAAGGGCCATTCTGCAATCAAGGAGGTAGTGACTGGAGAATCCACCATCAACATTCGCGAGCACATCCATAAAGTGGGTTTCAAGAGGCGTGCCCTGTGGGCACTCAAAGAGATCCAGAGATTTCACATGAAGGCGATGGGGAGCTCCAGAGTTCCCCTGTAGACACAAGGCTTGGCAAAACTATCTGGGAAAAAGGGATGAAGAATGTTCCACCCCCCATCCAAATGCAGTTTTCCAGAAATGTAATGAGGGTGAAGATACACCACACAGAAAGCTCTGGGCGCTGGTGTCCTACATGCCACCACCACAGTCAAAAATCTGCCGACAGCTAGTGCACATGAGAACGAACAGCTGACCGTCAACTAAAATTATAAAGCTGCTTACAAGAAGCTTTCACTATGTTGAGTGGATAAAAGAGATTCGTTACAGAATTTCAGATTTCATCAGTTATAACTTGTGTTCAGCTGCTAGTACTAAAAATGAATAAAACAAAATGCCAGTCCTTAAACAAGAGAAAATGAAAATCCTTATTTTTCCTCACACAAAGTAAGTCCAGAGCTGACAAGGCAGTTCCATGGTCGTCAGGCACACCTTCTCTTTTTTTGAATCTTCAAAGTCGGCTAAAACGTTGCTAATGCTCTGGCCCTTGTGTCCATGTTACAGGCAAAAGCAGAAGCGAATAAGAGCCCAAAGGGATCATGCTAAGGGCATGTCCTCTTTTGAAGGGGTGCTCCCAGAAGTCTCCTGTTTTACTTAGAATTAAATTAAGCAAAAAGTAACAGATGATCAGAACAACAGTGGCTTCAGTATGGCCAAAGTTTATTCCTTGAGGAATTGAGCAGCCTAGGGTCGACATGGCGACTTTGCTCCAAAACACCCTCGGGAACCCAGGCTCCTCTTGTCTTGTTGGGTATCTCTTGACGACTTCCATTCCAGGATCACCTCATGGATCAAAATAGCTGCTCTAGCTCTGGCCACCATGTGATATTGTGATTTATAGTAAGAAATATATATTTGGTCTTCAAGGTTTCTAGGACAGAGCTCCTTGAAAGCCTTGGAAATTCCAAAGTGTTCAGAGCAATATAGGTATCTTTTGTTTTTCTTAAAAATCACCTTTCAACCACATCAGAGTTTATGTAATGAGGTGATTTTTTGAAAACTCATAAATATGGGTTTTTTTTTGCCAGAGGAACCAACCATAAGTGCTGGGAGAGTGGTGGCCCAGAGAAAGCATGAAAGCTGTGCACTCCTTCCCATACACCTCGCCCTAGGCATCTCTTCCATTTGGCTGTTCCTGCGTTATATCCTCTTATAATAAACTAGTAATCTAGTACGCACACTGTTTTCCTGAGTTATGTGAGCCACTCTAGCAAATTAACGGAGCCCAAGGAGGGCATTGTGTGAACCTCTGATTTATAGCCATCTGTCAGAAGCACAGGTGACAACTTAGGCTTTCAACTGCCATCTGAAGTAGATGGGTTGGGGGGCATTCTCATGGGACAGAGACCATAACCTGTGGGATCTGGCACTATCTCCAGGTAGATAGTCTCAGAGTTGAGTTAAATTGTAGGACACTCAGCTCGTATCACAGAATTGCTTGGTATGTGAAAAACCCACACATCTGGTTATCAGAAGTGTTTTGAAGTAGAGTATTCTGACCGTAAGTAGAGTATTGAGAGTAGATAGACACACAGAAAAAGTGACAGAAGTGTTTTTCCCTTTACATAACCATATCTATAAAGCGGCCAGTGGAAAAGAGAAGAGATATAGAAGAATAAGAGGCAAACAGCCCATAATACCTGCCTTTTCAGGAAGTTTTCTGGAAGCTTCCATACAACCTTTCTGCTTATATTTCATTTCTTAGGCTTAGTCATTTGGCCACACCTAGCTTAAACAGAGGAGGATAAATACAGCATTTTTAGCTTAGTGCATTAATAAATCAAATAAAATCAGGATTCAAGTACTATGGACCATGCATATCGGCTAGGCAATTGGCAGTTTTTGCCACATCGATACCATATGATCACACTTATCTGATTTAAAAAATTTTTAATGTTTATTCATTATTGAGAGATAGAGATAGAGCATGAGCAGGGGAGGGGCGGGGTGGGGGGGGAGACACAGAATCTGAACCAGGCTCCGGCCCCCAAGCTGTCACCATAGAGCCCAACGCGGGGCTCAAACTCACAAACTGTGAGATCATGACCTGAGCCGAAGTCGGATGCCCAAGTGACTGAGCCACCCAGGTGCCCCACAATTGTATGATTTTAAAACAGAACAATGAGACAGAGACATAAAGACATGCGCATGTTGATTGGAACCGAGGGCTGGAGAATGACCCAGAACTTGGGAAAGAGCAAGGAAGGACAGACAGGCTTAGGCAGTATGTTGTGTGCATTATGGGACTTCATACAAGTGCTGAGAAGTTAAGAATAAGAAAAGAAGGGATAAAGGGAAATGTCTCAGCTGGAAAAAACGTGGACACTGAGGGTCTGAACAAATGTGCTCCAAATATGTATCTTTTTTTTCTATTTTGTTTAGCGTCCCTCACTGGCTACTTCTCCCATTGTAGACTCTCACAGAGGTGATAATCATCTCTCTTTTGAAACATGTATCTCAATTGTGAGTTAGCACTTATTTGTGTATTATACAGATCAACAGCATAAGCTTCATTAAAGCAGGCACAATTAACTTTTTTGCCAATAACTATAGCCCATGTCCAGCAAAGTGCCTGGTACGTAATAAGCAAGCAAAAAAACCCTACTGAATTAATGAAATGAGTATGTAGAAGACACAGCGACAGGAAAAGGATGCTGATAGAACACATAACAAGACAAGGTCTACAATGGTGCCTTTCAAAGATAAAAAACACATGAATTTGGGAGGCATGCATATCTTTCCAGAATAGTCTTTGCTATGAGCAGTTGCAAATTGGAAGATACAAGCTTCCTTGTAATTACACATTATTCTGTTCTTTACCACCAAAAGATAGATCTTACATATATTGTTTTAATTTCTCTCTACTTAATTGAATCATCTTGTCTCTGTCAGACCTCGAGCTCATTCTCTCCTACCCCTTCTCAGTCCTGTGACATATATAAATTGCCATTATTTGGAGTCCAAAAAAGTATTGCCAAGATTCACAGAAGGATATAATGTTCCTTCCCATCTTACAATACTGCTACTTATGGAATGTATGACCATGGGAAATTTATTTAACTGACCTATGTCTCTGTTTCCTGAGCTGTAAAGTAGGAATAATATACCCACACATCAGATTGTTGAAGGATTATACAAGGTAATCCACATAAAGCTCTTGGCAGTAACTGTCTCCTCACTTGCATTCAGCGTATGTTAACAATTATTACTTGGGCACAGAACAGAATGTTAGGATGTGATGCTCACATTTTCCATGGGTAAGCAAGACCCTCTTCAATCACAGCCTCACAAGAACACTGCTGAGAGAAAGGACCCCATCAGAGGGGGCAGTAAGAACAGAGGAGAGGGGGGCGGCAGGGACAGGGTTTTCCAAGGTGCCACAGCCAGTAAGTGGCAGTGCGATGAGGTGGGAAGGAGAGAGGGGGGATGGAGTCCCACCCATATGGCTCTTGGGGAACTTCCAGGGCGAAGTGGATGGTAGAAAAAACTTGATTTACAAATTTCCTCATAAAGGGAGCAACAACCCCAGCTGCAGCCACGTGAGTCATGGGTTCTGGAGAAAAATCAGCACTGACTCAATGGATTAGAGAGAAAGGGAGTTTCCTTAAGGACTAGCTCCTGAATCAGCCATTGTTTGCCTAAGATAAAATATACTCTACCTGCAAGTCACGGTAGGCAAAAACAAAACATAAAACTCTCAAACACAAGCTAGTTTAAGAAAGGAATTCACTGACTCACATTGTAGCAGGATTCTCACACAGAGTCCTGACTCCAGGGCTTTGTTTTTTAGGAAGGAAGTTTACTTGTACTGGTATGGCTCAGTTGGGTTCCTACCCCAAATGCCACGTGGCCTAGTTTTTTGTATATTTTCTAGTTCTTTGTCTCCCATATATGGTAACACACACAAACATGCAGTCTGATTAAGTGGTCTGATGTTACAAGCTTGTGAGGGATGGTGTCACATACACATATAGCCAGGTTGCCTTGAGGTATTGTGTTTTGGTTTTTGGGTTTTTTTTTTTTGTTTGTTTTTTTTTTTTGTTTTGTTTTTCTTTCCTTAGGGAGGGGACCCTACCACAACCTAACTGAAAAATCCAGGGGTAAGAAGCTCTTGATATCTACCTCTTTAATCTATATGAAGATCCATGTGTGACATGCTCATGCTTTATTCTAGGTCTCCTCATAGTGACAAAAGAGTTGCAATAGCCCCCAGACTCACAACATTTCTGGTTAGAGTCCAGCATGAAAGAAGACTGCCACCTTGATGGCTTCAAGTCTAGCAGCCTCGGCATGATTGATGTGCCTGTGAATTAATAATAATGGACGCCATATAAAATGGTGCTCTGGTGAAGTCTGGTGAATATAACACACTCCAGAGCTGCAAGTAGAAGTAGCTGTCTGGCAACCACATGGATTGAGAGTGGGGAAGGGTCAATCCCCAGACATAAATTGCGGGCGGTCACCAGAAGTAGTTAAGTAGAGGTTGGGCAGCCAGAAAAAATATTTACCACACTACCCATTGCCATGTACTGTAGACACTGGTAAAATGCTACTTATTGTATTATATACGGTGGGAATCCTGAGAAAACATACCCTTGCTCTGGCATTACATATGCAACACCCTTAGGGGCTAAAGGGTACTAATTCACACCCTAGAGTTCTTAGCCATACTGGGCTATCCTCCTCACTGGCATATAATTCAGGCTGTTTTTTCAAGTCGATGCCATTGTTCCTCATCAACGGGTTTGTCTCCCTGTTTTACTGCAAGCTGCTAGAAGGCAGGGGTCTACCCAGTGCCCCACATAACGTCAGTATTGTACATGGTTTTGTTCAATGATTCATTGGCTTAAGGGTTCTGTTTCCAGTCAGATATGACACAGTCAGAAGCATCTGAGCTTTCGTTGGCTTTAAAACAGGAATTATAAGTATTTTTGGCAAGTGTGAAATCATTGTAACTCATGTTCTTTGGAAACACATTTTGAGCTACATCCTGCTGACTGGAAAGATATATACAATCCCTCAACAGAGCAATTGCTCATTCAACAGTTACATTTTAAATGGAAACAAAGTTTCAAGTAATTAATTTGGATCATTTACCAGCTGCTTTTAGCAGTTAGGTCCATGCTACCTTTCTTTCCGGAGGATAACAAACTTTTCTTTCAGCTGTAACTAAGGTAAGAATTAATCAATTTATAGCTTAAGAAGCATCTATTCAAATCTGAGGCACTGAGCCTGAGCTTTGATCCTGGCATTGGAGGAGCATGTGTGAGAGACAGAGAGATAGAGACAGAGAGACAGAGGCAGAGAATGATCAAGATTGCTGAGTTGTCTGAGGAACGTGGAGTTCAGGGTGATACAAGAAAATGCTAACAAGCAAAATCAAAGTCTGACGAACATGGGAATCTAAGAGGAATAAGCAGAGAGGCTGAGTCCAAGCAAGAGGCAATTGGAAGCAAGATTAATACTAATACTGTTACAAACAATATTGTGGTAGAGTCCCCTCCCTAAGGGGAAAAAAAACCTCAAAAAACCCTCAAGGTAACCAGGCTATGTGCGTACATGACACCATGCCTCATGACCTTGTAACATGAGATCACTTAATCAGCCTGCATGTTTGTGTGTGTTACCATATATGGGAGACAAAGAAGTAGAAAATCTATAAAAAACTACGCCATGTGGTCTTCGGGGCTCAGTTCTTCGGGGTACAAACCCAACCGAGCAGTGCCGGCAGGAATAAAGTTGCTTCCTGGAAAGAAAAGCCTCGGTGTCATGACTCTCTGTGCGAGAATCCTGCTACAATATCATACATAATATATTAATAATAATATCTATATGATACTATGCTATGAGGTAAGAACTATCTAAGTGCTTCATGCAGGAATGTATATTCTGTATTCTAGGCTACAGGTTTAATGAGGGTACAGAATGTGTTTATCTTATGTAGGCCCCTTGCTCAATAAGTATTGTTGAATAAAATGACACTGGATTTACGAAAAACAAACAAGTGGGATAAGGCATGGAAAGTCAGGGGCAGATACAGGGACATTGCCTAAGCAGCTAAATGAAATTTCTGACTCCTCCTTCAGGGTGTCCCAGGCCTTGGTTGTGGCTAAGGAGGGGCTGTTCAAGTGTGTTACAGCCTATCAGACTCTACCCAGATTTTGTCCAGGTTCCAAAGATAATTTACATTTTTTAAAATGTTTATTTACTTTTGAGAGAGAGAGACAGAGCATGAGTGGGGGAGGAGTAGAGACAGAGGGAGACACAGAATCTGACGCAGGCTCCAGGCTCTGAGCTGTCAGCACAAAGCCTGACACAGGGCTCGAACCCACGAACTGTGAGATCGTGACCTGAGTCGAAGTCAGACACTTAACTGACTGAGCCACCCAGGTGCCCAAATATAAACCTTGATTTTTATTAAAGCAGCCACCAAAAGGTAACTAACTGAATGTCTGTGGCATTATGAAAATCAGTCTGTGTGTGTGTTGCTTTCTTTACCCTCTTGCTTACTCTCGCTAACCTCCCCTAACCTACTCGTACATATTCTGGAAATTCTAAAGTGGATGCAGTACATCTCAGCTTGCAGGAACTCTGGATGAGCTTGTCATCTGGTGGTAGGCTTGTGTGCAGGTATCTTTCTGGAGCTTCGTACTGGTAGCAGCAATGGAAGCAACTGTCCTCAATAACTGAGTGTTGTATATACCTACTTGTTTTCGTACCACATTGCTCTTGATTAGTGCTAACTCAGCACGTCCCAAGAGAAAATCAGTTTAGTCTGCCAGGCCTGCATTTAATCAGCAAGGAACTTTTCATTTCCATGCTAATGTCTTCAGGTCGCACAGCCTGTCATGTTTTCTTAGCTAAGCAAGGTGTCTTAGTAGTAAACTGAACTTTTTGAAGAAAATACAACATGTTCAAGGGTTGGGGATTGGCATGAGGGAAAAGAGCCATCTCTAGACAAAAGACTATCACTTAAATACAATTTTTACAATGGAAAAACAAGTCAATGGAAAATGAAGCAATTGAAGGATGCTCTTCCCAACTGCAGAAGGTCATCTAGATTCTGGAAAGCAATCTGGGATTTCATTATTGATGTGACCATATAATGGTTTGATCACACAATAATAGTTTTCATTTTCAGGCTACCAAGCCAGTAATAACCTTTTTGTGACCACGAGAAACCTCGAGTTGTTGAAATTGCTAGGGGTGGAGAAGTGGTGTGTGAACGGGGGAAGTCTGGATAGCAAAGCAATACAAAAAGGGTCATTAATATGTTTCAGCTTATGAATATCTGGGTTCTACAGGGAGCCTGCGTGTGAATTCTGGCTCTGTTACTTATTAGCTCTATGAGTTTGGATGAATTTTTAAAATTCCCTGTATCCCATTTTTCTTTGTAAAGTGGAAATGACATTAATTAATGCTTCATAGAGTTATTGGGATGATAACTCAATTAATACAATGAAAAATCTTGCAACAATGCCTTAATTCATGGTAAAATTCAATGTATATTGCCACGAGTACTATCATTATTATTACATTCACATACATCTCTAAACTCCTGTATGTCAATCATTTTTCTTCCATTCCTTGTTTCACAGATCTGATTATTAGTTGAAGATAGACTTCACCGTCTTCATTAAGGCCAATCCTCATGTTGCCCAGTGGAGGGACTTCAGCTGGTCTCAAATACCTGAGGTCTCTGCCTTATCATTTGCTTCTCTGCAGGGTTTGGGAGAAGGGTCTAGGCTGTGTGCTCCTTGGATCTGTCATGTGCTGACTTGGTACATTCTGGTCTGGCTCTCCACCAAACAGTCAGGGTTGGCCTTGTGGGGAAGATTCGAGCATGTTTAGCTCTTCCATGAGAGGTCAGATGATGAGCCTACCATTTTAGAGGTATCATATCAAATCATTTGGTCATATTTTCTGATATAGTTTTTGTCAATAACGAAGCTGATGCTTCCCCACCAGTATGACTTCAATGTCTTTTTCTCATTTGGCTTTGACTCAGAGGGAGAATAAAATGTTATTTATTGTGTCCCCAAATTCTCAAAACCAATTATGTGGAAGGTGCTAGGAGGTTACTGTACGTGACACATTGATGACTAAGATACCTTCACTTTCTCAGGAGCTTGAAATCTAGTAAAAGTAATGACAACTTTTCATAAATAACTAGAACACTTAAAATAACAAAAGCAATTTATATGGGAAATTCAAAGGAGGGAGAAATCACTTCCATCCAGACACATCAAAAAAAAAAAAAAAAAAAAAGGAAGAGATAGTATTTAATGTGATTATTACTCCAGATTGTACTGGAAAAGGGGAGAGAATTTTAAGCAAACAGCAGTGCCATGAAGGCAGAAAATTGTGAGTATGTATGTCGTTGAGAAGGAGGCTGATGAGGAGACATATGTGGATAAAGAACACATAGTTTACTCTGGCTGAAATTTAGAGTATAAGTAAGGAAGCAGGGAAAGAGTCTGGGCATGATGGGCCATATAGTGGAAACCCATGGGAAGTTTTTCAACGGGACAGTAACTTTAGAGGTGCATTTAGTGAAGATTAATCAGGCAATGATACATAGGCAGATTTGATTCAGAGGTTGAGGAATAGGAGTAATCCCTATTTGTTCGATTCTAAGCCTTGGCTTTTCAGAATAAAGCATATAACAAAGATTTTTGTTACAGGGATAAGACACTTAGCTCAGACTTGGATATTAGTTTGAGATGCCACTGGAATGAACATTCAGGTGAATAACTCCAGTCACTCCTGGCTCCATTCTATCCTCCAAGGGGTAGAAAAATAGACTTCACCTTGTTATGGCAGCAACTGAAAAGGATTTATTGCCACTTTTAAATGTTTATTTATTTTTGAGACAGAGGGAGAGAGAGGGCACGTGTGTGAGTGGGGGAGGAGCAGTGGGAGAGGGAGAATCCTAAGCAGACTCCATGTTGTCAGCGCAGAGCCCACACAGGGCTCAAACTCATGAACTGTGAGATCACAGCTTGAGCTGAAAATAAGAGTTGGACCCTTAATTGACTGAGCCACCCAGACACCCCTATTGCCACTTTTAATCAATTACATGAATTCTGAAATTTATTAGCTTTGTATCCTAGGGCTTTTAAAACTTTCTCAGCCTTAATTTCCTAATATATGAAAGAAAAACCTCATTGACTTCTGGAAGTAAGAGAATATAATACATGGACCTACCTTGCACAGGTCCTGGCATGAGTAGGTGTTAAGAAATGAGAGTGACCACCATTGTTATCATCCTTACAATCAGGTTCAAATACTGGTTCTCTCATTTACTAGCTGTGTGCTCATTTAGCCTTTTAAACCCTGATTTGCTCATCTTTAAAATGGTGATAATAATGGGGTACCCGAGTCAGGTCATGATCTCAGGGTCCTGGGATCCAGCTCCACATTGGGTTCTGCTCTGAGCATGGAGCCTGCTTAAGATTCTCTCTCTCTCTCTCTCTCTCTCTCTCTCTCTCTCTCTCTCCCTCTGCTTGTGCTCTCTAAAATTAATAAAATAAAAAAAATAAGATAAAAATAATATAATAAAGTAACTACAAACTATGGTTGTAAAAATTTATGATGATCTATACCTAGGACTCTCAAGATGATAGTACCAGTAGCTCCCAGAATTTTTGTGAAGATTTAATATGTTTTTAATGTAAAGCATTCAGCATGATAACTGTCATACAGTCAAGACTCTACGTATTAGCTATCACTATACTACTCCTACTCCTATCATTACTACCATAATTGCATTAGGTAAATACCTGAGTGTCACCTCTCCATTAAATGTGTTTTTTTAAAAAAATTTTTTTGTTTATTTATTTTTGAGAGACAGAGAGTGCAAGTGGGGAAGGGAAGAGAAAGAGAGGGAGAACACAGACTCCAAAGCAGGTTCCATGTTCTGAGCTGTAAGCACAGAGTCTGATGCAGGGCTTGAACACACAAACTGTGAGATCATGACCTGAGCCGAAGTTGGATGCTCAGTTGAATGTGCCACACAGGTGCTTCAAGAGAAAGATCTTTATAAGGAGGGACAATTTTTGTAAGAATTCAAATAGGAAAAGTAAATGAAAACACCATCAAGAAAGGTCCTTGATGAAATAAGATCCTAGAAGAAACAGGGAGGAATGGAAATAGAGCTTTATAAAGGCAGACATATCTTTCCTGGAGGAAAGAGTAAAGACGAAGAGTGGGTACAATTAAAATTGCCAGGTAATATGGAGATAAAGCAAATAGAATTCCACGAAGTCTGTATCAGATATCTTGGATTTATCATACTGATAAACAAGAAAGTGACTAGGATATTATGAGAGATGGCCAGGAATGAGGTAGGAGCTGAAGGGCATGGGGAGCCATATGGGGGATCTATTGTTGAGACTTGACTGTAGCTGAATATAATTATTTCTGGGCAGCAATGAGAGCTTAGTTAAAATTAGATACATTAAATTGTTGTAGACCCAGCCTACTGACTTTCCCTAGAAATGTTTAATGTCCAGGTAGTTTGAGCAGAGAAAGCTTATTTTGCGTTATATTAACATGACCATCTCATATTTTGCTGAGGCAGGAATGAGAAGATAAAAATGGCAAAGATGCCATGGAGTGGTTAATAGTATATTCCTGACATGATGTGGTATATTCCTGGCCTAACAAATGAGCCCAGAAAAAAGAGGATAAATTGAAGAAAAGAGAGTTCAAGACACAAATGGATATGATGAGGAGTAAAAAACAGTTAGGATCATGAAGGAATGGAAGGACTTGAGGTTAGAATATGAATTTTCGGGGCTAAAGACCTTAGAAATGGAGCAACATCAAGTAAGATGAATTCCAGGGAGGCCTTGTCAGAAGGTAGCCCTAGTGGAGTAGAACTCTACTTCAGGAAGTCCAGAAAGCAGTGAGGAAAGGCAGTGTAGGAATATGAACCACTGGGTCAGTGAGAGTGGCCCCAAACATCAGCCCAACCTACTTTGTAGTTAGGTGACCCCATGGGAGTTACTAAGCCTTTCCACATCTGTTTTCTCATTGGAAAATGGGGATCATATTAGTGCCCAACTTTGAGAATTGTTGTGAAGACTAAATGGGATAACATAAAGTGTCTCACATTTGACACCCAATAAGGGCTCAAAGTATAATTTTTTTTTTTCAACGTTTATTTATTTTTGGGACAGAGAGAGACAGAGCATGAATGGGGGAGGGACAGAGAGAGAGGGAGACACAGAATCGGAAACAGGCTCCAGGCTCCGAGCCATCAGCCCAGAGCCTGACGCGGGGCGAGATCGTGACCTGGCTGAAGTCGGACGCTTAACCGACTGCGCCACCCAGGCGCCCCTCAAAGTATAATTTTTATTAAAATTTAGCGTTACTTTGCTGTATTGTCATGAATCACACATCAGTGTCTATACTTGGGAGGATGGCAGGGTTTAAGGTGGAGAGGAAGGCTGTGGGTTAAGTATGAAAGTGGATGAAAAAAATACCAGGTTTGAGAGATAGGTGGATAATTGGATAAAGAACGTTAGAAAGCCTAGCTAGGGGCGCCTGGGTGGCGCAGTCGGTTAAGCGTCCGACTTCAGCCAGGTCAAGATCTCACGGTCCGTGAGTTCGAGCCCCGCGTCGGGCTCTGGGCTGATGGCTCGGAGCCTGGAGCCTGTTTCCGATTCTGTGTCTCCCTCTCTCTCTGCCCCTCCCCCGTTCATGCTCTGTCTCTCTCTGTCCCAAAAATAAAATAAACGTTGAAAAAAAAAAATTAAAAAAAAAAAAAAAAAGAAAGCCTAGCTAAAAAATGCCCTCAACAATAGGCAAAACAAATTCTCAGATAGAACTATGCCAAAGCTTAGAGCCACTGGCTTAATGATATCCTAGATAGACCTAGATGCCGTCTCTGCTTGTTGGCTTAGGCTATTCCCCATCACGGTTCCAGTACTGTGGCAGCATCAGTTTCAGGTATCCTCAGGAAATGAATTTGAGGGATCATTAGAGGACCTCTTTAGGATGTGAGGGGGTTAGCACCTCTTGATTTCAGTTTGGGGAATAAGACAACAGAGACGTACCATCTCATGTTTTGTCATACACATGACACTGCAATGAGCAACCCTATAGACGCCTCATTAAACGTTATGTGAAGTATTTTCCAGGACGAATAGGGAGATGTAGCATTCCAAAGAAGCACATTTTAATGTCGAATCTCACAAATGGCATTACTGCTTTGCTCTTCACTCTCATTGGTGGTATATAAAAGTAAAACTTTCCATACTTCTCCAGATTTTGATAAAATCCAACTTTTAAATATTTGCTAATCTGGCAGATGAAAAATGTATTTCATGGCTCTTTCAGTGTGCATTTTCCTGGTTACAAAGGACGTTGACCAGTATGGAAACCAATTTGACAATAAATTTCATATATTTAAAAAAAAAATGACGTTGACCACCCTTTCAAATAAATGGTTCTGGGTCATTTGCACTTACTTTTCTTTGAGTTTCCTGTTCATAACTTTTGCTTGCTTTTCTATTGGGTTGTTCATGTTTTCTTAATTTACAGAAATTCTTTATATAGTCTGGATACTACATGGCAATCTTTGATTGCTATTTCTATATTTTGTCTTTTAGCTTTGTTGAAGGCATCTATGGTAGGAAACAACTTTTCATTTCCACAGAACTTTTGGCACTCTTAGGTTCTTAGGCTGTTTTACTGGCAGTAACTAGTTATTTATTTTTTTAAGTTAATTTTTTTTTTTAATTTTAGAGAGAGAGAGAGAAAGCGTGCACATGAGTGGGGGAGAAGGGCAGAGGGAGAGAGAAAGAAAATCTTAAGCAGGCTCCACACTCAGTTGAGGAGCCTGATGTCGGGCTCTATCTCACAACTCTGGGATCATGACCAGAGCTGAAAGCAAGAGTCAGACACTCAATTGACTGAGCCACTCACTCCAGTAACTAGTTGTTTCATCTTTAGGGTGAACCCTGCCCAAAGTCAATTACAGGAAGCCCTCTACACAGTGTTACTTAAAAGATAAGGAGAAAAAAGACCCAACTGCTCAAATGTAGTTCAACCCCGGAATCTGATGCCATTGAAGCTCCCCACATGAGTCACTCTCAAGGGACTTTCTGGGAACTTGGATTTTAACTGGGCAAAGGATGTTATTATCCTGCTCAGGCATATTAGCTGATTCCCGTATTGACAATGATTGTGTTCTCTGATTAAATGTTTTTGCCATCAATTTTTATTGGAGGAAATGAGGTGTACAGGTAAAGCAAAGAACCGCTGACACACAGTGCCTGGCCTGTGTTATTGAAGAACTTTTGTGGAGAGCTTAGAGAGCGAGAGGGAGCTTCAAGGCACATTTTCTCTTTGTCAGGTAGGAAGAAAGGAGAAAGACAAAGAGAATGTTCTCAAAGCAAACTGTGATTTTTTTTTTTTTCTCCCTTTAGCCAAAATTCTTTTTGTCTTCGAACACTTGAGCTACTTGCTAGGTCCATCAACATGTGATAGATTTCCACTGAAATTAGACAATACTTCGTTTATTCTCTTATTAAAGCAACCTTAGACAAGCAGTTCTACAGCTACGATTCAATAGATGCTTTTGAATATTGCTCACAAAAGAATTCTAATAGGGAAAATCATTTGAGATTGAAAATGAGGGGACTAGGGGCGCCTGGGTGGCGCAGTCGGTTGAGCGTCTGACTGCAGCCAGGTCACGATCTCGCGGTCCGGGAGTTCGAGCCCCGCGTCAGGCTCTGGGCTGATGGCTCGGAGCCTGGAGCCTGTTTCCAATTCTGTGTCTCCCTCTCTCTCTGCCCCTCCCCCGTTCATGCTCTGTCTCTCTCTGTCCCAAAAATAAATAAACGTTGAAAAAAAAAATTAAAAAAAAAAAGAAAATGAGGGGACTAAAAAAAAAAAAGTGGCATAAAAGCCTTGTCTTTGGCCGTGTAAGTTGCAAGAACTTGCTCCATCCTTGTAAGTGGTTTTAGTCTCTGAGAGAGAAAATATTTAAACAAAGCAGATGTTGATGAGTCACATTTAGGCTAGTTTGGAAAACATGGTTTATTTGAATGTAGAGCTATTGTTTGGAAGGTGGTTGGCTGAAGTCCTTGATTAAAAGCCTAAATGGTGGATCTCCTGTGCTGTCAATACCGAAGAAGTTGGAACCAGATGATCTCTAAGAACACTCTCAACTCTTATATCCTACACTTTTTTATGAGCTTCGTGCCTTTCTCACTTTTGCCCCGGTTATGTAGCTACCAGATGATATCTCCCCCACCCCCTTTTCTCCTCTGAAGACTTGACTGAGGAGTCAAATCAAGCTTCTCTCAGGAAGAACCAACACCTAAACTGAGATCTGGAGGAGGGAGAGGCGTGACAAAGTGAAAGAGTGAGTGGGTGGGCAGTGGCATTCCGGGCAGAGCAGTAAGCATTCACAGGGGTCCTGTGGCAGGAGGAAGCACTGTGTGCTCAGGAGCTTGGAGGAAAGGGGATAGAGACATCCCCCAAGGTCGTTAGGAGATAACAGACAGGACTTGGTAATCACTTGGATAACTAGAGATAGTTCTCTCAGATTACTTGCTACTCTCTTCCTCATTTTTTCTCTCCTAGCAGCTAACACTTCCGCGAGGCATTGTTTTAAGCACTTTATATGCATTAACTTGACAATAACCCAGTGAGTGTATGGTAGAATACATGAACTCATGATCCTACCTGAAAATCTCCTCTTTGACCATTTTCTGCCCCTCACATACTGAGCTATCCTTCAGATAGCTATACACAGTTTTTGTAGGGACAAGCCCAGGGTTATTTGAGAAAAGAAGAAAAAGATGGGGGTATGCAAATGTGTTTTGGTCATGCTGAGTCCCAAGGCATGGGACTTAGGAAGAAAACTACTGAAAACCACAATCCATTCATGTGGTATCCATTTAATTGTGACATATAATATTTATTGAGTGCAATTAACTTATTTGTGATGAATAATATTTATTGTGCCAGGTACTGTTCTGAACATTTTCAAATATTAGTTTATTTAATCTTTACACCTAACCCTACTATTACATCTGTTTTACAGATGAGAAAACCAAGAGAAGTCTCCAAAGATATGTCGCTATTAGTAGTGATGGGAAGTGGGAACTGATCCCACCATGAGGCGGCCTGCCCTCTAAGGCTACGTTCGCTCTTAAACACTAGGCATCACTTGCTCATTTGCATGACTGCCCAAGCCTTGTTACATCCTGAAATTATTCTCTTCTTCCTTCTCTAACAGACTTCCTTATTTACAGTAAAGAGAAAGGTCCTCACAACAAACATGATAGAGTCACTGAATTGGCAGGAAAACACAGAAACTCTTGTGGACCTCTGTCAGGACAACTGCAGAATCTGCCTTTTCTTCAACAAATGAGAATATGGAAATAATTTTGTGGCCAATGAACACGAAACACTTAAGATATGCACCAAGCCACCATGTAACTCTAGATTCCTGAAATTGGTAGTATGAAAACAGCTCTAAAGCTGCTTTTGAGCAGGGATTATGGTCAATCCTACACCAGGAAAGTAATTACAGTAGAAAAAAGAAGGAGCATTTTCTTTTTCTTTTTTTTTTTTTTAACGTTTATTATTTTTGGGACAGAGAGAGACAGAGCATGAACGGGGGAGGGGCAGAGAGAGAGGGAGACACAGAATCGGAAACAGGCTCCAGGCTCCGAGCCATCAGCCCAGAGCCTGACGCGGGGCTCGAACTCACGGACCGCGAGATCGTGACCTGGCTGAAGTCAGACGCTTAACCGACTGCGCCACCCAGGCGCCCCAAGGACCATTTTCAACAAAGTTGCAGAATTTCTCTGATTTGCACTAAGCATTTGTCACTTTCTTGGCATATGTTTCTCCTTTCATCACTGAACTGTAGGAGAGATCACATGTTTCAAGTCAGCCTCACTCTCATTTGGATTCAAATCAAATTCCACAGTGTTCTTTTGGAAGAAGGGGTTTCCCCGAAATTAAAGAGAGTTTCCTCCACTTTTATGGAGATCTAAAGAGGCAGGATTTCAGTTCCTCTTGTCACTTTAATCACTTTCTTGCCCCTCTCTTTCTCCATCTTACTCTCTTAGCAGATAATAAAGCCCTTTACTGTATTTTCTACTTGCCAATCACTGTTCTAAACGTAGTACACCTAGTAACTCAACAACATCCTGAATATATGGCAGAGTAAGATGCAGGTAGGTTGGGAGACAGAGCATAAAAAAGCATAAAGAGATCTATATAAATGCTTCTAGTCTCTCTGTAAGTGAGCAACAGGCTCTATTCATTTTACAGATGAGGAAGCTAAAGCACAGAGAGAGTAAGCTGTTGGTTGGCGACCACATAGCTGCAAAGTGATAGAACCATGATTCAACTGTGAGCAGTCTGATTGCAGAGACCGTACTCTTAGCCTTCAGACGCTACTGCAAAACTCCTCCTTGGTTGAATCCAACTCTGTACTCCCCCCTGCCTGTCCTTGGGAAGATGAACAGAATGGAACAAAATGATCATGCTGATTGTTCACCTTCAAATGCATGGCTTGGCAGAGCCCTGAAAGCCTACTCTACTTTCCAAGTCAGCTCATTTGTGCATTATTGCATGCCTCCTCTCTCTTCAGGCCTCTGCTGTGCTTCTCCAGTCTTCACTCTGCTGAGGACTAAGTTCCCATTTCACTGAGACGATAGAAACAATCAGAAGGGAACCTCCACATGTTCCCACCAACACATCTGCAGATCTACTTGCACTGGGCCCAGTGTTTGCTGCCTGACCTCTTACCATGGGTGAATGTCTATGCTCCTGTCTAAATCCAATAGCTTCTTATTATGCACTGCATCTCATTACCTTACCTTCTCCAGGATTAGTGTCTTTCAAATCTATGCTCTTTACTGTATCATCAATTCTCCTACTTCTACTAAATCATTGCCATCAGTATACAAATATTCTGTACTCTCTCCTATATTAAAAACAAAACCGGACTTTCTGGGTTTCTGGTCTGTCACATAAAGAAGTAAGCAATTGTCAGTCTGTCCTAACAATAAGTAAAAAGCTGAACACATTGAAAAATCAACAACTTTTCTTAGATCCATCTGAGAAGTGAGGTCACTGGCAAACCACTACCTCCAAACTGGAGAGACAGACAGGCAAATATAGAGAGTAACATCTTACTGGAGCAGAAACCTGCATAAGAACCATTGTTGCAATAGGAAAACCTGAACTGGACTTGATGAATTACTGGGAGCTCAGTGTGGACAAGGCTGAGAGTTAAAAACCCCAGGGCGACTCAAGCATTGGGAGCTCTCCCCCCCCCCCCCCATTTTGTGAGTTTTATCTCTAGGAACTTGACTTGGTTCTCATAGTGAATATCAGAAAAGAATCTGCTTATGCTTCTGGCAGGGGGTGGGGAGAGAAAAGAAACTATTCTGAATTACACAAGAGCATTCTCTTCTTAATAAGGCCTGCCCACAAGAGAAACTATATTATGGAGCCTAAGCTATTGAGATTTTAGCAGAAGGGAAATACCCAATTCCAGCCAGCTCTAGACTTCCATATGGGAGAAGGGAAATACCCAACCCCAATCCCTTCTAGCCTTACACATGCGGAAGGGAAGTAGCCCCCTCCAGCTCCCACTAGCCATCTTGTCCCACCTGGGGGGCAGACACTGAGAAGCATTTGTGAAGTTCACAGTTTAGAGTACTTACTAAAAGACTACGAACTAATCGTGGACTTCAGAACACTTTCTCTCCCCCCACACCTCACCACCACATTACTAAAAGCCTATTTAATTTACCACATTTACTTTTAACCCATACATCATGTCTCGCTAACAAGAAAAATTAAAAAGTGTACTAAAAGGCAAAAAAATAAAAAATAAAAACAGTCTTAAGAGACAGCATGCATTAGAACTAGACTCAGATACCTTAGAGATGTTGGAAATATCAGATCAGGAACTTAAAATAACTATGTTTAATATGCTCAGGACTCTAATGGATAAGGTAAATAGCACGCAAGAATAGATGGGCAATATAAGCAGGGAGGTGGAAATTCTAAGAAAGAATAAAAAAAGCAATGCTATAGATCAAAACAGCTGTAACAGAAATGAAGAATGCCTTCAGTGTGCTTCTTGGTACACTGAACACAGATGAGAAAAGAATCTCTGAGCTTGGTGATCTCTTAATGGAAACCTCCAAAACTGAAAACCAAAGAGAGAAAAAGATGGGGGTGAGGAAAACAGAGAATAGAATAACCAAGAACTGTAGGACAGCTATAAAAGGTGGGATATATACATAATGGGAATAACAGAAGGGGAAGAAAGAGAGAAATGAAAGAGGGAATATCACCACAGTTTCCAAGGACATTTAAAGGATAATTACACTGTTCACGAAAACTAACTCAAAGTGGATTATAGGCCAAAATGTAAAACACCATCATAAATCTCCTAGAAGATAACATAGGAGAAAACCTGGGTGACCTTAGGTATGGTGATGACTCTTTAGATACAATACTGAAGGCATGACCCATGAAAGACAAAAATGATAAGGTGGACTTCATTGAAGTTAAACACCTCTTTGCAAAAAACAATGTCAAGAGAATGAGAAAACAAGCGTCAGGGTAGGAGAAGATATTTCCAAAACATATCTGATAAAGGACTGTTTTCCAAAATATACAAAGAACTCTGAAAACTCAACAATAAGAAAATCAACAACTGCATTAAAAACTGAGTCAAAGACCTGAACAGAGACTCTATCAAGGAAAACATAGATGGCAAATAAGCATATAAAAAGATGCTCAACATCATTTATCATTAGGAAATTGCAAATTAAAATAATGAGATACCACTATACACCTCTTAGAATGGTCAAAATCCAAAACACTAACAATACCAAAAGCTAGCGAGACTGTGGAGCAATGGGAACGGTCATTGCTGCTGCGAATGCAAAATGGTACTTTGGAAGACAGTCTGACCATTTCTTACCAAAGTAAACATATCTTACCATGGGATCCAGCGGTTGCACTCCTTGGTATTTACTCAAAGAAGCTGAAAAGTTATGCCCACACAAAAACTTGCACATGAAGATGTTTCTAGTGGCTTGATTCATGATGGCCAAAATGTGGAAGCAATCAAGAGGTCCTTCAGTAGTTGAATGGATAAACTGTGGCACATCCAGACAATGGTATATTAGTCAGCACTAAAAAGAAATGAGTTATTGAGCCATGAGAAGACGTGGAGGAAATTTAAATGCATATTACTAAGTGAAAGAAGCCAACTGGGAAAGGCTATACTGTATGATTCTAAATATGTGGCATTCTAAGAAAAGGCAAAACTGTAGAGGCAATAAAAAGATCAGCTGTTTCGGGGCGCCTGGGTGGTGCAGTCGGTTAAGCGTCCGACTTCAGCCAGGTCACGATCTCGCGGTCCGTGAGTTCGAGCCCCGCATCGGGCTCTGGGCTGATGGCTCAGAGCCTGGAGCCTGTTTCCGATTCTGTGTCTCCCTCTCTCTCTGCCCCTCGCCCGTTCATGCTCTGTCTCTCTCTGTCCCAAAAATAAATAAAAAACGTTGAAAAAAAAAAAAAGATCAGCTGTTTCAAGGGTGGGGTGGGGGTGAAGATACGAATAAGCAGAGAGCAGAGGATTTTTAGGGAATTTGGTTCTGGGAAAGCGTCTATGGAGAAGGTCAAAGGATTGATGGTTGCTAGGGTTTGGGGGAGGAAGAGGAGGAGGATGAATAGATGGAGCATAGGGTGTTTAGGTCCATCAAAACATTAGGTGGGATGCTTTAATGGTGGATACATGCCATTGTACGTTTGTCTAGGCCTGTGTAACGTATGTCACCAAGAGTGAACCCCAGTGTAAACTATGAATTTAAAATGATGAAATGTCAATATAGGTTCATCAACTGTAATAAATGTACCAATCTAATGTGAGATTTTGATGGTGGAGAGGGCTATGTGTATGTGTGCTCAGTGGGTGTATGGGAAACTTCCGTACCTTCTCAATTTTGCTATAAACTGAAACTGATCTAAAAAAATAGTTAATTTAAAAGCAAAGCAAAACAAAAGCAAAAACAAAACAAAGAACCTCCCTGGATCTCACATTCCCTTCCAACCACAACCTCATTTATCTGCTCCCTTTTAGAGACAAACTCCTTAAAAGAGCTGCCTACAGTCACTAGCCATTTCTATTTCCCTGCTTCCCATCTCTCGAATCTATTTGCACCAAGGGTTTGCCCTCTTTCACCAAAAATGTGAAAGTCCTCATCTTACCTGAAATGTGAGCAGCTTTTGACACAGTGATATTTCAGTTTTTTTGATAGACTTACTTCACTTGGTTCCTGGGGCCACCCATTTTTAATATTCTCCCCCTCCCTTAATGGGCCACTCTTAATCTCCGTTTACTAATTTCCTCCTCACGTCCCTAAATGCCAAGCACTGGAATGGACTGAGCTCAATCTTTGGTCTTCTTTTCTGTATCTATACTCTCTCTCTTTGGTGATCTCATCCAGACTTGTGGTTTTAATTAATATTGGTAATAATGATGCCTCAATTCAAAACCCCCAATTTATGGGGTTTTGGGAGAGTTGACTGAGCTAATATATATAAGCACTTAAATGACGGAGCTAATATATATAAGCACTTAAATCTGCATCTGGAACAGAATAAGCACTTTATATAATCAGCCAGAAACTTGCTACCTGTCTAATAGGCATCACAAATGTTACATGTTCAAAATCAAATTTCCAATTTTTCTCCCTTGGGTTCCCGCTCCTGTAGACTTTTCCAAATATCCCTAACTCTTTACTTCCTATCATATTTGCCATCTAGTCTATGAGAAAACCCTGGTGGTTCTACCTTCAAAATATATTCAAGACTCAACACTTCCCATTCTCATCACTATCTCTTTGTCCAAGGACCTTCCACCCACTCTTTTGTAAATTTACTGACCAGTCTCCCCACTTTCTCTCATCTCCCTCTGGTCTAGTTCAGCACTGCAACCAAAGTGATCCTCTTAAAATGTAAGTCAAATCATGTCACTCTTCTGTTCTAAATCCTCCAAGGGCTGTGCATCTTATTCAGGGCAACAGTCAGTATCTGTGCAATGATGGCCTACAAGGCCTTACATCAACTGGCTTTGTGCTCCTTGGATTTCATCTCTCCTCATTCTTTGTGTAGTCCACTCTACTTCAGCACATTAGCCTCCTTGCTGTTTCTCAAATATACCAAATATATTCCTCCTTCCATTACTTTTGCATTTCATTTCCCTCTGTCTAGAATGTCCTTCCTCCAGATAATTTGCTCAAATGTTTCTGCTCATCCCTTCTTGCCTTCTCCAGTATCTCTCTCAAAGAATTTTCTTCTCTTTTACAGCATCACGGCCACCAGGAGAGGACTTAGCCTGTAGACAAAGTTAAAACTTCAAAACCAGGTTCTTGATGACATCTTTTGAGCATCTAGATTAAGCCTTGCCTAATGACAGCCGTACCCTTGGACTGTTACATGAGGCAATCATGCCCTTTAGAACTTATTACAATATCTGGCAAACAACTTGGAATGCATCGTATGTGAAAAATATCATTAGCATTAGTATATTTTAATCATAATGTATTATTGTTCATATTCTAATGTGGTAGAATTGTATAATGATGAGTATTAGCAAAAAGAAAATTGTAATTTGTGTAAACAAAGAATGGAGAAATATATTGTTTAATCTTTTCTTCTAAAGACATTATTATGTTGTACAACATGAAAAGAGAAAAGACAGGGGAAGGAGACAAAGGGAAGGGAGCTGACGGTTATAAACTGTCGGGTGCTAAGTGCTTCACATGCATTTTCTTCTTTAAAATTCAGCAACCCCAGGGCAGACTTTTTCTCCACAAGTTACAGATGAGGAAGGTCAGAAGGTTAAGGTCATCGAGCTATTCACGGGAGTAGTCAGCACTTGTGACTAGGGCTGTGTTACTCCAAAACAAGCCATTTTCACCATGCTGGGTTTGGTCTTTAAATCTTTCTACAATAAATAAGTACTATTTATTGAGTCAGTGAGTGAAGCCAGAAACCAAGCGGGGGGGAAAAAAATTCTTTTCAGTCTGCAAATGTCAAGGGTGATAATATGTAGCTGTGTTCTTATCATTGAGCTTAAAATCTTGCAACTCAGGCTTTTGTGAAAATATGAGGAACAGAAGAAATTTTCCGTCAGCACTTTTAACTAATTAAAGAGTGATAAAATGTTACTGCTTACGGGGACAATAACCCACCTATTTCTTGGAACCCATTCTATGATGGAGAAGGATATGAATCAACTACAAACAGAAAAATCAACTCATCAGTTTTTATCAGATGCAGTGAAATTTAGTATCTAGAGTAAGTGTTGGTTTAAGAACCTCCCTGAACTTTCTTTTTAGTGAGCAAAAATTTTCGAACAGTATATGTCTAAGAAATTATGATTATTCCCTGTTACATTGTGGTTTAAAGTATATTATATTAGAGACATTTAAAGAAGGATAATTTGATATCTGTCCCAAGAGAGATTCACTTCAAATTATGGTAAAAAACCAGGTTAGTTTATTCAAGTAACATTACTCATTGTCTATTTGGGCTTTGCACTCAGTTGGATACTATGTACAAAGAGATTATGGTGTACTCAAACTAGTCCATAGCCTCTAGAAGTCCTTGAGGGGCCCCTTCTTTTGTGAGTTCCCAGGCAATGCAAAAGCTATTTGGGATGAGCTATATATCCTGGGCACAAAGCAAGCATTTAAGTGGGCCAGGTTACCTCCTTCGTGGAATAAGAGAACTGAAATAAGGGCAGAGTATGCTTTCAAAATCCTTTGCACAACCAACGTACAATTAATCCTTTAAATGTCTTCTAAATTAAAATGTCTTGCATATTAATTACTTTGTTATTCTTTGAATCAATGCCAAAATACTTTATATATTCTCAGTACTGAGATACAAATGGACACAAAAATTTTCCAGTAATTCTTATGAAAAACATATATATTTAAAAAGTCATCATTTGGGGTTTTCATTGGGCTGGTGGCATAGCAAGATTTATTGTTGATATTCTAGCCATGTTAGTTTGATACCTACTTTTCCTTTTAGATCCAACGTTTCGTTCATTTGTTGCTGAAAATGTCCTCACCTCCATTAACATTTTGTGCCGTGCCAATTAAAACAAGTTTTTAATCTATATAACATTTTTGTTTGTTTGTTTCTGCCCTCTCAAGAATTTGTAATAGCAGCCAATCTCCATTTAGGGCCACCAGTGTGTTACATGCTTTCCTTTCATATAACAAGGAAATTGTTCATGGTGTTATATCATACAGTTGAAAGATTCCAAGAAAAAGCGTATTCAAGTCCAAATTAGCCACACCTTTCAACACACATATATAGCAGTATCTGTACATGGATGGGAAAACCACTTGGCAAACAAGACGACACCACGGCTCAGGGAGGAGAGAGATGACACCCTGGCTATGAATTTTCGCTTCTGAAGCCAAGAGAGCCCTTAGGCCTGCGCTTTTGCACTCTTCAATCCACTCTGGGATTCCGACGGTCCAGATTCAAGAAACCCTTATTGGTGCTGGGAGCCATGCCTTGCTTACATGGCTTATATGGTTTCTGGAGACTGGGTGAGGCACCTATGATTGTTGTGAATGTGTTCAGGTATGATGAAATTTTCAGGGACCTGAAGAAGCGAGAAACCATGGCTACCAAGATTTAAAATGGTTACCATGGGGCGCCTGGGTGGCGCAGTCGGTTAAGCGTCCGACTTCAGCCAGGTCACAATCTCGCGGTCCGTGAGTTCGAGCCCCGCGTCGGGCTCTGGGCTGATGGCTCAGAGCCTGGAGCCTGTTTCTGATTCTGTGTCTCCCTCTCTCTCTGCCACTCCCCCGTTCATGCTCTGTCTCTCTCTGCCCCCCAAAAATAAATAAACGTTAAAAAAAAATTAAAAAAAAAAATAAAATGGTTACCATGATATAAAAATAATTTTAATCTTTCTTCTTTATCCAGTTATGGAATACACAACTTTGTCAATTTGTGGTCCTTGCGTAAGTATGGGGGGCAGTGCGGAAGAATGTAAGGAGAAAGCAACATTTCTCCTATGTTCAAACATGAGACTCCAAAACATATTTATAATAACACCTTCGAATTTAAGGGGAAATATTAAGTTCTAACATGTCATTTTACTATTTTTATACAAAGAAAAACCTAAAGTAAAATGTTTGAAAGACCTTCAAAGTTGCTAGAAATTAACTTGAATTGGGGTAAACTCTGGAAATAAGATTTTTTTTTCATTTAATGTTGAATATGTGAAATGACTCAAGAATAAATTTTGTATTTTTACACTGGATATGTATAACTTAATCCATTGTTTCAAAATTTTTATTTAACAGGTTAATTAGATAGTACTGTTTAATTCTTTTTTTCCTGGGTTATCTAACTCAATAAATACAAGAAAATTTGATCAATGTAGTTAAAGCAAATCTAATTTATGCTCTGTACATGGGCTAATGTCTATCGATTTTAGTATATTCGACTGAAACACTAACAACAGCTGAGTAATTCATTAAGAATTGGAGGAAGATGGAGTGCGTGGGATATGCAGGTAAGGGAGAAAATCCACATATTAGAGATCAAAATCTGACCCTTTCTGATGGTGCAACATAGTCAATAGAATTAACTTGGCTGCTTCTTGGGTTTGAGGGAATTGACTGCTAAATAAGATCACCATATCTGGTAATATTCAGGACTCAGTAGGCAGCAAGGCCTTTTTAGCCATTTTAAGGAACAGGAGCTGATTAACTCTGCTGTGTGGGCTCTTTTCTTGAACCATCTCAGGAATGAGCCTTACTGTAGTCTTCATTCTCCTGCACAGACCACCTCAGGACTTCAAATCTTACTTCTGGCCTTATCTAAAGGCCAGCAGTACTTGATTTACTCAAGTCGTTAAAAAGCCTTAGAAGAATCCAAGAATTTGATCATTTTGGAAAAAATACCAAGCCTAGAATATTCCTTTGCAATGTTCCTTTACAATATTCCTTCAGCAATGTCATTTGACCGTGCAAACTTGCTTTTGGATTTTTATGATCCAGAATCTGTTATGGTTTCCTTATGCTTACAATGTTTTCAACCATGAAATCAGAAATCGCTCATGACTCCTCCTCTCCTCTGATTATACTGAACTACGGGCCATAACTGCTCACATTTCTGTCCCTCTGCATGTCAAGATTTAGTTAAATAAAGTATTATTTCTTGTTGGATATCTTCAGGTCCTCCCCATTTGAGTTAGGCACTCATCTCACATCCACTCATAGCACACGTACATATCTACGACACTATATTAAATTCACCCATTTATTTTTCCATCTTCCCCATTGGACTGGGGCCTCGTGAAGAGGTTTTTTTTTTGTTTTGTTTTTTGTTTTTTTAATTTTTTTTTCAACGTTTTTATTTATTTTTGGGACAGAGACAGAGCATGAACGGGGGAGGGGCAGAGAGAGAGGGAGACACAGAATCGGAAATAGGCTCCAGGCTCCGAGCCATCAGCCCAGAGCCGACGCGATGTTTTTTTTTGTTTTTTTTTAATTTAACCTCTGTTATCCCCAATACCTAGCACAGTGCTTGTACATGATACCTGCACAAGTGTTTGTTGAATAAATGAAAAAGTTAAGATGCTTAACAAAGGAACAAAACTGTGGGCATTTGACTATTTTTTTTTCCTCCATGCTTGACTAAACTAGTCATTGGTAAGTAAACAGTGATCAGTTTCTACGCTGATTCCTTCTCCTATAATGATTTCAGGTGAAATACTCTGCAGTTAATGCTATATATAATGACAGCACCTAATTAAAGCTATATATAATCACAGCACATTTTGGTCATTCTAACTATAAAGTTCTAGTTATAAAGACTATTGTGAGGATAATGTTACACTGAAAAGAAGGAAATGAGTAGATCACAAAAATGGAACGAATGGATTCATTAAATGGCTAAGTTTTTGCCTTGGGAGTTCACTGGTATCAGTGCATAATCATTTGGGTCCCAGGGTTCAGTATTCATTCTGAATGAACCTGCTGTGCCTTTGCCCAGTTAATTCATCTTGCAGATCCACTGCCCAGAAGTGAGTAGTTGAATACTCAGATAGTCTTCTAATTAAATCATAGTAATTTTGATTTTTGTATTGATAACCACAATACCCCCACAGTACACCAGCTAAGGTTGAAAATAAAGAGCTATTCATAAAATAATGCCCAAAAGACTGAACTGAGATTTGATTCTGCTTCTGACACTTAGTAGCTATTTGGCCTTGGGACATTTTCTTAACCTTCTGGGACTCATTTGCTTTTAATGGAACTTAGGGATAATAGTACTCAGCTCACAGTGTTCTTGTAAGGAATACATGGAGACTAGCATGCAAAGAATTTAGCATGATGCTAAATAAAACATGATGCTTACTGGTACACAGTAAGTGCTCAATAGATATAAAGTGCTATCATCATCATCATTATTACTACTGTAACGGGCAGTTTCAATGTATATCAGTTGTCCTAGTATAAGTATTAAAAGAGTCTCTTCACTCTCCACGGTATCTCTTTCACACTCAAAAATGTACCAGTTTGGAAAATAAGTAATATGATTAATTATGAAGAGAGTTGAGAGCCTGAGTAATACAGGGTAGTAATATAGGAGGATGGATATGAGAGAAATCTTGGTGTGGTAGAATAACCAATAGGTATTTTTTAGTTCAAGCAGCTGGATAATGAAATCTCAATAACAAGGAGGACAAAAGAAAGAAAATAAGAATGAAGATTTAGGAGAGAAAATGATGACTTTAGCTTGGAATCTGATGCTCCAGCAGGATATTCAAGTTGAGCGGTGTGGTAGCTTATTGGAAACGTGAGGCTGAAGATACAGTTGCCCATATGGAAGTGATTACTGAAATCATGAAAGTGAATGAGATTTCCAAAGAATAGGGAATAATTTAAGATGGCAAAGAGGCCTAGAGGACCTCAAGGAAGGCCTATCTAGAAGATTTCTCAAATTGTAAATACTAAGTTAATAGATAGTTAATAGATAATTCTACAATTACCTGATCATCTTGAGCCCAGTCAAAATTATCAACAACTGCCTATGTGGAATGAGTCTGAAAGTAGCTGGTCAAGAAACCAAAGGGCAACTTCATAAACTTCCCTGCTTGTTATCATTTCATGACATTTGCATCAACATTTTTCTTGTGAATGTGAATTCCTCCCAAGTGTTAGGTTATACACATATTCTTAGCCCATGACTAGAAGTGATTGATATGTAGGTGAATTTCCCTTCCTCCCTTCTAGATTCTTTGGCTGGTCTAATAATTAAATTGGCATAAAACAGATTAGCAGGAGAAAAATAAATTTAATTTTGTACTCATGGGAGCCCCAAAGATAAGTAACTTCAAAAAGTGACCAAAGCAGGCAGTATATCTTTCAGACAAAGAAACAATATTTGTGAAGATTTGACAAAACAAAGAGGTTTGGGCTTGAGGTAACAAACTAATGAAGAAGTAACAAAATGTGTGTGTGCAGCCTTCCTGGCCTTGAATTCCCTATCTCTGGTGATAAGAATACATTCTACCTTCTTGGTATAGGGAGGATACCTTCACATGGGAGATTTATTTCTTGCTTCCAGAGGGACACAAGAGGATCAGAGTGTCCTTGTTAAGTAACTTTAATTCAAAACAATCAAAATGCTGACATGGCATAGTTTGGGGTGGCATATTCTGCTCCGCCCCAGATAGAAGGTAAATATCACAGTAGATGATGTGAACCACCTAAGTATATACATTCTCTGTCACTCACTTTCCTGTACATGAACATATGTATAAGGATAATAATACTGTTTCCCACATAACTTGCCATAGACTGTCAAGTTGAGGGTTTGCCCACAATTTATCAGTAATGACATGAACACTAAAGAACAGAATTAGGTCTGTATTACCAGTGCATTCAGAACTACATGGTATATTGACAAACTGTTTAGCCTTCATATGTGAAAGCCCATGACTCACTGTTTGATTTATATAGAGATGAAAGTCTCACCCACAGAAGACCAGGTATACCTTAAAATTACTATATGAAATTGATACACATTTATAAAAAGACATTTGAATTTAATTTTAAGGCTGCTTTGATAAATGAGAAAATAATCTTAAGGCTGTTTTGATAAATGAGAAAAAAGTACACGTAAAATGTTACATTTTAGAAGACAAATTCATATTCTTTTGCCCTTAAAACAAAGCCATGAAAGCATTTCAAATGCAAAACTTCATTAAACTGTGCAGAAAGTTGAAATTAAATAGCAGGAGTTCCCGCATGGTTTTTAAACTTGTCTTTCATGTGCTTATGTACATATGTATGCATTTAAGTAATCTCTGCACCCAATGTGTGGCTTGAACTCATGATGCCACAATCAAGAGTTGCATGCTCTACCAACTGAGCCAGCCAGGCGACCTAAACTTATCTCTTTAAAAAAAAAAAACTTTGGATGTTTCAGTAAATACCAACATTTGTAATTAACTACAAGTCTGAAAACAGTGACTTTGAAACTTCTATGCTATCTTTCCCCTCCATTTAACAAAATTCACTTTTGGGAGTAAAAACAGTTTAAAGTAGACAACATATTTTTCCATCTATCTGAAAACAAATGACAGCCCACTAGGAATTAATTTACGAAGGAGAAAAAACAGCAGTATAATGAATCTTTCCAAGCAATTTCAATACATTTCAAACCTTAACCTACCGTCAAAAAGACAAATTGCACAGCAACTCTGCTAAGACTCTCTGAATAGCAGACGATGTGTTTTTAATACCTGCTTGGAAAAAAAATACATGTGTCAAGAATTCAGAGTCTTTGCCAATATTGTGAGATGGGTTTAGGTAACATGGCAATCTGCAATATGCAGAGCTCATTACTCATCAACGCAACCAATCCTTCCAGGTTGGCCCTGGGATTTTTCACATGTAAAACTGAAAATCTGTAGTATGGTCACCATGGGAAGCTTATTCCTGATGGTAAAAAACACATACAGTAATAAGTTGTCAACAGTCAACAAATAGCTCTAGCCAGTCACTATGTTGTTTGACATTAATGGCCTCATCTTTGTTTTTTTTGAAAATGGACTACAACATTCATGTTATTAACAAAAATTCTGTAAACCATTTTTGGCAATGTGCTTAGTAAAGAATTGCCTACACAGAGCTGAGAAGTTTTCTCTTTTCCAGGATTAAACACCTAAATGATTATGTCAATGATATGTTCAGAGGATAAGGCAAAATAAACTGCCATCCTGTATGTTCCCTGACTTTCTAGAACCTAATTTTTTTTTAATGTTTATTTTTGAGAGAGACAGAGTGCAAGCAAGGGAGAGGCAGAGAGAGAGAGGGAGACACAGAATCCGAAGCAGGCTCTAGGCTCTGAGCTGTCAGCGTAGAAGCCCAATGTGAGGCCCAAACTCATGAACAGTGAGATCATGACCTGAGCTGAAGTCGGACACCTAACCAATTGAGCCACCCAGGCATTCCAGAACCTAATTTTTAAGGTGGAGATCTTGAACAGACTTCACAGTTCACTTCAAATGTTTTCTCCATTTTTAGGATGGCATTAACTTCAGTTTTCATCATTAACGTATAGGCAAGTAAATGAACCAAGAAACCAAAAGTGGTCAAATGTGCCAAAATATTTCTTAAGATCCAATTTAAAGCAACAGCTTTTGGGGTGCCACAACTTCTGGGGTGCCTGGGTGGCTCAGTCAGTTAAGCATCTGACTCTTGATTTTGGCTCAGGTCATGATCTCATGGTTGGTTGTGAGATTGAGCCTGCTGAAGATTCTTTCTCTCCCTCTGCCCCTCCCCTGTTCTCTTTCTCTCTCTTTCTCTCAAAACAAAAAAATAATAAAATAAAAAAAAATAAATTAACCAACAGCTTTAAATCCAAATATATGGAAATAAAAACAAAACATAAAAATATGTATGTGTCTTTTCTGAGAAGGCAATCCACTAAGTATTTCAGTTTCTATAAATTTCTATAGTTTTAAATAATTTGTTGGTAGTTACTATGGCTTTTACCTGAAAAGTCTTGGGAAAGATAAAGCAGTAATTTGGGGGGAAACTTTTCTGTTTCACAGAATCACTTTTTTTTTTTTTTTAATGTTTTTAATGTGTTTATCTTTTTTTGAGACAAGAAAGAGACAGAGCATGAGCAGGGGAGGGGCAGAGAGAGAGAGAGAGACACAGAATCTGAAGCAGGATCCATCCAGCTCTGAGGTGTCAGCACAGAGCCCGACGTGGGGCTTGAACTCATGGAGTGTGAGATCATGACCTGAGCTGAAAACAGACGCTCAACCAACTGAGCCACCCAGGCGTCCCAGTTTCACAGAATCACTTTAAGTACAGATAGATCTTTCTAACAGTGAGTTCAAAGAAATTATGTACTGTAACAAGATCATACTTTCAGCCACTCTGTAGACCCTTTTGTTAATTTCCCCTTAAGTTCTTGACATTTACTTATATTACACCTGAGTTTTCATGAGATTTTAATATTTCATACTATATTCACATACAGACTTTTTCTACTAAATGTTTAGCTATTAAAAAAAGAATCTTAATAGAATAAAGCAAATTGCTTTTTTTGAATATGAACACTCTTATATTTACAAAACTATTTCTGTCAAGTAGATTTTACAAGTAGTACTGCCTAGAAACATAAGCTACCTGGGTAAACATAAGGATCTGTGGTGAAGAATTAATGTGGGGGGGAGAGGATGGATTTGGTACTTTATGAATCCCCCCAGTTCTGTCAGGTTTTGAAGAGAAAATTCATCAGCAAGGTTCAGTCAAATATATTCTGTATCAAAGAAGTAGTGCAAATCTAAATTTAGACTTCACTTCCATATCTGGCTAAGAGGTCACAATGAATTAGATTTACCTCCTGTTTGAAACAATTAAAAAGATGTCATATATAAAACAATGCTTTTCAAGACACTGAACATCAGACAATAGGTAGTGATCCCTAATAGACGGAAAACAAAGGTGAGTCCCTTGATTGCTCCCAGCTTATTGCCTGAAATTTCCAGGCCATAGGGCAGGAACGGGAAACCCAGGAGGAGATGGGAGTCCAGGAAGGCGAAGGCAGCTACAATTTGCAAGACAGAGTACCAGAGAGAAGAAAGCCACACACAAAGCCACTCTAGAGATATACACAGGGTCCCCCTTGTGTCTTCAACTAAGTAGTACTGACAAGCCCAAGCATTTCAGGAAACTATACAAGGCTGGAGGGAAAAACCACCTAAAATTTTAGAGAGAATAATACCCAGAGTTGATATAGAGCCAGAATAGTTCCTGCTCTCAACAATCAGAGAGGAAAATCTCATAATTCATGGGGCATCTGGCACAGTACTCATAAAGCTTTTGCCTTACTTGTGGGAAAAATTAGACCTAGACTAAATCTGTGCCTAGTAACTTAACTACATACAAAACTCAAGTATATTTACAGAAATACAAAATTATCCAGCCCTCAACAAGGAAAAGTTCAAAATGTCTAATATCTAATAAAAAATTCTCAGGTGAAAAAAGAAGGAAAATATAACCCATAATGAGAAGAAAACTTAATCAAAATTAACACAGATTATAGCTAAGAAGGGAGAAGAAATAAAATGAAATCATACATAACATTCAACCTAAAAACAAGGTAGTAAAAGGAAAAAAGGACACAAAGAACAAACAGAAACAATAGCGAGATGGTAGACTTTAACCCAATTGTATGTGTAATCACATTACATGTAAATGGTCTAAGCACCTCAGTTAATAGGCAGGGATTATTAGATTAGATAAAAAAGACCCAACTACTTGTTGCCTTAAAATAAACCCACTTTAAATATAAAGACACGGAGGCACCTGGATGGCTCAGTCAGTTAAGTGTCTGGCTCTTGATTTCTGCTCAGGTTATGATCTCATGTTTCGTGGGATCGAGCTTCACATCAGGCTCTGTGCTGTCAGCTTGGGATTCTTTCTCTCTCTCTCTCTCTCTCTCCCACCCCCTCTCTGTCCCTCCCCCACTCATGCATGCGTATGTGTGTGTGTGCACAGTGCACTCTCTCTCTCTCTTAAAATAAATGAACTTTAAAAGTATATATAAAGACACAAATAGGATAAATGCTAGCACTTATCAGTTATGACACAAAAGGGCTGAAAAACCCTATTGACCAACTTGACCTAATAAACATTTATAGAACACCAACCAACAACAGCAGAAATGCACATGGGACATTCACCAAGATTAACCATACTCTGGGTCATAAAATAAGTCCCAATGATTTTAAAAGGATCCAAATTTAAAAAGTATGTTCTCCAGTCATGATAGAACTAGGAATAAGTAACAGAAGATTCTTGGAAGTTTTCCAAATATTTTGAAATAACACATTTCTAAATAACTCACTGGCCAAGAGAAATTAGGAAGTATTTTTAATCTGGATAAAAATGCAAATTTATAAGATATAGTATATCAATACTTATGAAATTCAGCTAAAGCAGTAATTAGAAGGAAATAAATAAATGTATGCTAAGATACTAAAAAAAATTATGAAATGGCCAAACCTTGAAAGACACAAACTAACAAAGCTCACACAAGAAGAAATAATGTAAGCATCCCAATATCTATTAAAGATAATGAATTTGTAATTAAAACCTTTTCCATAGGGGTACCTGGTGTCTCGGTCAGTTGAGTGTAGACTATTGATTTCAGCTCAGGTCATGATTCCAGGTCATGGGATTGGGATCAAGTCCTGCACTGGGCTCCTGAGCCTGCTTAAGATTTTTTTTCTATGCCTCTGCCCCCTCCCTCCACCACTCGCACAAGTGGTACTCTAGATAAGCAAACAAACAAACAAACAAACAAACAAAAAAACCCTTTCTCCACAAGGTGGTTTCACTGGTGAATTCAACCATACATATTTAAGGAAGACATAATACACTGAATCTTTCAGAAAGGAAGACAAGGAGATATTTCACAAGATATTTCACAACTCATTCCATAATGCAGGAACAATATTATTCTGATCCCCAAACCAAAGACATTACAAGAAAACTACAGACTAACTCATCAGTTATGAACATAGCCATAAGTTCTCTAAATACAATTTTATCAAATCAAATTTAACAGTGTATTTTAAAAATTACATAAGAATCAAGTATAGTTTGTTTCAGGAATCAAAGCTGGTTTCACCACATAACACGTTACAGTAAGAAAAAGCCATATGATCACTTCAGTAGATGCAAAAGCCAACACCTGTTCTTCATTAAAACAAAACAAACTCCTCCAACTTTTAGTAAGTTAAGAAGATAACCTGCTCAATCTATATAAGGAATCCATGAGAAATCTACACTTAACATTACTTCATGGTGAAAGACTGAATGCTTTTCACCTAAGATCATGAACAAAGTAAAAATGGTTTGCTTTTACACTTCTATTCAATACTTAATAAAAGTTCTAGCCAGTACAATAAGGCAGTTTGGCCTTTTAAAAATGTTTTATAAAGGGTCAAGTAGTAAATAAGTCAAGCTTTGTGGGGCCATTTGAGCTTTGTGGCAACTACTGAACTATCCTTGTAGCATGAAAGCAGGCAAGATAATACACAAACAAGTGTTTCTGCATAAAACTTCATTTACAAAAACAGGTTTCTTGATTCATGCACAATAATGCAATTATGCAAGAAAAAGAAACAAAACATATCCAGATTGGAAAGGAAGAACACTGTGTTTATTCACATATGACTCTGAGATGATCATCTATGTAGAAGACATGAAATCTACAAAAAGAGTTACTAGAATAAGTGAGTTTAGCAAGGTTACAGAATACAATCAAAATGCAAAAATCAATTGTATTTCTGTATACTAACCATCAACAGTTGCAGACTGAAATTTTAAAAAGTACCACTTACAGGGGCGCCTGGGTGGCTCAGTCAGTTAAGCATCTGATTTTAGCTCAGGTCATGATCTCATGGTTCATAAGTTCAAGCCCTGCATTGGGCTCTGTGCTGACACCTCAGAGCCTAGAGCCTGCTTCTGATTCTGTAACTCCCTCTCTCTGCCCCTCCCCCACTCACACTGTCTGTCTCTCTCAAGAATAAACATTAAAAAAATTTTTAAAAAGTACCATGTACAGTAATATCAAAATATATGAAATACTGAAGAATATGACAAAAGATGTGTAAGAACTACATACTGAAAACTACAAAACACTGATATTAAAAAAGACTTAAATAAAATGGAGATAGATACCATATTCATGGATCAGAAGATTCAATACTGAGATGTCAACTCCTTGCAAATCTGATCTACAGATTTAATGCAAGCCTGATCAAAATTCCATAGTTTTTGGTAAAAATTGGCAAGCTCATTAGTCTAAAATGCACATGGAAATGCACAGAATCTAGAATAGCCAAAGCAACTTTGTAAAAGATTAACAAAGTTGGAGGATTATTCTGATTTCCAGACTTTATTAGTATAAAGCTATAGTCATGAAGAAAGTACGGTATTGATGTAATGACAGATACATGAATCAAAATACAGTTAAAAAAAAAAAACAGCTGAATTATCAATGATGGTCAACAAAGGTATAAAGGCAATTCAGTGTAGAACAGTCCTCCAATAAATGGTGCCGGAACAATTAGGTTGTTCACCATGTGCAAAAAATTTAACTTATACCTATACTTTGGACAAGATAAAAAAATTAACCCCAAATATTAAAACAGACCACAAGTGTTAGTGAGAATGTGAGGCAAACAGAACTCTTATAAACTGCTGGTGGAAGTATAAAACAGTATTAACCACTTTAGGAAACACTGTAGAGGGGTGCCTGGGTTAAGTGTCTGACCTCAACTCGGATCATGATCTTGTGGTTCTTGAGTTCAAGCCCTGCATTGGGCTCTGTGCTCACAGCTCGGAGCCTAGAGCCTGCTTCAGGTTCTGTGTCTCCCTCTCTCTGTCCCTCCCCTGTTCATGCTCTGTCACCTCTCAAAAATAAACAAACATTAAAAAAAAAACAAACATTGTGGAAATTTCTTAAAAAGTTAAAAATACGAACTACACATTCCTCTTTTATGTATTTACCCAAAAGAAATGAAACCATATATTCATACAAAGACTTGTATGTAAATGTTCACAGTAACTATAATAGTCCTAGGAGATAAACCTAAAATCTACCAACAGATTAATGAATAAACAAGTTATGTTATATCCAAACAAGAAAATACTACCTAGCAACAAACAAACAATACACTATTGATACCTCCCGTAACATGGATATATCTCCAAATAATTATGCTGAGTTAAAATTTAAAAAAGAGGGGACACCTGAGTAGCTCAGTTGGTTAAGCATCTAACACTGACTCTTGGTTTTGGCTCAGGTCATGATCTCACAGTTGGTGGGTTCAAGCCCCACATCAGGCTCTGTGCTGACAGTGCAGAGCCTGCTTGGGATTCTCTCCCTCTGCCTCTCTGCCCCTCCTCTACTCACAGTGTCTGTCAAAAATAAACTTAAAAAACATTTTTTAAAAAAAGAGTACATATGATTTTATTTAAATAAAATTATGAAAAATGCAAACTAAACCATGTGTTGAGGTCTTATTTGCAGAGGTAAGGACTACCAAGACCATGAGAAATATTCTGGTGGAGATGAATATATACAATATATCCTGATTGTGATTATTTCACAGGTACATACATTTATCAAACATAAAATGTATAGTCAAAAATTTTTTTAATGTTTATTTTATTTTTGAGAGAGAGAGAGAGAGCAAGCAAGGGAGTGGCAGAGAGAGAGGGAGACACAGAATTAGTAGCAGGCTCCAGGCTGAGGTGTCAGCACAGACCCCAATGTGGGGCTTGACCTCACAAACTGCAAGATCATGACCCGAACCAAAGTTGGACACTTAACTGACTGAGCCACCCAGGTGCCCCAAATTGTATAGTTTAAATATGTATAGCTTATTATGTCAATTATACCTCAATAAATCTGTTTTGAAGACTTATGAAAAGAAAGCCATTTAGTTTTATCAAAGAAATTAATTCAGACATTTCTATCAATTTACCTCTGAAATTTGGCTTATTTTACACCTTTAAATGTTAATAACTCTATAAGCTCACATTTCAAAGAATCAGTCTCCTATAAAACTGGCAAATTTGCTACTACGTGGATGGGGCTAGAGTGTATTATGCTAAACGAAATAAGTCAGAGAAAGACAAACACCATATGATTTCACTCATCATGTGGAATTTAAGAAATAAGACAAATGAACATACAGGATGGGGAAAAAAAGAGAAATGAACTATGAGAGAACTGAGGGTTGATGGAGGGAGGTGGGTGGGGGATGGGCTAGATAGGTGATACATATTAAGGAGGGCACTTGTCCAAAAAAAAGGAATGTCTTCCTGCCCACGGTTCCAGTCTCTGTGCTTTAATAAAATTACTTTTCTGCATTAAAAAAAAAAAAAAAAAAAAGAGGGCACTTGTTATGACAAGCACTGGGTGTTGTAAATGATAAATCACTGACTTCTACTCCTGAAACCAATATTGCACTATATGTTAAATAACCAGAATTTAAATAAAAGTTTAAAAAGAAAAAAAAAAAAAAAAACAACCTGGGGCAAAAATCTCCATGTCACAGCTACCGCACAACAAATTCCAACATATTATTCTATTTCTCATAGAAAAGCTCAGTTTCAGTTCTACACACAAGTATGATGACTCTTACTTATGTATGCAATTGAATCAGATACAAAAATAGAAGTACAAGAATAAACCTGTTGGCAGCCTAAGTTTCTTGTCAAAGCCTCTGAAATATTATTGAAATACTATTGGCTCACTTTAATTTTTTCCTATGCTTTTATTTTTGCCTCTGGACAAGTTCTGAGAGTCAATTTTGCATTCACTCTTCTGATCTTCAACTATCAAAGGGAAGAGAAGATGAAAAGATGGACAGGCTTTTGAAAACTGTTAGCACCACTCAACTCTGTTCAGGAAGTATGAGCAGTAAGTGACATCTCACATTATGCATTTAAGAATCTGAAACTTAAAAAAAAATTGGTTATTTTCATTTGAATTCAAATAAACTGGCAGACTTCTAGACAGCATAGAAAGCTCCTATTAAATTTCAATAGGGTGACATATGCTAACTAATTTGAATGTAAATTAAACAATAAATTAAAAAAAACCTAAAAAAATTTGAATAGGTTCAATTTCCAATTACATACAGCTAAGTAAAAGTAGACAAAATAAAGACTAATGATGCTTAAGTAACAGGCTTTATTGCTGTCAATCATATCTCTTAACTTTAAAATGTTAATTGGCTAAATTCATTCAGGAAAACTTAAATTACAATTTTGCTGTTTCTACTCTTTGAATGGCATGTTTTTGGGTGGGGGGGAAGGGGTAGTGATAAATATTTACCATTGTCACTATCTCCTCCACATACTAGGTTTCTTCTAATTAAAATTTCCAGATATGGGAGCACCTGGGTGGCTCAGTCAGTTAAGCATCTAACTTTGGCTCAGGTCATGATCTCACAGTTTGTGAGTTCAAACGCCACATCAGGCTCTGTGCTGACAGCTCAGAGCCTGGAGCCTGCTTCAGATTCTGTGTCTCCCTCTCTCTCTGCCCCTCCCCCGCTCATATTTCTCTCTCTCTCAAAAATAAACATTAATCTATAGAAATGACCTGAAAACTGTCTTTTGAAGATTTAAATACTATCAAAAAAATGATTTGAAGAAATGTTTTTTCAAACATAATAAAAAAAATTCTAGAGTGCCTTTCTGTAGCACTTCCAATTTTCCATGAAAAATTTCAGAGTGCTTGCTAAAACCACACAGCATTTTGGTATGGCTTATTTATTATTATTATATTATTATTATTATTTTGATATTCACGCCTTTGAAAATTCAAACTCAATTATTTGCAAACAACAGAATACTATCTGATATTCTTCTCTTCAACAAATGTTTACCTTATTTCATCTTGTATTTCTTTGAGTAATTGTGTTTACATAAACTGTGGCGTGGGGTGTGAGGGGACAAAGACATGTGAACAGGGTAAGTTTGTTCTTCTAATTTTGGGAATTTTATCATAGTTTACTCCTTAATAGAAATAGCTGATTGAAATTAATTGCTAAGTATCTGGTGATATTCTTCAAATTTGAAATATGGGGGCATGGAACTGTGCTTTTTCAAATGTTATAGTTAGCATTAATGTATTTCATTTAAAGTGAATTTATCAGGTGGAATTCATCATGCTTGTTTGTAATAATCAAGTACGATGTTCTCATACCCAGTTTTAGAAACCTTAAACGATTTCTTTCTTCCTTTTACATGCACATGACACATGTAAAAGATCAAAAGTGTATTTATGGTCTTGCCCAGATGAAACCTTTTGACTTCATGCAAATGAATTAAGAAAATTGATCCTAAACCATTTCCCTTGTTTTTAAAGAATATTGTTTGTACAGTAACATGCTATATATGGATATACGGTTCTTTTTTTTTAAATGTTTATTTATTTTTGAGAGAGAGATGGAGTGCGAGTTGGGGAGCAGCAGAGAGAGGGAGAGACATAGAATCTGAAGGAGGCTCCAGGCTCTAAGCTCGAACCCACCCAACTACGAGATCATGACTTGAGCCAAAGTCAGGCACTTAACCAACCGACTGAGCCACCCAGGCACTCCCATAGAATTCTATGACTAGCACGTTATAAGACTACTTGTTCCAGTGAATGTCTTCTCAGTCTTCTAAATACTATTTTCTTATAGATAACTCACCTGTGTTGATAGTTCCCTGTCAATTTTAATAGTGATTCTACTGGCTTTTTAAATAAAGTGTATCTACTTTTATCCTTCATAGGTGTTGACTTTTATACATATCATCAATCTGAAACCACATGGGTAATAAACCTACAAATTAAATAATTTTTTAGTTACCTCTAATGTTGAATGATCAATAATTAAAAATAATTCTTTGCTGCCAAAAAATCTTCTTGGGAGAGGGGAGGGGTAAGATGGGTGTCAGGGATGAATGGGGTCTCCTGTATATAAGCCATTTCACACATCTAAGGGTTCCTGAAGGCTGCATATTAAATAGTTGAGGCTTTACCCTTCCCATTAAAAGACTGAGCTGGGGAAAAAAATGTAGAAGACCAAGCAAGTAATTAACAAATGGCAATGATTAGCCCAAACTAGATTATATCATAATTCTTTTTGGTCCTACTTTTTTATTGAAGATAAATAGGCTGCAGCTATTAGCAATTAATTTCCACCCCTCCAGGGGTGGAAGACAGATCTGGAGTATAAAGAGGTTAATTAAATATTTACTTTTCCTCCCATGATGGGTAATCAGTGCAAGAGATATAGAAATAGCTAATAATTCTTAGCATATTAGAAGAAAATGATCCATGGAGTGAGCCACCAATGTAGTTGGCTAATCTAGCTTGAATACAACTGAATGGGTGACAGCTGGTATAGTTATACATTGTCTCCACAAATTAACTGGCTTCTCACTCATGTTAATTCACAAAATTATGAAATGGATATAGTTACTAGTCTTTACTTTCTTTCTTTTTAAGTCTTTATTTTCATTATCTATTCAATACTGAGTAAAATTTCAAGGATGAACATTCCGACTAATGCAATGAATTCTACTTCTTCTACACAGAACTTTTCTAAGTGAAATACACACAATATATACAATAATGCACAAACATGAAGAGATCTACACAATTAGTGTATTATACACTACACTTTTTAAAATTTTTAAACTTTTTTTTCATTTTTGAGAGACGGGGGGGGGGGGGGGCAGAGAGGAAGACACAGAATCTGAAGCAGGCTCCAGACTCTGAGCTGTCAGCACAGAGCCTGACGCAGGGCTCAAACTCATAAACCATGAGATCACAACCTGAGTTGAAGTTGGACGCTTAACCGACTGAGCCACCCAGGTGCCCTTATACACTGTACTTTTAAATTGAGGGGTCTCCATTACTCAAGTACTTTCAATGATGCATTCTTTGATACTACATTTCTATACATGCTACAGACAAATTTACTCAAAATGAATAATTATTAAATATGGAAACACCATAAAATTCTTAGAATATGTAGAGTAGTAAAGGTGGTAAGATGACCTTTGTCACTGAAATACAGATCCTTAAGACTAAGATAAAAAAAGAGATAATTTCAAGGGTTCACAGGTAGAAATCTGCACATGTAGAATGAAACTGATGTATGTCCCTTTGAAAACATTAGTATTCCCTAGAGATTAACTACCAAAGAAATGGTAAATAGGATAAAAAGAGTGAGGACTGATGAAATCTCCTAGGTTAAGGAGAAAATGAGAAGTTGTTACATTTGGGAAAAGAATCTCATTTTATAGACTATAAGGAAATAAGTGCAAAGCCATAGTTCCCCTTCTGAGGAAGGCTTAACATTGTTAAGTTCTGAATGTTTAAACCACAAATCTTTTATTTATTTATTTATTTATTTATTTATTTATTTATTTATTTATGAGAGAGAAAGAGAGACACAGAGAGCATGAGTTGGGGAGGGGAGGTAGACAGAGGATCCAAAGTGGGCTCCACGCTGACAGCAGAGAACCCAAAGTGAGCCTGAATCGTGAACCGTGAGATCATGACCTGAGCCAAAGTCAGAAGCTCAACTGACTGAGCCACCCAGGAGTCCCATAAACCACAAACTTTAAAAATGAAGCTACGCTATATAACTGAAATTAGATTACAGAGATGTACTGTTAATCATGGGATATACATAAAAGAACGATTTGTAAGAAAAAACTACTTAAAGTTATGTGCAAATGGGTTTGAAAAGAGGAGCCATTTTCACATTTACTGTACCAATATAAGGTAACTGTACTGTGAACAATACAAAACTCTTATCTACTGGCCTCTGAAATGTTATTTTAGAAGCAGATTTAATTTTGTACTTTTTCTCATATTAAAATACTTTTGCATTCTCTGAACATTTTTGATTGTATTTATAATGGAAGAAACCTAAGGGCAAGATAGATGAAGACCACCTTAGATTTAAGGAACTGTAGATATCAAAAATTGCCTCCACTGTAGCATCATCTCTTTGACTCACTTATTAAAGAAAATGTGGGTTTTCAAAATCATGTTTGCTGTAAAACAGTATTTATTTATTTAATGTTTATTTATTTATTTTGAGAGAAAGTGTGTGTGTGCATGTGCATGCACGATCGGGGGTGGGGCAGAGAGCGAGAGAGGGAATCCTAAGCAGGCTCTGAGCTGTCAGAGCAAAGTCTGATGCAGCGCTTGATCTTGCTGAACTGTGAGATCATGAGATCATGACCTGAGCCAAAACCAAGAGTCCGTACACTTAGACTGAGCCACCCAGGTGCCCCAAGCTAGTAATACTTTATACCATATACATTAAACATACACAAAAACGCCTTACAGTCTAAAGTAAATGGACTAAAGGTAGGGTCTAAGGTAAAAATAATTATTCAGAAAAGTTTTAGATGGCTTCAAAAAAAAAAAAAAAAAGATTGCTTGGGTTATAGCTTTAGAAAGATTTAAGCTCTTTGGATTATTTTAAAAATGTTTCATTATTAAAATAGTAATTACTAACATTTAAAACTTTTGTATAAAGAATGAAACAAATCTTTCATAGATTAAAACTCAAGCACTTTTTTTTTTTTTAATTTTTTTTTTTTCAACGTTTATTTATTTTTGGGACAGAGAGAGACAGAGCATGAACGGGCGAGGGGCAGAGAGAGAGGGAGACACAGAATTGGAAACAGGCTCCAGGCTCTGAGCCATCAGCCCAGAGCCCGACGCGGGGCTCGAACTCACGGACCGTGAGATCGTGACCTGGCTGAAGTCGGACGCTTACCCGACTGCGCCACCCAGGCGCCCCTCAAGCAGTCTTTTTATATGCAGAGTATTTCAGTATACTTTCATTGCATATGGGAAATAAACTTGGCTCATGTTCTACATCTGAAAAGTATCAGTACTAGTACTGAATTGATAGAAAGTCTATTTCATTATCAACTTTGATATCATTTGACAAGATTTATAATAATCTTTTCTTAGGTTTTACAATTAAGAATCACTTTAACTGCTATAGGCAGATGAAGAAACTAAGATTCAGATTTAAAAATCATATAATTTATCTGAGGCAAAAATGAGATTAGGGCTCAGGTCACCTGACATGTTAATACTATGTTATCTTGATTGCTTTAAAATCCATTTATACTTGCAGATAACAAAAGAAGCACTGTACTAATATTTGAAAATAAAGTGACAGAAAGGTGTTAACTAGTACAAATCTGTCATTTGCAAATTATGTCCATTTAAAATGTATCACCCTTGGGGCGCCTGGGTGGTTCAACTTCAGCTCAGGTCATGATCTCATGGTTTGTGGGTGTGAGCCCTGCATAGGGCTCTGTGCTGACAGCTCAGAGCCTGGAACCTGCTTCAGATTCTGTGTCTCCCTGTCTCTCTGCTCCTCCCCCCACTCACACTCTGTCTCTCAAAAATAAACATCAAAAAAAATTATTTTAAATGTATCACCCTAATTTTTCATGGGAACTCAATGACAAAGACCCTCAGCTCAGTTTTTTGGTGGATTTGTTTACATGCTTTCATAGTAATCAAACTTCAGTATATACTACTATAATATCAGCCATCTCCACAATGATGCTAAGCAGTTTTTAGCTCAACTGTAGGGTGATATTTAATTAGGCTGGTATCTATCAATTCAGGAAATTAGACTTGCCTGTAGCATTACCTACAGTCTCTTCTTAAGGCCAAATTCATAACAGTTTACTAAACTCATAGTAGTACTGTCAGTATTCTACACAGTTCCATATCCAGTTAAGAGAATCCTTAAATGTCTGTTCCTTCTGTGGTAACTATAAGATATAATATTTAATTAAAATCCTTAAGCTACAGGTTTTAAAAAAATATTCATACAAAAAATTAAAAAAAAAAGGACCATATTTGGATTTTAATGTATGATGGTCTTTATTTACAACTTTATTGGCAAAAAAGAAGAGGGAAACATTTAAAACAGTTTAACACAGGGCATTGCAGCTGATTCTGTCAGGTTAAAGAAGTTTCCTTTTATATGTCCATCTAATTGTCCCAAGATATACAATACTGAATCTGCATATGCAGTTTCCTTTATGAAATACAGTGCTCATATTTTAAAGGCAGTCTTTAAAACATATAAATACAAAGAAAATGAAATCACTCATTAAAAACTGCATTAAATGAAAGGTATTTTAAATTTAAATTTATGTTGTTCTTATAATACATGCCCAATGAAAATCAAAAGCTGGAAAAGCAGTTACACTTCCTACTTGAATGGACAGTTACAACAATCATTTTCTGCAATGACCATTATATTTTCAATTTATCATGAACTACTCTGAACTTACTATGAGATGTAGCCAAAGTCAGGAGACAAGACGTAGGGAGAATATTCCTTTTTGGGAGGAGAGTAAGCCCTCCAGAATCAGCATGGGAAATAAACATCCTGTTGAAGAATTCTAGGTGGAAAAAAATTACTGTAGTCAATTTCAACTCATGCCGAGCTGGCTTAATTTTTTCAGACTTGTTTGGTGTCATTCTTCTAAATCAAGTGTGTTTAATTCTTCTTCTAGTTCATCCAAATCTTCCCCAGTAAAAAGATTTTCATCAACAGGAACAGCATCAATGGCTCCATTTTCCTGTCCCTCCCCTTCGTTGTCCTCTTCCAAATCACTTCTTTCACCATTTTCAGCCCTACCTCCGGAAGCTTCACTTAATTTGTTTTCTAAAAATAAATATTGAAATCAATAAGGCCCAGAAACAAAAAACACTATTCCATTAGCAATTGATAGTCACAGACTTGATACTACATTTCTTTTCCTTTTCTCATGAAAGCCTTCCCTAAGATTATTCCACCAAGAACTGATCTTTCTTTTTCTAAGCTTATTTGTGACAATTACCTAGACCTAGTGTAAGGTATGTCTTGTACTATAGACATTTAACTGCTTAACAGTCTATACATTTGAGAACAAGATTTACCTTATACAATTTTGTTTCCTACCTGACCTAGCAATTAGGTTTTAAACGGTCAACTTCCACATATTTTATTTGAATAAATAATTATGGAATCAAAAAGTGTTTTAAGCAGCTACTTAGCTTTTGGTTGGGGTAACAGTAGTTAAATCACATTAGTTGTAACGGTGCAAATACATGTGAATCCAAGAACATTTCATCCTGTCATCAAGCTGTGAAAAAAGAACCTAGACTAGGGCTATGCAGCTACTTTTCCTTACAGGCTCGAAAAGACTGAGAAAACAAAAATGCAGTCTTTTTGTGTTCGTGACACCAGTACTTACACAAAGATAATTTTTAATAGCCTAATGTAGATTTTAGCTATTTCAAACATCTCTGATCACAAAAATCTTAGGGATTATAGCCTTGGAAGTTCTTACAATCATACCTACTGTCACCAAAGTCCTACTTGTAAAAGGAGCAAATTGGTCTCCATACTGGCATTAAGACAATATTGTCTTACAGCACTTGGATCTCAGGAAGGCAAGCCAGTTTTTCAAGTTATAACTTGTATTCCTTTATTGTAAAAATAAGTTTTAGTTTTGCTCTCTCAACCTTTGCCTTGATTAGTATTCTTCCTACCTTTTTCTCTCATACTAACCATGCTGAACTTTCACTTCTCTTCAAACTCTTCAGTCATGGCACTATTGCATATGTGCTTATTTTTCTCCTCATTCCTCTTATCATCGCAGTCCTGATGAAAACTGGTACCCTGTTCCTACAACTTCTTCCCTAACAGCAACTGAAGAATTATTTCCAGTTCTCATCCTACTTGATTTTTCTGAAACTTCTTTCTTAATTTTCCTCTGTCCTTCTCAGTGTCTTTCCTAAGCTTTCCCTCTTTTGACTACTCCAGAACACTGAGGTCTGCAGTGTGTTCTAGAATGTTCTTGTATCATGAGATCCCAAACTGATTACCTACATATCCAAACTCATTTCTGTCCCCTTCTAGTTTCAGTTAATGGCTTCAATATCCACCGTCACCCATTTCTACAGCTTCCACTGTTCACTATTTCTTTTTTTTTTTATTTTTTTATTTTTATTTTTTTTTTTAATTTTTTTTTTCAACGTTTATTTATTTTTGGGACAGAGAGAGACAGAGCATGAACGGGCGAGGGGCAGAGAGAGAGGGAGACACAGAATCGGAAACAGGCTCCAGGCTCTGAGCCATCAGCCCAGAGCCCGACGCGGGGCTCAAACTCACGGACCGCGAGATCATGACCTGGCTGAAGTCGGACGCTCAACCGACTGCGCCACCCAGGCGCCCCTGTTCACTATTTCTATATACAGTCAAACCACACATTTATGTTGCCAGTCTGGTCCCTGCAGGCATCCAAGTTTGCCAGTGTGGTCTAAACTACCCCCTTCCCTCTTTAGACAGAATCCTAGTTCTTCAAATTACACACAAATTAGCATACTTACCATCCTTTTCTGAAGTATATGTGCTGAATCTTTCAAGACTGGCTACAGTAATACCTGTCTCATCTACATCTCTTGGGATATACAGGCTTAAATCTATGTCATTTACACTCACTGAATCATCAACCTTAAAAACACAGAAAAGAAAGTTGTTACTTAGGAGGACAGTTTTCATAAATTACTTGCCTTTTACCTCTGACATTTATCTTAGTGAAACAAAATTTTTGCTAATGCCAAGTGAAAACAAATGATTGACAACTGTCAAAATTCATTCCTTTTTCTAAACTTGAGAAAAAGAAAAGCAATGCCATATTTCAAGCTTCTTCCTCTGACATATAGAATATGATGTTTTTATTTTCAACTCAATGACAGAAGTCAGAATTTTATACCATACCAAGAATGAATAGTCAGCTACGTTTACCTATAACTAAATGATTCTGCTGTTGTCTCCTGCTTCCTACTCTGTACTTTCTTTTTCAGTATAAAATATTAGAAAACAAACAAATCTTTTTTTTCTTTTAGAGGGAAAATAAAACACATACTTTTTACAGCTAATACATACAGGTACTTAACTATACCAGTCACTGTTCTAATTTATTAAGAATTATAATTTTATTAATCCATTTAATTCTCACAAGTACCTTGCATGTCTCTATTATAGAAGAGTGTGGAGACCTATAGTATAGGTAATTTCTCAGGTTAGAGTCAGGATCTGAACCAATGTCCCAGTGTTGCTACTCTTAACCCATGTTACTCTGTTACCTTCTATCGGCTCTCTCCATCAACATGAGCAGAAGTGCCAAAGCTTCCTCTTACCTCATCACCACCTGTTCCCTGGGTGTAACGGGTATCATCTGCTTCCTCATCATCATCATCAACCAGTTCAGGACGAAATTCAAACACTTCACGACCACTAATCTATTCAGGTACACAAACATATTAACTCAGGGCAAATTTCAAACATTTCTTGGTTACTGATTTCAGACATACACATGATTAAGTTACAATAAATTTTGCATGGCACAGAAATTATAAAATGAAAGAAAGAATAAAGAATCTATTCGGGTGAGTTTGGGACATACCACTAATGCTTTCCCTGCTTTGAAGTCTGCTTTTCTTCTTTCCATATCTTGCTCAAGTTTATCAATCTTTTCTTGTCTTTTTCTTTTCTTCCATGCAAGAAAAGATTCTAGAGTGATTTTGGTAACATTTGGACCTAGGGCAGAACGCTGCAAAGAGAAAAGAGTTGTTTTTTTTCCCCCCACCAAATCACCTTTAAAAGTATTTAAGAGTTTTCTCTTAATGCAAGTAAGTCTTTACCTGTGACTGTTAAGACATCAAATTTAGAATAAATTGATTCATTTTCATTTTATGTAGCAATGAGCAAAACGAGTGTCCAGAGAGACATTTTTTTAATGTTTATTTTGAGAAACATTAATGTTTATTTTTTTTAATGTTTATTTTGAGAAAGCACAAACGTGCGTGCGGGCGAGGGAGGAACAAAGAGAGGAAGACAGAATCTCAACGAGGCTCCATGCTGTAAACACAGAATCTGATGCAGGGCTCGATCTCACAAACTCTAAGATCATGACCTAAGGTGAAATCAAGAGCTGGATGCTCAGCCGACTGAGCCACCCAGGTGCCCCAGAAAAACCAACATTTCTAAATGCAGTAAAATATATTATCCTGAGCTGGATTTCTTTTCAAAATTGAAAGTGAGGAAAACTTGTCAGGAGAAATTGTTTTAATGTAAATTAACTGATGAAAACAAAAAATATGAAAAACACTATGACAATACCCAGATTTCATTTGTGCTCCTCAAGAGATGAGGAAAAAAACTAAGCGAAAACATCATCTCGTCAGAGCCAATAATCAAGTAATAAATGTATGGAAAAATAATACTTGCTGACCATCTGCCAGGTATTTGGTACTGAATGCTTTATACACATATGCTACCACATTGATCCCCACAAATAAGCGAACAGAAAGAGATTGGAAATTTACCAAAGGTTAACAGCTAATATGTTGTAGAACTAGGATACAAACATTCTCAAATATACCTGACTCTGAAGTCTGTATTTTCTATTATAGCATATTGTCTCCGTTGAGACACTAAACAATATGACCATTTAAGAACAAATATATATAAGCCCAACCTTAGACATTTATACAACATATTTAGGTTATCCAAAAGAAGGGAAAACTGGATATAATTTGAAATATCCAACCCTAAATCTAGAATTTCCAATAATCTCAACATTTTCCTGTCACTCCCAAAAGCCATATCTAACTCAGTACCCGTGTCTACTATTTCATGGAGTAAACCTCTTTTGTGCTGAGCCAGAAATGAATAGCGGAAGATTCTCTTCAATGAGACATATTCCCCTCTATCAACAGTGAGTGCTTTGAGTCCAGGAATGATGAAAAAACATGAACTGAAAAACTGTAGAAGTTGTCTCCTTTAACACATTTGATTAGTAAAATAGCTAAAGAATAAGACATCAGGAAAAACATCTAAAACTTCAAGTTCAGGGGCACCTGGGTGGCGCAGTCGGTTAAGCATCCGACTTCAGCCAGGTCACGATCTTGCAGTCCGGGAGTTCGAGCCCCGCGTCAGGCTCTGGGCTGATGGCTCAGACCCTGGAGCCTGTTTCCGATTCTGTGTCTCCCTCTCTCTCTGCCCCTCCCTCGTTCATGCTCTGTCTCTCTCTGTCCCAAAAATAAATAAAAACGTTAAAAAAAAAAAAAAAAAAAACTTCAAGTTCAATCTGAATATTATTTTAATGAATATACTAGTATATCAATCTTACAGAAAGAATTTCTTTGATAAGCCAATAGCATTAGAAGTTATTTTATAATCCCAAAATTAATGTCATGATGGGCTAACGATTATGGCTAGGTTTACATTTTAGATATACAAAAAAAACTAAATAAAAAGTAAGGCAACTTTGGGAAAAGGTCATTTTTTTTCCCCTTTCATAACATGCTAATGCCCCCAAGTGGTAAATATTATAATTTCCCAATAAATACTGCTTTAGTTTCATAGCATGAGAAAATTCTAGTTACCTCTCTTTCAATTAGATCTTCTAATGAAATTTCATCTTCTTTCTCTTCTTTTTTTTTATCTTTTTTCAATACAAATCCAGGAGGAAGTGCATGACGATACATGCAAATATCACCACCTCCAGGGCATACCCAAAACCAGCCATATTTGTTGTTTTCAATAGCTTCAAGGAAATGCTTGCACACCTATAGAGACAATAATATTCACCAGTAGTGGCTCAGCGTAGTCCATTTCCAAGGTAAATGCTGAAGTTTATGGAACAAGTACATTCTTATTCACATCCTTATGTTACTCACTTATGTACAGAGCACACTTTGTGCAGAAATGTACATATAATCTTAAAATTCTTAATACAATGGCAAACTCCCTTTAGAGAGGATCTACATAAAATTTTCAACACTGTTCCAAATTCTGTATTATACAAAAGGACATGTCTCAGTTTAGCCTTTGTAAATATACACCCAGTCTGATTTTTAAAGAAGTGAAAAAATATAAATGGTTATAAAAAACTAAAACCAATGATTTTGTTTTGGCCTGATCCTTCTTAAAAACTAATTACGTGCAGTAATGATACATTATTTGAATTATTTGAAATTATAGGCAATTTCTCACAACCATGAAGAGAGAAAGGAAGCAAGGTACAAAAGGAACAACAAAGGATACAACTGTATTGAAGCCTCATGTAAAAAACTCCAGAAATAAGAAAAACTGACTAACAAACAATACTCTTTTCCCGAAAAAATACAACAGATATAAGTTAAACTAGTATTCAGAAATTTTCTAGCACGCCACAGTTTTTCACCATAACCTCCCTACAGATAAATAGGTGGACATGAATGGAAGGTCTGAGAAACAGGCACCGATTTTTAAAAGTACATTTCCTGGAATACTAGAGCCATTACCTACCCAAAGCTCATTTTGCAATTCATAATGTCACAATATTTTCAACCTTCTTGATTTAAAGTCTACCTACCACTAAAACAGAGTGTTTATCAATTCTCCTTCCATTCATTTTGCACAAAAAAATAAGGAAAGAATTCTTATCTGAATATGTAATTGTATTCATCCATATTTGATAGAAAGTAAAATCACCTTAAAAAATGGTATTTGAAGACTTTAGTCACATGGTTTTCAAAGGCTCCTTTTGAATTAAGAATCTAATTTTATATAACTTACACTTGGAAATTCCAAAAACAAAGCTTGATGCACTTTATCAAAAGATCCAATAATTTAAAAAATAATCCAGTAGAAAATGGCAGCAAATACCTTGCCATATAATTCTCCCTAATGATAAATATCACAGCAACTCAATTCAAGAAAAGGACATACTATTTGAGTTTTTGGTTTTTTCTTTTCCGCCTCACCGTGCTTCTTGTTCACTACTTCTTCCAGTTTTTTCTCATCCCAATTATCCATAGTATCTAAATAAAAAGAGATATGAAAACTAAATCCTATAATTTTATCTACTGATTCCAAAACATATTGCATATCTCCTTAAACAGGAAAACTGTATCATAAGACTTATGACCTAACACATTTTCTTTAAATTATGCCATAGGTAGGAATAAACAGTGTTATGAAATTATTCACCAAAATCCTACGTAGTTTAGACAAGTAAGAAGGTGGTACTGGAAGAGAGGGTGAGAAAAATTCAAAATTCATTTAATCAAGACATAATGCTATAAATTCAGGCTTTATGGAAAACAATTTTATCTATCTATCTATCTATCTATCTATCTATCTATCTATCTATCTATACAAACACAGCCCTCATAAAGACCAAAATATTCTTCAAGTACTAAATATCTTGGTAACAACCAAAAGACAGTTTTAAGAAAAGGACTTAAAAAAATACCTTTTTCAAGTTCTTCATCTCTTGCATCAATGTAAACACTTCGCTTCTCACACTTTCTCTCCAGAGTCAAGTCATGAGAGAACTTACATTTATCTCCTTTAGTACACTGTCCTTGCTTAAAAAATGCACACACCACAGACTTGGGATCTGCACCTATGTCAAATGGCACACGATATTTGTATTACAATCTGCCAGATCACAAAGTGTAGCTTCTATCTGAGATATAATTACTGTTGGTGAACTGGTTATTTTTCTATTCACTGATGTGAGAGGAAAATACCACTTACAAGTGACTGTTAAGACATTTCTTTAAAGTCCCTTCTACAGCATTTCATATTTGTACTTGTTTCTTTTATTCTTACCGTTCTTACTCTTATTTCCAGGGGTGGGAAACCAAACAAACCCCTACACATTCCACAGTCATTGTCTAGTTGGAGTCAATGAAGCAGAGGCAAAAGAGAAATATACATGGAGGTATACTGCCAAGAGTTTAGAACTTACAATTTATAGAACCATAGGTTTGCCTTGGCCACCACCAAAGAATGGATATTATAGATCAATTAGTGGACTGTCTAATCCTTAATTTTGCCTTAAGTGGGGGGCTAGTAGCTGGAATTATAGTTGTACAATCACATAGCTGAGCAGATAAACAAAGGACTCATAAAAAAGTCACTGATACAGATTTTGACAAAGGAAGGATCATTTCCATAGCAGACACATCAGCTTATAATCTGAAGAAAATAGACATTAAAACAAATTGACTTTTTTTTTTTTAATTGAAGTATAGTTGATAACACAATGTTACATTAGTTTCAGGAGTACAACCCAGTGATTTGACAAGTCTGTATGCTATGCTCACCACAAGTATAGCTGCCATCTGTCACCATGCAACACTATTACAATACCACTGACTACACTCCCTATGTTGTACCTGTTATCTCCACGACTTATTCATTCCATAAATGGAAGCCTGTACCTCCCACTCCCCTTCACCCTTTTGCCCATCGCCCCCCAGTCCCTTTCCCTCTAGCAACCATCAGTTTGTTCTCTGTAATTTATGGGTCTGTTTCTGCTATTTTTTTTTTTTTGTCTGTGTATTCATAAAATAAATTAAGAGTTTTTAACCATGAATATTTGATTTGATATTATTGATATTGATATTTGATATTATTTGATAAAAATAATTTTTAACTTTAAAATTTTAAATTTTAAAAATAATTTAAAGTTTACCTTTACTTATTTTTTGAGCAGCAACTACAGGTTTGAACAGCTCATTTAGTTCTTGCAATTCTTTCTTCTTGTCATCTTTCTTCAACTTCTTTTCAGCTTCACTTTGTGCTACCTATAATATTCCCAGGTATAATATGTAATTTGATTTCATATAATAAAATTGTTTTCACTATACAATAGTACATTATAACAAAACATTCACACATGTACACATACATAGTCCTTACCTCTTAGTATCAGTGTTACAATGGCTTTTCGTATATATTAAATAGTGTGGTTAAACTTTTAAACGAAACTGTGAGATTTTGTATCAGTTGACTTTTAAAAAAATTTATAAATGGTACCATGCCAAGTAAAAAGCATATTCAAAAGCTTACAGCAATAAGCATTTATTAAGCATTTGCTACATGCCCAGCTTTTTTAGTAAATGGTTCTCACCTGGGATTTTCTTATGACAACCACCCACTCCCCAGAAACATGTGGGTACGTTTTGAAGATCAGAAATGCCAACATTAGGAAATGTGCAGTCCCACGCAATAAAGAACTGTACCACCCAAAATACCTACAGTACCCTTATGGGAAAACACTGAGCTAGGTCAATGTGGGAGATTAAACAAAACAAATATGACATATGACACAGTCCCAGGCACACGATTTACATACCTAATATGATTAGAGGATTCATCCAAATATTTATATGTCAGGTCCTATGTTAGATGACAGGGAATACAAAGATGAAAAGATAAAGATGCTTATTTAAAGAAGCTCAGAATTTAGTGGGAAGACAGACATGTCAACAACTATAATATAATATGTGGTTCTCTGGGAACAAGGAATGCCTACCTCCATGTCTATAAAAATCAGACTGAGCTAATACTTTATGGATGAATTCTTCTGATGAGCAAGGAAAGGAATGCAGAGAGAGCCAGCCAATGCAAAGATACAGGGACCAGAAGGAACAGGGTATGAGAAACATCAATGAAAAGTTTGGACTGTATCAGCAGGTGACAGGGAAAATTCAAAGGCTTAAAGTAAGTCAATGACATAATCAGACTGTGTTTTATAAAGATCACAATGGCAACTGTGTGAAAAGTGGACTAGAAGGAGCCAAAGAATGGCAAGGAAAATTAGGAGGCTAATGCAACTGCTGTAGGCAAGAAAACACAAGAGCTTAACATAGACATTAGTAGCAAGGATGCAGAAAAGAGGAGAGAAGTGAGAGAGAGAGCTCTTAAAGAGGCAGAACTGACACTACTAAGTGACTGACTAGATATAAAATGCAACCGAGAGGGTGGAGTCTAGAATTATTACATTTATGGTTAGTGCTGTTAAACGAGACAGGGAATACAAGAGGAACAGGTTTCAGGGTAGAAATTAGAGATGAGCTCAGTTTTAGACATACTGAGTACGAGATGCTTACAGAGCATCTGGATAGAGCTAATACTCAGAAGGCAAGTGGACATGGATCTTGGTATCTGGAGAGAGGGTCTGCTTTAAAATAAAAATTTTAGAAACAGCTTATAGATAATTAAAACTTTAGGGTATATGAGATAGGACAGCATGAAGAAGTGACAAGGAAAAAAAAGTGACAAGAGCACAGTTCCCTGAAGAATACCAATATTAAATGAGGCAACAGAACCTTAAAAAGCCTACAAAAGGGTCCAAGAAACATCAAAGAAATAGATAGAAATCCAGCACAAAGAAATATTCATGGAGAAAGAAGAAATTTTAGGAAGGGAATGACTAAATGCTAGGTTAAAGACATCCCAAATCCTGACTTTGATGATGTGATGGGATGTGTTTAAACAGAAAAATTGTAAACCATTTTTTTAAAAAGAAAAAATTTAAGTCATTTTATCTTAATGAAAATATCTTTTGCTCACTAGGCACATGTCTAACATTTACGGGGCCTAGAGCAAGAGTACAACGGAGGCTTCATAAACCATTTTTGTAAGTTAGAATATTTGTAAGTTAGAAATCAAGCTAATGCTAAACAAAGTATGGTTTATACCTCTGTTTAAGAAATATACCTTGTGACCTGGAAGGACAGGTTCAAATTTAAAATGCTCAGGTTCCATGGAGTTCTACACTGGAGCATGGCAGTAAAGCAGCAGTCAACGCCTTCCTCCTCCTCCTCTTCCCACCCTGAATTTCATCCCATCATGTGAGTGCATGAAGGTGGAAGGTATGGGGTAGGATATGGTGTGGATTCAGGCTCTGTCCACACTCCTAGCACACACCCTTCTTTTGTCATACATGTGTCACTGAAGTGAACACACACCCTACCTTTGACTACTTCAGGCATATGTGCTACTTGGCAGCACAGGATACTCTAAGATAAACATGGGTAACATGACCTCTGCAGGCCCTGAACTATTGTGGAGAGAGATGGTACAAATTCCCTTGACCTCACTGACTCCTTGCCTGTGGGAGAGCTATGTCTGGAGGCAAAAGAGTAGGGTCATCCTCTGCAACACAAGGCCTACAGTAGGGTGCCTATTGCCTGGCTCTAACAGCAGGACTGCTGCTCATTTCACAGATAAAAGCCCAGGTACCCAAGAAATTATCAAAAAATATAATCCTGAATGTACTACGAATCCCAATTACCACCACCACGAATGTTATGACTTTCTCAGGTCTATGAAATATAAAATTACCAGTCAATATACTTCCCACAAGTGAAAATATGGAGAGCAGAATAGGATTGAAAAAAGGGATAAGGGAAGAAAAGTGAATTATTTCCACACACCTGTATTACACCAGAAGATTTATGTTATGTTCTCATTTAACCACCATAGGAACCTTACAAGGGTAAGTGCCCTTCCACTGTACACATTAAGACCAGTGTTGCTAAATAACTTGAGATCATATAACAAAGAAGATAGGGGAATTCATACCCAAATTGATCTGACTCCAAGATCTCAGCATGAGTTTTCATTAAACCAGGCTACTAAATTAGCACCATGGAAGATTAATAGTTTTTGGCTGTGTCTCTATGTTGGAGGCATTAATTTAAAGAGATAATCTGAGTGACAGAAATTTGTTTCAGACTGGGATCACAAATATATATTCTGATATCACAGATGAAAAGTATTTCCAAAAGTTAAGAAAAAGGACAGAGTGGTGAAAAAAGTACATTTTAAAAGTAAAGATGCAGGTCTGTAAAATCTTAAATTCAAGAAAGTGAAAGATTTAAATAACTTGAAGAAAAGGGACTAAATTTTTTTGAATGCACTGCCAATAGATAAAATTATTTCAAAATCATATGAAGAATAAATGCCTAAGTTGGCCAAGAAAAATATAAAAGGAGTAACATCTGTGGGAAAGAACTCCCTTTATTATCTAATAGAATATGTTAGTAGGCCACAAGAATCAAAATCAATGTGACACTAGTTTATGGACATATAATAAATAGAACATAAAAGAGAATCCAGAAATGGATCCTAACATATTTGAGACTTTACTATATGTCAATAGTAGTATCTCAATTCAGTGGTAAATGATGCTGGTATGAGTGGCTATTCATTTGAAAGAAAATTAACTTTGTGACATAAAAATTTATGACAAATTATAGACTGTAAGAAAACATACATGATCTAGTAGTGCAGATTATTTAAAAAATCTAGACATATCTAACAATACAAAAAGTAAAAATTGTTGTATAGCAGATATAATAGAAACATCACAAATTATCTGTAATGCAGACATAAAGTGTCTCTCATAAATGACAAGAAAAAGACATCCAGAAAAGTAAAGGATATGAATAGACAAGTCAGAAAAGTACAAACCCAGACAGTCAACAACCATATGAAAAGATACTCAAACAAAACAAAAACATACCAAACCAAACCAAAAGATACTCAAACTCCTAGTAGTGAGGGAAACAAAGTAAAAATGAGATCTCATTTTACACTTACCAGATTGGAAAACCTTAAAAAGAACTTTAGTATCTATAACTCATGTACTGAAAATGAAAATGTGAAGTATTACAATCTCTACAGAAAGGGACATAATTTATTAAATTAGAAATCCATTTCCTTTGGAAGAAAAAATGAAATCCATTTCCCTTGATCTAGAAATGTGTCATAGATAATTTACGCCACAGAAAAAAAAGCACAAATGCCTATAAGAACACATGTACAAGGATACTTCTTGCAGAATTGTTCTTAGTGTCAAAACGCTGGAAACAAAGAGATCATTTATAAATAGTTGAAACAGATGGATATAGTACATCCACATCCTAGAACAGTACGCAGCCATTAGAATAAATTAGAGCTAGATCAAAATGGCTTGGAGGAATATCTAAGAGGTATTGCTGAGTAACAAAGGGAAGGTGCAGAAAAGTTTTAGAGGAGGATTACATTTTGAAATACAATTACCATGCCAAATACTTTTATCTGTAACAGATGCCTTATTACATTCATATGAAGAAAATGCAGAAATTTAAGTTATTTACCTGACGTGGATTTTGTTGACCAAACTTAACTTGGTGAGTGACAGCCTTGATAAATTTCTGTTGCTTTGCTCCTTTCTTATTCTTTAGACCAAAAGTTTTATCCTGAATGAAAAAGAGTACAGAAATAACTTAGCAATTTATATTATTTTTTATCTGTTTTTTTTTCAGTCATATCTAAAAGTCATTCTTTCATTTAATTATTGGTAAGAAAACTATTCCTTCTTATGCTATATAGACATGCAAAACGCTAAAACATCAAGTCAAGGCAACATATGACCCAGGATTCTTTACAATTTAATACATACTTATCATTACTAAACCTGTTACTCTATGATGCTTTTTCCAAAGTCTGTTTCTGAATATAAATTCTGGATGTGCAGAATTCTGATACATGACAAGATGACCTACAGTCAAGTAAGTTTAGGAAAATGCTTGGTTAACAGTATTTTTAATTCTTAAGCGTACAATATCTTAGAGTCTTTACCAGAAGGGATATAGTTAGGAGCAATTCCACATCTTATTTTACCTCAGAATACATTCTTCTCAGAGTATCCTACAGGATTATGTAGTGCTGAACACATTTTGGGAAATACTGCATAAGATACATTAAGTTCTGCACTGTTTTGTTCTGTTTTGGTAAGTTATCTTTTCAAAACAACTTTTTTAAAGTTTATTTTTAGTAATCTCTACACCCAATGTGGGGCTCAAACTAACAACCCCACAATCAAGAGTTGCATGCTGAGCCAGCCAGGAGACCTTCAAAACAGTTAAATTTATAGAACTCAAATTACTGAAACGTACACATTCCTAGCTGTTGTTAATATGGAAATACTAAAATTGAGGTATACCTAACTAAAAGCGATACCTTATTTAAATTTGGAATATTAATATAGTAATTTGTGAAAGCTATTAATATGATAGCAGCTATCACATATGGAATGCTTATTATGTGCAAGGCACTAATGATCTTTGGCTATCTATTCATAAGCATTTAGTACAAAAACATTCAGAAGCCACTCTACAAGTCTGAGTGTGTATTTGAGTAGGTATAAGCTAAGGAATGCCATGGAGTGTCAGAAACCACCAGAATCTTGGAAGACCCAAGAAAAGATGTTTTCCTAGAGCTTTGAGAGGGAGTATGACCCTGTTTACACCTTGATTTTAGACTTCTAGCTTCCACATCTGTGAGAAAATAAGTTTCTGTTGTTTTAAGTCACCCAGTTTGTGGCAATTTGTTACAGCAGCCCTAGGAAACTAATACAGGAGGCTTGCTGTGCGGGTTCCATCCTTAGATGAATGGGTGGCAAGGCTGTCAGGAAATCACCAAATACTGGTATCTGAAGTCTTTTTTTTTTTTTTTTAATGGCTTTTCTGTTTCTCAGAAGGATCCTCTGCCTAGGAGTGCATTAAGCCTGACTAAAGGTCTTGAGAAGAGAGCAGGTGAGAGAGAGTGTCTCTTAGCTCATTTCACTGCACAGACTCCTTTCAGTCTCATATTTTAACCACCCCCACTCCTACTCTCCCCTCCACCTCCTTTGTGCTTAGAGTTCCAGAAACAGAGGCTTCTTGATTTATTCCACCCCTGATTTCTCATTGGGAAAATTATCTGGCTTAGTCTTCGTAGATAAGAACCATCAGCTACTTCTAAGACTTGTAACCCTCAGTTTCCAGCCTCTCATCTTCTGCATTAACCAGTGACTTCCATTATTGAGTTTTTCCAGAATTCTGCAGAGCAAATCCACTTGGTTCTTAATGACACAATCCTAGGTGGCACTCAGGCCTGAATGCTCTGTTCTACTGAGCCAGTTACCCACTTATCCATACACTACCAAACTTTGTAGGTTGAGGTTGAAATAGAAGTTTAATTTGTTTTAGTGTTTATTTTTTAGAGAGAGAGAGAGAGTGAGAAAGCACATGCAAGTGGGGAAGGGGCAGAGAGAGAGAGGGAGACACAGGATCTCAAGCAGGCTCTACACTCAAGGCAGAGAGCCCGAAGCAGAACTGAACTCACAAGCCATGAGGATCGTGACCTGAGCCAAAGTTGAACACTTAAACAATTGAGCCACCCAGGTACCCCTAGATGTTTAATTTTAAAATGGAGTTTGCATCTCTTTCTCATTCTCGGTTATGGGTGGGTTTGAAAAAGGAAGAAGAGGCAAAAAGGTCTTTACTTTTGAAAGGGAACTGAGACCCTCTGAGAGGAATTTAGTCTGAAATAAATGGACTATTTTGAAGCCTTTATTTTGGTATTATTTCTGAGGAAAGGGACAAGATAATAGGAAGAAAGTATTATAGGTAAAGAATACCTATGTGGACAAGTTGGAAAAGAACAACAGTATTGATAGGATAAGCATGTGAAGACATTCCAACACAACATAACTTTGCAGAATCTCAGAATCAATAAAATAGATCAATGTTCTTAAGACTATAAGTTGAAGAGGGGTTTAGCTCTACAAAGTTCTCTTTTTATTCATTCATCACACCTATATCCATCCATATATCAAAATCTCACTTTCCCCTACTTAAATTTCTATTCTCGTGTTTTAATATCCCATATTACAAAATTCTACATGAATTTTCTATAACCTATGTATATATAAAAAAAAGATAGAAGGTGGGGAGCCTGAGTGGCTCAATTGGTTAAGTGTCCAACTTCGGCTCAGGCCATGATCTCACGGTTCTTGAGTTCAAGCCTCGCATTGGGCTCTGTGCTGACAGCTCAGAGCCTGGAGCCCGCTTCAGATTCTGTGTCTTTCTCTACCTGCTCTCCGCAGCTTGCACTCTGTCTCTTGCATTGTCACAAAAATAAAAAAAACATTAAAAAAAAAATTTTTTTTTAAAAAGAAGGTACATACAAGCTGAAATTGAGTTTTTTAATGGCTGGTTTTCCTTGTTTTTAGGTAAGAAAATTTAACATTCAATTCAGTAAGAAGAAAAGATGGTCAAGTATAACGTGACATATGAAGAGAGGTGAGGACATACATCAACTAGTGTGAAATGCCATACTTTCCTTTTACAAAAAGTGAGCTCTCATGGTGGGCAGGGAAGATGGAAAACCCTAGATAAAAAGAAATCAGTATCAAAAGTGCAACAGCATCTACATATGCCTCGCCAGAGAAAAGCATAACTGGAGTTCAAACCATGCCCCAAACGTTAACGACAGAAAATGAACAAACTATGAATAAACAAGCCCAAATATCAAGGCAGATACTGACATATAAAGATTTAGGAAAGACAAAAGTCCTCTAAGGGGACTTGACCAGCTAGAAAGAAGTACTCATGACAACAGATTCTGGTGGAGGTATATAAGCTCCAGATCCCTGAAGAAAAACAGTTTTTCAGGTTTAATTACACTGCTTTAGCACATAATTAACCAGCCTAAGAGATAATGAATGAGTTGTGTTTTTAAAGTCTCTAATTAGGTTGGAGCTCAGAAATTATTTTTTCCACGGAGACAGGGGACACATCCATTTAGCATTCACGAAACCTAAACACCTCAATATTATTTTACTGAATCCTCTTAACGATTCTATGATGTACTATTATCTCACTCCGTAAATGTGGATACTGAAGCTCAGAAATCTTCAATAATTCTTCTTAAGTCAGACCGTATAGTGTGACGATTTATGAGTTCTGGAGTCAGACTGCCAAAGTTCTAATCTCAAACAAAACTGGGCAAATTACCTTCTTTGCCACAGTTTTCTTATTTATAAAGTGGGTCTCACTCTAACCTCTTAGGATTGTTATGAAAGTTAAATTTTTTTTTTCAACATTTTTTATTTATTTTTGGGACAGAGAGAGACAGCATGAACGGGGGAGGGGCAGAGAGAGAGGGAGACACAGAATCGGAAACAGGCTCCAGGCTCGGAGCCATCAGCCCAGAGCCTGACGCGGGGCTCGAACTCACGGACCGCGAGATCGTGACCTGGCTGAAGTCGGACGCTTAACCGACTGCGCCACCCAGGCGCCCCAAAAGTTAAAAGATTCACTATAAAGAAGTCGTATAGCACACTGGTTAACAGTAAGGACTCTGAAGCCAGACCTGCAGGGTTGAAATCCTGGCTCTGCCAATGGCCAGTTTAGTAACCTTGGGCAAATTGCTTAATCTCTGTTCCTGTTTCCCCAATTATAAAAAGGGTAATAATACTTATCTTACTGAGAGAATTAAAGAAGCTGCATAAGTTTATCACTTGTAGATGGCTGTCTTCTCTCCTTTCTCCAACACATCGATAACTATGTCTGGCTCAGTAAGAGTTAACTATTAAGTGACACAGATGATATGCGAACCAAGGTATATTTGACTCCAAGCAAAGTCTTTGTTCTTCCCACTGTGAAAAACTATTTCCCAGAGAAACCTAATTAGGTTATTGTGCAGGTTGGTACAAAAAAAACTTTCTGAATACCACATTGTTGATCTGGGATATCAACAACACCTAGTGAAAATAGAATGGTTTATAATTTGGAATACTTTAAAAGGACTTTCTCCCTTTTTCTTGAATTTAGGACAAACACTAACCTGAAGATTACCCTGGATTTGGGGGTCTGGGGGATATGAGACAGGAAGACTGGAGGTTACAATCAAATCCAAATCATGGTTAAAATAAAACAAATAGTCCTCACTGGATCAATAAGGCCCCAAAAGTTAGGTTATAAGGAAGGAACAGTGTGTGTAGGTGTCTGTGTGCGTGTTTCAGAATTGGGAAACTGAATACAAAGGAGTTTAGAAAACAGGTAGTATTTCTTAAAAAAGGATGGCTCCCTGAGGATCCACAGCCTTAACATTTAGTGAACTCCAGACTTCATTTAAAACTAACCCTTTCTGGGGCATCTGGGTGGCTCAGTTGGTTAAGCATCTGACTTTGGCTCAGGTCATGACTTCAAGGTTCATGGCTTAAGAGTCCTGCATCGGGCTTTGTGCTAACAGCTCAGAGCCTGGAGCCTGCTTCAGATTCTGTGTCTCCCTCTCTCTGCTCCTCCCCTGCTCACACTCTGTGTTGTCTCTCTCTCAAAAATAAATAAACATTAAAAAAACTGAGCCTTCTTCCCTTTCCCACCTTATTATATACTCATGCTTCTTTTACAGCCAGCCTCCACTCCTTAAACAAGATATCTGAAAAAAGGAAGGGTTTGGGAAAGCAGGTCAATACTGACTAGTGCTCCAAGATAACTGTGGTCTACCTTTTGGGTCACTAGAGTAAATAGAGGCTAGCATTGTTTTATTTCATTAATTGGTCACGCTCACCCACCGCCCCCCCCCCCCCCCCCGTACTTAGTGTCTAATGTATTTTTGTTGTCCATTCATACAAGAGATATTCTGCAGCTGGTTAATCTAGCTTCAAGTAATCAACAGTTGATTTGGACTTAAGTTTTTCATTGGCAACCAATCATTCCTCTTCCTCCATCCTTCACACATCTAGATCCCATCTCTATTGGTGTCTTATTACTACTTCCTTGCTGCTACAAGTCCTTGGCTGGATATCCTTTATTGACTTGTCCCAAACACAAAGATTATTTCTCTCTTTCCATAATCAAACCCTTTATTTCTCAAAGCTGACTTCAGTTTATTAAATGTTAGCTGTAAGAAAGCAAATGCTATATGCCATTTGGGACAACTGCATGAACGTCTAACAGAACCATAACCTTTTCGATATACTCATTTCAGAAAAAAAATACCTATTAATCCAAATGAATTCATAAATTTTGGGAGGTTTAAAGAAGGAAAGAAAAAATGTAGGCAATAGGAAGAAATTATTTCAAGTGACAGAAAGTAAGCCCTGTACAGACAGTATAGGTCAGTCTGATTATTTCTGCTAACTAGTTCTTATTTATAATTCTAATAAATAATAGTAGCTGCCATTTATTGGGTATGTATCATATGTCAGGTATTTTACATGTCATCTCATTTAACCCATGAATCATATAACTCTGTAATACAGAAATTCACTCCATTTTGCTGATGAGAGGTACATCAGTTTTAGCTCCGGATAATCAATTTTTATCCTTAACCCCATGCACTAACCATCAAGACATGCTAGGGCTTTAGCAAAGTTAAAAAAAAAACAAAAAAAAAACCACAAAAGGCACCTATTATAGTATTTAACAAAAAGGAATATATTATTTCCTAACTAGGCTGGGTAACAGAATTTTCTCTATAAATCTAGTTTTACAACAAATGATAAAACTTAACACTAATTCACAGTATTGTTGTACCTCTCGAGTGGTAGTAAATATCCATGCAACACACTTCCATCTGCAAAACCTTACATCCATTAAAATAAAAAAAAATTTAAAAAAGGTGCTCATCATTTATGATAAATGAGAGTGGGGGGGGACAGGCTAAGTTCACCACTCTGTTAGGGTTTTTTTGGTCAGTTAAAGAATGAAAGAATGCAACTGTCTTAATTTTGTTTTTTTCTTTGGCTAAGTCTTCATTAATGAAACTAAGGCTTCCTCTTTACCTTAAGAATAACCTTGTACAAGATGAACAAAGCCATTATCGACATTCTTAGTTGATAAATACTATCAATGAATTTCATTCACAATTACTTAAAACAAAAATACTCCTACCAATTACAAATGAAACAAATAACTTCATAGAGTTAAAGCTCAATAATACATGAGGTACTTTGTCAGGTAACATTTAATTTCTTATCTACAAGGAAATTTCACTTTGTATCATGTTAATTCATTCTCAGTAAAGAAAACTGACAAGTAAAATGTCATCCCTAAAATATCCTTGGTTTACACAGCACTGAATGCTAGCAGATCACCATTCCCAGGGATCTACTTAAGTGCCAGTAGTCCAGATTGTTCAAAACGATAATACTAGACACAGATGTGAAGATGACAGTCAGTCTGCCTTTAAAGTTCTGGCTATGTTGCTTCCTCACAGTTCTAAATAGTACAAATTGGCAATTAGAACACAGGTTCTGCTTCAGAATTGGAACTTGGCGAAGATTACTAGAATTCTTTATAGGCAGGTTAAACCAGCAACGTTAAAAATTATGTGAAAAGAAACAAACACAAGTACTGATTAAGTTTATACTATGCAGCCCTGAGCGCTTTCATGCTATTTTTCACGGCTGTAAATACCAAATATTAAAAATAGTAAACATTTATAAATAAACTTATCATTTCAAAACACCCAACAGGCATTTTGGTCGGGCTGTAGTAAAAAGTAACGATTCCACAAAGACTGTCCATTATTCCGGTATACCACACGCAGAAAAATGGTCACGTTTTTTTCCAATTACATCCAAAGCTCAGGAAGAACTACTTAAAACTCACTGATGGTTCACTCTCTTCAGAAACTCACTAGCAGTCGTTGGAAGGCAAATACAACACATTCAAGAACGTCAACAGTATTCTCTGCCATTAAAGAGCTATATAGGTTCAGTGCGCTAAATGAATATATATAATAAATTCAGATACGACACAACACAGCCGGTGACATTGAAACGTAATCTCTTCAAGCACTGTCGACGTAATTTACAACGTATATATCAAGAGCTATGTACAAATCGGTGGGCTGCGACCTTAAAGAAACCTCCACTCTCTATGCAACTTGTACCAGTTTAGAAATGGATCGGAAAACCACGAAATGGTAATTTGTTGGCTCGAAAGAAGTAACTAGTACTCCTAAGTGTTAGGTAAAAAAAGAACACAAAGCTCGTCCTGAGCCGGCCTGCTAGAAGGAGTCTAGCCCGACCCCATTCAGCGTACTTTTTAAAAACACAAGCCTAGAAACGTCTTCAATTTTAAGGACTGGAGGACAAAATCCCTGAAGCGGGCACTGGAGTGGGGGTGCCCTCTTGAACCGGGGTCGGCGAAGGCGGGCGTGTGGGCGGAGAAGCAAAGCAAAGGCTGGGTGCGGGGGCGCCAGCAGCGTCTCTATAGCGATGAGAGGTAGCGAGCTTCATCACGGGGCTGGAGAAGGGGCAGTGGGCTACACAGAGCCAAACAGAGGGACACGTCGCCCCGGAAGACGCGAGCAGGAGTCATGGAGCCGGGGACCAGGAGGCTGCTTCCCTGAGGGCTCGCAGCATGAGTGGGGGAGGGGGGGTGGGTACTCACTTCAATAATCTTCTCCTTCTTTTTCTGCTCCGCCTTTTTGCTGCCCCCGGCCTGAGCCTGTTTCTTGGGGGGCATTGCGGAGAGAGGTGGCACCGGCCAGACTTAAGCGCAGCTGGACACCGTCAGGGGATCTGGCCCCGCGGCAGAAGGAAGAGGACACGGGCCTCCGTCGCCGCCGCACCGCACGGAAAGCGAGGCGCTCACTCACCACAGAAACGCGGCCTTTGCGACAGGTCGGTGCCGCAGAGCATGGTGGGTAGCGAGGAGCGGAGCCCGGAAGTGGAGCTGCGCGTGCGCTTGTGCCGCGGCAGACCTGGAGGGGGCAGGGAAGGGACGTGGGAAAATGACTTGGCGTCACTTGTGATGTCGCTCATCCACCTGGCTCTCTAGGTTGTGGCAGGCCTCAGGATCAGTGGGGCGAGCTGGTTGGTGCCGGCTGCGCTTGGGTCCTTCCTTCGCGTTCTTTTTCGCTGAAGATGGGAGATTCTTTTATCCTGCTTGCTCGGTTAATGGTCGCCCTTACTGTCTCTATCCTGAATGATCACCGAGCAGCCACCAAAACTCAGGGCCAAACTATGCAGTTACTTTCTTCTCGTGCACAGATGGAACAGGGCCAGTCGGCCGGCGAGCACAGCATGCTTCAGGTTCCTGTGAAGGTTTATAAAGAAATGAAAAAGTTTCATTTGAAGGGCGCCAGGAGTAACCTCCCAGAGAAGGGGAACTTGAAATCTTTTGATGTCCAATACTTATCAAGTCATTTTCAGATTTTAGGAAAGTGCCTAGATGAAACCTAAAAACCCAAATTTAATGTGAAATTAACCAAACGTAGTTTGTGTGTGAAGAGCACATCTCAACAGCTTTCATGAAGTGCTTGAAAGTCTGGGAACTATGGGAACACTGCACACATTATTTTATTTAGTTATTACAAGGACTTTGAGGTAGGAATTGTTACTATTTGCATTTTATAGATGAAGTACAGAAAGGAAGGCACATGCCCAAGGTCATAGTAAAGGCTGAGACAGGGATTTAAACTCTGAAGTCTAAATTCCTATCACTAACATTACAAAAGTGGTCTTGTTTGAAAAAATACTTGAATGAGTGATTGGTGCCCATTAATATTTATATAAACCAAAATGCTATTTTTTTAAAAAATGTATAATGCTTGGCTGTTATTGTTCCATGATTATTAAACTGTTTTTGTTAGGAAGTATTGTCGTGCCAGGAGTCCTCTTTATAAACAAAGGTTTTAAATCTCTTTGTGGTGCCTGGGTGGCTCAGTCGGTTAAGCATCCAAGTTCAGCTCAAGTCATGTTCCCACGGTTGGGGTTGGTTGATGGGTGAGTTCCAGCCCTGCATCATGCTCTCTGCTGTCAGCGAAGAGCCCACTTCAGATCCATTGTCTCCCTCTCTCTCTGCTCCTCCCCTGCTCTTGCTCACGAGTGTACTCTCTCTCTCTCAAAACTAAAACTAAAGCATTAAAAAATTAAAATCTTTTCCATTAATTTCCATAAGAAGAGAACTAGGAATCTCCTTACTTAGTGCAATTGATTATTTGAATAGTAGCTTTCTATGTTAAGATAGATAATGTTGAAGTGTGTATATACAGAGCTTCCTGAACTTATGGTTATGTCCTGATAAACCCATGGTAAGTTGAAAATATCGTCTAAGTTGAAATGCACATAATGTATTTAATCTCCTGATCATTATAGCTTAGCCTAGCCTACCTTAAACGTGCTCAGGGCACTTACATTAGCTTACAGTTGGGCAAAATCATCTAATGCAAAGCCTATTTTATAATAAACTATTGAATAGCTCATGCGATCTATTGAATGTTGTACTGAAAGCATAAAAACAGAATGGCGTGATCATGTGGCTGACCAGGAGCTGTGGCTGCTGCTTCTGCCTAGCTTCAGAAGAGAGTATCTTATCACATAAATGCCTGGGAAAAGATCAAAACTGAAAATTTGAAGTATGGTTTCTGCTGAATGCATATCAGTCTTGTATCATTGTAAAGTCAAAAAAATTGTAAGTGAAACCATCATAAGTTGGGGACTGTCTGTGTATACACTCATGAAATTTACTTCATCTGGTCTCCTGTCTCAGGTTGATGGACTATGCTGTCTTTTACTTACTTATTTACTTCCTTGTTTATCTTTTGTTCTTGTAGTTGTTCTTAGAGCACAGAGGGACCCAGCCTGCTTCCCCCTTTATTCAGTGTTATAATCAGTTTGATTCTTTGGAGATCCTCTCCTTTAAGACTTCCTGTAGGGGTGGAATGTAGTTGCCTTTATTTATTTATTTATTTATTATTTTTTTTTTTTTTAGTGCTTTCAAAGATACACTTTGGGTCCTTTGTTTTTTGAAGAATTTTTACTGGCAATCATGAAACTAATGAATAATAATAAGTAACAAGAATAGGGAAAATACAAAGAATCTAGAGTCTCATAAATTATAACAGTTGCCCCAGGCTCATAATTCTGTTTTTTTTTTTTTTTTTAATTTTTTTTTTTCAACGTTTATTTATTTTTGGGACAGAGAGAGACAGAGCATGAACGGGGGAGGGGCAGAGAGAGAGGGAGACACAGAATCGGAAACAGGCTCCAGGCTCTGAGCCATCAGCCCAGAGCCCGACGCGGGGCTCGAACTCACGGACCGCGAGATCGTGACCTGGCTGAAGTCGGACGCTTAACCGACTGCGCCACCCAGGCGCCCCTCTGTTTTTTTTTTTTTTAATGTTTATTATTTTAGAGAGACAGACAGAGCATGAGCAGGGGAGGGGCAGAGAGAGAGGGAGACACAGAATCTGAAGCAGGCTCTAAGCTCTGTCAGCACAGAGCCCAATGCAGGGTCAAACCCATGAACTGTGAGATCTTGACCTGAGCCGCAGTCGGACCCTTAACCGACTGAGCCACGCAGGCGCCCCCAGGCTCATAATTCTTATTATACCTTCTGCCTATAGCCTTTGTTTTTGTTTCTGCCCTGAAGTTGTGATATGTAGAGAAAAAAGATCCTTCCTGGCCTCAGGTGGAAATATATACATTTCTAAATGTGGTATCTTCTCTGATAGTTCTCTCCCTCTCATAGTTATTTCTTCATAGATTAGAAATAAGTCTCAGTCATTGAATTCACTATTTTCTGAAATAAGGTAATTCTTGTTTGCGGTCTCTAATAGAAAATGGCAATAGGAGTAGGGATGACCTTCTGCTCTACTTCTTCATAATTCAAAGTGAACTTCCACTAAATGAAGTTTGATGTTGTAGTCTGGGGTTACAAATTCAAATGCCCAGAAGGCAGGGATATAAACTTGGGTGTCAAGATGAGTGAAATACATTAGGGAATAGTGGGACCAGTACCAAACCTGAAGTAAATGCCCACCATAAAAGAGCTCAAAAAAAAAAAAAAAGATGCAAAAAATGTCTGGCTGATTTGAGGGACAGGCTGCGAATTTACTGCCTTGGATACCATTCCCAAAACTACATCTTTAGAAGACATCAGAATGTATTTTTCAAACCTGAGTCACTAGGCTCTAGGAGATTTGGTATTGAAGTAGAATTTTTTTTCTTTTTTTTCTTTTTTTTTTTTTTTTTTTTGCTACCCAACATCCAAAGGTCCTTTCTGACCATAGTTGATAATACTGTTTTGTATACTTGAAAATTGCTGAGAGAGTAGTTGATCTCACACATACAAAAGAAGTAACTATGTGAGGTGAATGTGAGGTGAGATGAATGTGTTAACTAATTTTATAGTAGTAATCACTTTACAGTGTATGCATAAATCATGTTGTACACCTTAAACTTACACAGTGTTATATGTTACTTGTATCAATAAAAATGGGGGAAGAAAGAGAAAGGGGTAGAGATCCAAGATCGAAAACAAAGCAAAGGTCCTCCCTGTGTGTCTATGTGTGAGCGAGAAATTCCCCATTACATTAAAATTCCTACTTTACCAGCTAAAGGGGGCAAGTTTTTCCTTTTCCCTTATCTCAACCAAATCCTAGATACATAATTTAGAGTTAGGCAGATTCTTCCTGTTATCTCCTACCTATGCGTAAGGCTTTTGCTCTCAAAGGAATGAGACAAGACTCTGGAAGTGTTGAGGAGTTCGTTTTGTTTTGTTTCTTTTTGAATGATACTCACTTTTATTTTGGTATAATTTCATACAAATAGAGTTATAATTTGCACTGATCCTCAAATTGTCCCATATTGGCCCATTGGCAGGTTTTGAAAGTTACCCCCGAGCCATTTTGACACAACCCTTGTTTCATAACTATAAAATAATTACATGGCTCTAAAAGCAAAGCTACAAAAGATGTTATATTTGACAAACTCTAGCTTATATCCCTCCCCTCTGACCCATTTCCTTTCTTCCCCTAAAGAGCATTAAATGTATTACAAGTCCAGTGGTGGTAGGCCAGTGGCAGCATCTGTACTAGACTTTAATTGCATTCTTTGCTATTATCTCTTGCTGCTTTTGTTTTCCTAGCCTAGTTTCTAGGCTTCCCAAGATTCTGATTTACTAAGATTTCCAGGATTCCTTAAATTCTGTGAGCAATCTTTCCAATAAATTCCCTTTTGACTTAAGTTAGACTTGATTTTAGTTGTCCGCAACTAAGGACTCTGTCGTGGGATGAATTATACCCCCTTTATTCATATGTTAAAAACACTAATCTCAGCACCTCAGAATGTGACTGTATTTGGAGCTAGGGCTTTTAAAGATCCGATTAAGTTAAAATGAGGCTATTAGTGTTGGCTCTAAACCAATCTAACTGGTATTCTTATAAGATGAGGAAATTTGAACACACAAAGAGGTATTAGAAATGCCTATACTCAAAGAAAATACCACATGTCCACAGCAAGAAAACAGCCATCTGTAAGCCAAGGAAAGAGGCCTCAGAAGAAACCAATACCTTGATCTTGGACTTGTAGCCTATAGAGTCATAAGAATCTAAATTTCTGTTGTTTAAGCCACCCAGTCTGTAATATTTTGTTATGGCAGCTCTAGCAATAGATCCTGACTGATAAAGGACCGATCTATGCTGTGGCTGTTGCTCTGATGGTGAGCAGAGACAGGACTGCTAGCTTTTCTAAATAAAGTCTTGTCATAGAGACAAGACTAATCTGGACATGTAAGTTACCGATGCATTTTATGAGTTGAGGCAGTACATATTAGAAAGTATTTTGATTTAAGTGTTGGATTCTTCAAAAAGCTTCTGACATGTAGGCAGTTTCCTTTAAGACATTTTTTTCTCTCCAAAATAATAAACTATTACAAAAGATTTGCTAATGTTTCAATAGAGCATGTAAAATCTCTTTCAACTTGTCAGTTTGAGTTTCAATTCTATAAACTTTCACTTCAACCTACACTGACATAAAATTTTCTTAAATGGGTGACTTGTGTGGGTGACTTATCTGTTGCTATTTGAAATATTCCTTGGTGTCATTCTGATAATAGTTATTATGGCATTTGTCAAGATATCAAGATGTACAATTTCCAAATATTTTTTGCTTCATTGAAGTTAAAACCATTTCCCATCACTCATGTCATTTCCCTAGTAATAGCTTTCTGATGATTTCCCACGCCCCTCTGAATTCAATACTGAGGATTCTACACTTTCCTCAGCTCAAGAGTGTCTACTTTTCATCTGGTTATTTCAGTTTATACTCTCCATTTTAGGTCAACTTTTCCTATCCCCTCTGTATCCAATATATTCTCTACACTCTTAGAGCTTTTCATATATAGCCTTATGTATGTAACAGAAACTGTCTACCTTTTCTCCAAGCACCATAAATAGAAACTTTGGTGAGTTATCTTTGGTTCCTCCTTCAACCTCCAAATCCAGTCAAGTCCTAATTACTCTACCTCTTAAATATTTTTCGAATTTTGCCCTTCTCACCTTACTACCTTATATCAGGACCACATCTCTTGCTTGAGCTGTTGCAAGAAAGTCTTTTTCTCAATTTCAAGCTTTCTCCCTCACATTTATTCTTAAAAAGTTAGTAGATTGCTACAGTTTTAGTTAGCAGATCATCAAATGAACAAAGAGGCAACAAGTAGTAATGGATAAAATATTTCATGCGATGAAAGAATGTTATGTATACATTACAAATAATCTGAGGATATTATATAAAATAGTCTTATTTTCTGTTAGACACATATCTAGGTTTTTGTGAAATGTATACATTTTTTGTTATTGTCCTAATAACACCACAACTTCCAGACGTCTGCTACCTGAACACATTTTAGAATAACTGATTTAATTAATCAAATACCATGTCACCTACATATCTGCTTTTAGTGCCAATTATCCCAGAATACTAAAACCTTTGAGGTGGCAAGTTTGTTCCTGGAAAGAACCATCAAGTTAATTGCTTGATTTTTCTGTTATGAAAGGTAGCTTTCTACTTCTCTGTGATACAGTGTTTAAAAGATCAAATTTTAGAGTCAGAAGTGTGTGGATTAAACCTCATCCTTTCCACTTCTGTAAGTGATTTTAGGCAAATTGCCGAATGCCTCAAAGCTTCAGTGTCCTTATATATAAAAGTGAAATAATAATACTGTTCGTAGCTTATAAAGCTGTTAGAAGAATGAAATGATCTAATGCATGTGAATTAGAGTGCCTGGCAGATAGTAAGCACATTATTAGTTTATATTACTATATGATCCAAGTCATAGTGTAAAGAAGTAAGTTAGTGTTGACTCATTAATTTCTAAAGGAATTTGTTCCAAGAAATATTAGGAATGCAAAATTGAGAGATTGGGCTACTAGGTGTGGGAGCTGAGGGGGAAGAAGTCAGAAAGTAAGGAGAGGATTTCCATGTGTCAAGCATGGCCAAATAATCAGTTATGATGTTAGGTAGGTTACATCGGTAATGCATGGAGTGTGCAGACAAGGCAGGCAGTAATGTACGCAGTTTTTGTTCTGTTGAATTTTGGGTGCTAGCAGGACATTCATGTGGAGAAATCCAATGGCATGTGGATATTTGACATATGGCTTATTGGAAACTCAGGAGAGACTTTGGAACATATGGGTGTCAGTGGGAATAGACAACTTTGAGAGGGAATATATAGCAAAAATAATAGGAATGCAGGGGAACAACATTTAAAAGGCAAATATAGAAAAATCAGCTCAGGGAGGAAAGTGAGAAGAGGCAACTGTGACAGGGATACTTAGGAAGAAGAATCTTTCATGTAGGAGGTTGTCGACAGGGTAATTTTGACTTTTGAGTTGGTTTAAAAATATGGCTACACGTTTAGAGTTAGGATGAATTGCACTGGACATTCAATTTAAGACATGAAATTCTGATGTTAGATATTTCAGTCTTGGTCTATATTTCTTTTCTTGTATATATGGATACTGCCATCTGCTGGTAACCTGCATTTTGTGGTTAGGGTAACCATTTAGGGTATGGTTGCCCTTGTTCCCTCTTTGCGGTATATATACTCTTCTCCCAGATCTCCTCGTGCCTGGCTCATTCTCTTGGCAGAGGTCTCAGTTCAGATACCAATTCCTCCAAATGGCTATCTGTGACCATTATATACAAAGGGCTCCCATCCCCTGCTCCCAGTTAGTCTCTATCTCATTAGCCCTCAATTCTTTAATAGCTTTTGCCACAATCTGTAATTACTTTGTGCTTTTGTTTCTTTATTTCTTAATTGGTTTCTTAGTGTCTTGCCCTGGGATGTAGGCTTCCTGGGAGTAGGGATCCTGAGTCTCTTGCCTTAAAAGTGCCTAACACAACCTGTCTCTTAGAAGGAACTCCGTAAATGTGTTAAAAAAAAAAAAAAAAAAAAAAAGTAAATGATGGCTGAGAACTAAGGTGAGAGATGAGAGTTCCTTCCCATTTTCTCTGTAAGAGTAAATTTAGTTTTGGTATTTATCTATGGAGATGAATTTAATAAAAGCCTCTGGGCCAAAATGTTTTGAGCATCCAGTTCCATCTGGGGAATTTTCCAGTAATTATGGAGATGTGCTATATATGTCACTAAATGCCAACATTCCACAAGAAAAGGACAAAATTAATAGATGAGATTTCTGAAGATAAACATCTTTAATTAGGTATAGAGACACATTTGTAGGCTTCCTTTCTTCCAGTTCTCCTGATGACATCTCAGCTGCTTATTATGAAATGTGGGTTTGTAAAGGTGTGTTGGGGGTTGTGGTAGATGGGGAATGGGCAATGTGGAGAAGGGTATAAATGCTAATAAAATATTTACTTGTGCTCTGGGCTTGAAATGACTCTTTGCCTCTTTAATGGTGCGTGTCTGCAACATAAAATCTAACAATATTCCAAAAATTCTGTGAGAGAAAGTGTCTTCCTGCAGTTAGTTATTCTGGAATTCCTAGAGGGTATAAGGAATGTCACGAGGAGTAACATTTTCTGAATTAAAAAGTGGGAAACATAGTCTGACAAATTTATTCATGTACAGAAATAAAGACAGAACATCTGAAATTGAAGCAGCCCTAAAAACATTCATTATATATATAGGTGACAAAGATATGCCATCAGTATATGCAAGATGTAATGGTGTGATAAAAATGACTTCACACCTCAGAAGTCAGAGAGAGGAGCTTAGAGGAGGTGCTGTTTGAACTCTGAATATACAAATTTACCAAGCAGAGTGGGGAGTAGTGGATATTTCAGACAGAGAAGATAGTATGTGCAAACATATGACTGTGAAAGCAGATGACACTTTTGGGGAACACCAATGATTTGGTGAAGATGTGTTAACACAGTGACAAGAGATGAAGCTAAAAACGTTTTAGGATCAGATTTTAAAGGACCTTGTATATCATTTTAAAGGACGTGGACTTTAAACTGAAGTTATTAGTGAGCCATTCAAGGTTTTTATAGAGATGTATGATCTCAGATATATATTTTAGCCAAGATAAATCTGACAAAAGATAAATTAGAAAGAGGAGAGACTATGGGGCGCCTGGGTGGCGCAGTCGGTTAAGCGTCCGACTTCAGCCAGGTCACGATCTCGCGGTCCGTGAGTTCGAGCCCCGCGTCAGGCTCTGGGCTGATGGCTCGGAGCCTGGAGCCTGTTTCCGATTCTGTGTCTCCCTCTCTCTCTGCCCCTCCCCCGTTCATGCTCTGTCTCTCTCTGTCCCAAAAATAAATAAACGTTGAAAAAAAAATTTTAAAAAGAAAGAGGAGAGACTAGACATAGAGATCAATGATTACGCTACGGTAGTAGTCTTGGAGAGAAATGATGGCACACTTTACAGAGATAGTGATAATGGATAGAGGAAATAAATCGAGAGTTATTTAGGAGGTATAAACAATGAGAATATATCAAAGAATATAAGAGGTGAGGAGAGGTGTGAATTGAGGATAATTTCATGTTTTCTATTTTGAATAACTGGGTTGAAGGTACAGAAGAAAGCTGAATTGGAAGCAAGGAGAGAGGAAAATAAGAATATGATTTTGTTTAGGCTGAATTGGCTTTCTGGTGATGTATGATAGGCAGTTGACATTACAAACACAGGTTTTGGGGGGCACCGGGGTGGTTCACAGTTAAGTGTCTTCCTCTTGATTTCTGCTAAGGTCCTGATCTCACAATTTGTGAGACTGAGCCCTGTGTTGGGCTCGGCGCTGAGAACGCTGAGCCTGCTTGGGTTCTCCCTCCCCCCCACCCCTCTTTGCTCCTACCCCCCTCACACTCTCTCTTTCAAAATAAATAAATAAATATTTACAAATACAAGTTTTGGAAGAGGGGTCAGTGCTAGAATAATGAATCTCAAATAATGATTTGAGATTCAATATAGACAGATATATTCAACAATATAGACGGCACTTGAAACCATGGGAGTAGTTGAGATCACCAAGAAAGAGCGAATAAAGCAAGAGTGCAAGAGCATGGAGATGAAACCCTTAGATAACAGAAACATTCAAGGGATGAAATGTACAAGTCTGTGGTAATATAAAAATATGTCCACAAATTAACTGATACTTTTCAAGAGGTAGAACCTAATTCCTCTCTTCTGGAGTGTTGGGCTGAGCTCAGTGGCTAACTTCCAACAAATAGAATTAAAGTAAAAGTGGCAGTGTACACCTTCAGAGACTAGGGCATAAAAGGTATTGCAGCTTTTCTGTCTGTCTGTCTGTCTCTTTGCTTGATCTGGGGGAAGTCCTCTGCCATGTTGTGAAGACACTCAGGCAACTTACAGAAAGACTCATGTAGTGAGGAACTGAGGCTTCTAGCACACAGCTGGTGAGGAACTGAATCATCTGAAAAAAGTGGAGAGGAACTGAGTACTTCTGCCAAAAGCCATGTGGAAGACACATCATTAAAGAGGATCCTCCAGGCCCATTCAAGCCTTTAGATGACTGTGGCCCCAGTCAATGTGTTAACTGCCTCTCATCAGAGACCCTGAGCCAGAATGGCCCCATCCCCCCACTCCAAGGTGCTCCTCAATCCCTGACCAACAGACACTTTGAGTTAGTTAAAATTTATTGTTTTAAGCCTCTAAGTTTTAGGGTGATTCGTTACACAGGAAGAGATAACATACAAAGACATTGAAGAAAACAAGACAACAAGGAGTTGTCAGAGAGGTTGAAGGAAAGCAAGGGAAGAACAGTGCTGACAAAACCAAGGGAAGAGAATTTCTGGGAGGAGAAGTGTCAAATGCAATGGGTGAAAGTACTACAATTGGAAAAGGCCTTTGGTTCTGGTTAGTGTTATGCCCAGAATTCATGATCCCCAAAGACCACCAGGGAGCCAAGTCCGATGCAAAAGCAAAAGAGCCTTTATTTGAGCTAGCTCGAGCTCAATCCCCCTACCTGCACCGACGCAGCGGTGAGATGCCGAGGAGAGAGGGGGAGTGTCAAAAACACAAAGGTTTTATTGGGGTCTAGGGGCAGTTGGTGAGGTAATGGCTGTGGCCTCAGCCGATTAGCTGGGGAAGTGTCGGAGTCTTGTTACGCAGGTCGCTGGGCGTGTTTTGATCGGGAAGTTTGAACGGGTGAGCAGGAGGTTACTCAAGGGGAGGAGGGTGGTCAAGGTGGAGGACACAGAACAAGATGGAGTCGGCCAGCGTAGGTCCGCCCTTTCAGTTAGGAGGGCACTGGTGATCTAAATGAAATCCATTATATTAGCATTTGTAATAATGAAAGTAACAGAAAAATCAAATTGAATATGAAGACAATAAATATAAATGACTCTTAAGGATATTGGCAGTAAAAGAAAAAAATGTAGATTGAGGGAATGATGAAAATAAGGAACGATCAAGATATTGGGGAAGCTTGAATGTGTTTATGGATTGAGAGGGCAAAGACAGCCTAGATGTAGCATTATAAGTGAATTAGTCAAAGTCAAGGGGACTGAATATGATTGCATGGAGAACATAGGAAGACATGCTTTCCTTGGAAAGGTTGGGACAATACTAGTCCCTATAATCAGAAGAAAGGGAGTATAAATGGGTACAATAAAGGTATTTGGAGGTAAAGGTAAAAACATGTTTTTTTCCATAGTCCACTTAAAAGAAAAATCATTGGGTAAAGGTAAGGAGAGCAGGGTGGATAGGCAGGTAACTTTTGAGTTCACTGGGAAGCATTCTGCAGCCGTTCCAGACCAGTCTTTCCTTCCTTGCTCTGTCTCTTTCCACAATGGACCTTTCCTCTTCAGTTCATCTCCTATTGAATACTGCTGAAGAAAATCATGCCACTGGCTTTAAAAAAAATTTTTTTTTAATTCTTTTATTTATTTTTTGAGAGAGAGAGAGAGAAAGAGAAAGACAAAGCACAAGCCAGGGAGAGGCAGAAAGAGAGGGAGACACAGAATCTGAGGCAGGTGCCAGGATCTGTGCTGTCAACACAGATCCTGATGTGGGACTCGAGCTCATGAACTGTGAGATCATGACCTGAGCTGAAGTCAGACGCTTAGCCCACTGAGCCACCCAGGCGCCCCACCATTGGGGTTTTTAATGTGTTTAAAATATATTCTTTTCTGTATATTCTTGTAAGGTAAGGATTTTTCTTTAAAAGGAGTAGGTTATCTAACTTCTATTAGAAGAAGAAAATGCCAGTTGCTTCATTGAGGCATACAGAATAGGATATAGGAAGTGACATGTTCATTCACTATCAGTTGTCTTATTGAATGCTATAGCCCAATAGTGTGTGCAGCTTTCTGACTCCTACTTATTACTGAAAATTAATGGCTTAGTAAATCACAGTTTATTATCTGACTTACCTGCAGGTTTTTTTTTTTAACCAGGTACAATAAACTCAAGTAAATTGGAGTGAGAATTGGAACATGTTAATTCAAATGTCAAGTGCAAACAAAACTCAAAGACACACAGAGCAAATAGTCTCTTTTAGTAAATGGTCTCCTTTCCATATTGTGAGGCAAAGGTAGGTAGCACACCCAGACCTCAAAGATCCATTGTGTGAAAGAAGTCAGTGTAAACTCAGCAAACTTTATTTCATGGCTTCGATCAAGTTATTGATTTCCTATGAAAATGCAACAGATTCTCCAAATGGAGTAACTTTCATATAAAAAATCAAGGAAATTTTCTGACATTTATGTGTGAATCCAATGTGTAATTCATGTTTCATTTCCATATGTCAAGGCTAAAAATCAAAATACACTTCTTTGTCAGTTGCTTAGAAAGTAGGGTTTTAAGTTGCTGTAATCTGAAAATTAGTCTTGGTGCTTATGGTCTGATAGCCTTGCTTGAACAGCTACAAGAATTGTTTAGTGGTTTAAACATTTGCAGAGTGCTTTCACTTATGTTACCTAATATGAGCTCACAAAAGATATGGTTTTAAAGATGCAGTTATAATAACCTCAAGTTTTCAAGTAAAAAATTTAGGCTTATATAAAACACATTAGTTGTCTAGAGTCACCATTGTAAGTCAAGGAGTCACGAACCCTTTTCTTCAAAGTCTAGGCTTTTATGTAACTAGGCAGCACAGATTTTACTGGTATTCAGTTTTCAGTTTAACCTGTATATACTGAGAGCCATATACTTTTGGTACTGTGCTTTTATTTGTTTTGGTGAAATTGATTTTTAAAATGATTAAATTATAATTTAAGATTTCATTTTGTAGTTTTAAACTAATTAGAAAACTACATATCTCTCTGTTTAGTTTCTTGCAAAAGTACTTGTTTTTGTGTACTGTTTTAATTTGGTAATCAATTTTTCTGATTTTGGTACTAACCTCCTTCATATTGAAAAAAATCACTTTTTTCATTATTAAATGATTTGAACAATTCCTAAAATTATCACCTCCTTCAGAAAGCTTTTTCCAGTTTGGAAAAATTTGGTCTTTGTCCAAAGCCATCCCAGACAAGCACTTTATAATCATGTTTTTATTCATCTTATCAAACATTGTCTTCCCGTATTTTACCTACACGTGTCTTGAAGTCTTTGCTTTTCTCTGAAAAAGTCTCATTCTCTGTCATGGCTTTATCTAATAACTGTATGTAGGTGCCTCAAAAATGACTACATGCAGTCTCCTTGGTTTGGTTTCTGGAATTAGCAGCTTCAACAGAATCAGTACATGTAATAGAATCTGAATGTGCTTAGACTTTGTAATCTAGACCAAATGTCAGTTACTAAATGAAGTCTTCTCAAATAGAGTTAGTTATTTTCTTTCTTATAGTCCTATGTAATTTTTTCTTATGTCATTATAGATATTGCATGTTATCTATTTACCTATTTATCTCCTTCACCAGACTGGTTTTTTGAAGGCAGGGCCCATGTCATAGTTCTATTGCCTTCCCCTCTCCTTGATTTGGTGACTGGCACAAAGACATCCAATATATACTCACTGAACAAATGAATGAATGCTGAGAAACTATTCCCATCTGTATTAGTTCTTGATGGCAGCTTAATGAATTTCCCCAAAACTCAGTAACACAACAGCTTAACACAAAAAACGTCTATCATGTCACATTTTCTGTTTGTCCAAAATCTGAGTTTGGCTTACTGAGTCCTGTGGCTGAAGTCAACGGGTGGTCAGGGCTGTGATCTTATCTGAAGGCTTGAATAAGGAAGGAATTACTGCTAAGCTCACCCTGGTTTTTGACAGGATTCATATCCTTATGGGCTGTTTGGCTTAGTGTCTGAGTTTCTCATAGTCTGTGGGCTGAAGACTTCCCTCAGATTCCTTACTAGGTGGGTCTCTTCATTGGACACACAACATGAAAGCTGGCTTCTATCAGAATGAGCAAGGGGGAGAGGAAGAAAGGGTGAACAAGTTGCATGCCTCAGACTTGTAACTTTATCTCAGAAGTGATAGTCTGCCATTTTTCCTGTATTCTATTTGTGAAGCAAATCACTAAGTTCAGCCCACATTCAAGGGAAGGGACTTACATAGGGCATGATTACCAGGAGAGGGTTCCTGGGGTCATTGATATTCATTTTATTAACATCACATAATCTGTATTTATTAATTTAATGGCAATAATTTCACAGACTAACGTGTTGACTGATCCACATTCCCTTTACTAAATCAGCATGTACTTTTGTTTTTATACATTAAAGATTTAAAATGGTAAGATTTTAATGTTACCCTTTGTCTTGTGCCTAATAGTCTTTATGACACAGTTGCCAGATACTATGGTGGTAATATGGTAAAAGAGAAAGAAGAAAGATGCACTAGCAAAGAGGCAGGACAGAAATTTTACAATTTGTCAGTTTATTAGCATCCTCTCTCATTAAGAAAAAAAATTAAAGCTCCAACCTAAAAATTAAAAGGTGCCTAAAACTAAAGTGCTTAGAATACAGCTTAATATAATAGTAAAAGTTCAGTAAATGCCACTTATAATTATTGTTATTATTTTATTTTTCTTTTCCATTGTTTTCTCCTGATTCTACTTTTTATTCTATTTGTACCACCAATGTTGGACTTGAGAAATTGATTGTATTTTACCTCATCTCTGCCATGTTTTCTCAAAGCCAAGGCATTATTAACATGTTTACTTTTCCAATTCTTCTTAAATTGTTCGATATCTTTCCTTTTTTTCTATTGTGATTTTTACTACCCTAGGTTTAACCTCTTATTAGATTATTTTTGAAAGCTTGCAAATGCCCTCCTCCTGGTTTTCTTCTAATCTGTCCCATACAAACTTGGCCTTTGCATTCTGCTTAGTCTGGCATGGGGACTAATACATAAATTTGCAGTTATTTGGTAATGAGTTACCCACTTCTGCCAGGGGATAAATGGGAGAATTGTGCCAATTCCTTGGTTCCTGGTACTCTAATGTTGTAGCTTAGAAGTTCTCAAATTAAGGTACATAGATGTTAGCGACAGGGAGTCTCCAAAACCTTTAGGGGATCCATGAGGTCAAATTTATTTTCATAATAAAGTTGGGAATTTATTTGCTTTTTATATGTGTTAACATCTGTACTATATAATGCAAAAGCAATTTTTGGTAACATTACGAACTATTAATTTTATTAAAGTTTGACTCCTAAGCATGTCTTTGTGGCATTCTGTGTGGCAAAATCAAAAGTATTTATAATGCTTTTCTGTTGCATACCGAAATACAATGGTTGTCTTAAAGAAAAGCATTTATGCAACTGTTAGGATTGAAAGAGGAATTAGTTGCTTTTCTTATGGAACAGAATTTTTGCTTGAAAGAGGGACTGATATGGGGTGACTAGGTGACTTATTTGGTTAAGCATTTGACTCTTGGCTTTGGTCAAGATCTCATGGTTCATAGGTTCAAGCCCCACATCAGGCTCTTCATTAACAGTGGGATTCTCTCTCTCTCCCTCTCTCTTTTCTCCTCCCCCATTCATGCTCTCTCTATCTGTCTCTCTCTCTCTCTCTCTCTAACAATAAATAAACTAAAAACAAAGAAAGAGGTACTGATGAACTACGTTTATTCAGATTTTGGGTATTTGGCAAATATTTTCTTGGAAAACAACTAAGTGAGAAAAAAGCTTCAAGGAAAATCATTGACATTATGTGTTGTCAGTGATAAAATTCAATCTTTCATGCAAAATATAGAATTTTGAGAAACTTGGATTTGTCATCATGGGCTTGACAGCTTTATAATACTTAAAGATTTTTCTAATGACATGGTGGTAATATTAACAAATGTGATTTGTGATTATTAAAATAATTTAATAAATATGTGGAGGGAAGAGCTAAGATGTCAGAGTAGTAGGAGGACCCTAAGCTTGCCTTATGCCTGGAACACGGATAGATAAATATCAACTCATTCTGAATACCCAAGGGACTGATCTGAGGACTAAGAAAGAACAAACTGCACAACTAAGAGGAGAGAAAAGGCCACATCCTAGAAGGTTGGAGGTACGGAGTTGTGGTTTAAGGGAGAAACAGATCACAGGTGTTGTGGAGGGGAGGGAGCACTGGTTGTGGAGAGAGGCACACCCATGTGCACGCATGTGAGAGGAATGCACAGGAGTTTGCACAAGGAAAATCCTTCCCCAAAGCCACTGATTGGGAAAAAAAGAGGGGCTGATTTTTGTGAGTTTTTGCAGCCAGTGGGGCTCAAAGACTAGAGTTTTAGAGACCTATGACATGGCTGGTATAGAGCCCTGAGGGTGCTGCAGTGCTCCAGGAAAGATGGTTCCCACATTTTGGAGTGCATCTGAGAAAGGTGGAATTTCCTCTCTGGGACAAAGGAACTGGTGGGTGCCATTTTCCTTCCCTGCCCCTCATCATAGGTGCAAAGACACCTGCTAAGAGTGGCTAACCTGGACACTGGCTCTTTTATGTACTTTGCTTCTAAACAGCATGCTCCTGAGCTCTGGTGCAACTGCCCTCCTGAGTCAAACTTGCATCAACCCTAGAGTGTGGAGACCCTCTCCTAGAAGACCAACATAGGTCCCCACCACACCAGGTCCCTAAAGTTTGGAGCTTTAAAACCCAGCTGGCCTGGATGGGATAGAGCCCAGAGTGCACTGTGTTGTTCCCAGCAGGCAAACAACCTGGACACAGACAGTGTGTAAGCAGCTATCTGAAAACACCTAGGACTCAGGAGGGGAAACTATTTCCTTTTCTGGGACGGTTTCCCTGACAGCAGGGAGCACAAATTCCTTTCTCTGGGCACAAAGGAGCTGGCTGGTGCTATATCCTTCCCCCTCCTGTCAGCATAAACTAACTTCAGTAAACAGTACAGCACCAACACTAGCCACCGAAATTGCTTACGCAAAATCCTACCCTGCAGTGCTCTGCCAGTAGTGCTTTTCGTGGGCAGGTGTGCCCAAGAACTAGCCCAGGAGGCCTCTCCCTCAGAAGACCAGCACAAACCCATGCATGCACCATGTCTACTGAACATAAAGTTCTCCAAAGCTTGAGCTTCAGTGGGAATAGCACAGGTCTTTTTTAACAAGCAGACCAGAGCACACGTAGTTAAAACTCACTACACTTTGGCAAAGGTCCATACACTCCTCACTGCAGGCAAAGAAAAACTAAGAAGAGGGCTAACCTGAGGGATAGAGAAGCCATAATACAACAGCAAAAGGTATATAGCATATACCAGTGACATTTCCTGAAGTGCTAGGTCCAGGGCTCTATACGAACTCTTCTTCATAAACCCATTACTCTCAGGAGCAGGAAACATAACAGGCTTTCCTAATACATGGGAGAAGACAGAGACCCAGACAAAATGCCAAGATGGAGGAATTCATCCCAAAAGAAAGAGCAAGAAAATGTCATGACCAGGGATCTAATTGAAACAGATATAATAAGATGCCTGATTTAGAATTTAGGGCAACAATCATACGGATACTATCTGGGCTTGAGAAAAACATAGAAGACATCAAGGGTACCCTTACCACGGAGATAACAGAGCTTAAAACCAAGCAAGCTGAAATGAAAAATGCAATAATGGAGATTTGAAACTGACTGGGTATAATGACCACAAGGATGGAAGAAGCAGAGAAACCAATAAGTGACATAGCAGATAGAATTAGGGAACATAATGAAACTGATCAAAAGAGGAAAAGAAAAATACTGGATCACAAAAGTAGATTTAGGGAACTCAAAATGTAATAACATTCATATCATAGGAGTCCCAGAAGAAGAAGAGAGAGAAAGGGGGGCAGATAATTTATTTGAATAAATTAGAGCTGAAAACTTTCCTAATCTGAGGAAGGAAACAGACTTCCAAATGCAGGAGGCACAGAGATTTCCCATCAAAATCAACAAAAGCAGGCCAACACCAAGATGTATCATAGTAAAATTTGCAACATACAGAGATAAGAAAATAATCCTGAGAGCAGCAAGGCAAAAGAAACCCTTAATATAGAAGGGAAGACATATCAGGTTAGTGACAGATCTTTCCACAGAAACTTGGCAGGCAAGAAGGGAGTGGCATGCTATATTCAACGTGCTGAATGGGAAAAATCTGCATCCGGGAATATTTGATCCAGTAAGGTTATCATTTAGAATAGAAGGAGAGATAAAGAGTTTCCCAGACAAATGAAAACTGAAGGAGTTTGTGACCACTAAGTCATCCTTGCAAGAAATATTAAAGTGAACTCTTTGGGAAAAAAGAACAAAAGCAACAAAAACTAGAAAGGAACAGAAAATCTCCAGAAACAATGACAAAAGTAATAAAATGGTACTAAATTCATATCTATCAATAATTACTCTGAATGTAAATAGACTAATTGCTCCAATTAAAAATATGGCATGTCAGAATGGGTATAAAACCAAGACCCATTTATATTCTGCTTATAGGAGACTCATTTTAGACCTAAAGTCACCTGAAGATTGGAATTGAGGGGATGGAGAAACATTTACCATGCATACGAACATCAAAAGAAAGCCTGAGTAGCAATACTTATATCAGACAAACTAGATTTTAAACAAAAGACTGTAACAAGAGATGAAGAAGGACAATATATCATAATAAAGGGTTCTATCCAACAAGAAGATCTAACAACTGTAAATATTTATGCCCCTAATTTGAGTGTACCAAAATATATAAAACAATAACAAACATGAAGGTACTCATTGATGATAATACAATAATAGAAGGGAACTACCCACTTACAACAATGGGTAGATCATCTAAGCAGAAATCAACAAGGAAACAATGGCTTTGAATGAAACACTGGACCAGATGGGGTTAACAGATATATTTAGAACATTTCATCCTAAAGCAGCAGAATACACATTCTTTTCAAGTGCATGTAAGACATTCTCCAGAACAGATCACATACTAGGTCACAGATCAGACCTCAATGAGTGCAAAAAGATTGAGATCATGTCATGCATATTTTCAGACTACAATGTTATGAAAGTTGAAGTCAACCACAAGAAAAAAATTGGAAAGACCACCAATACATGGAGGTTAAAGAACATTCTAGTAAAGAATGAATGGGTCAATCAGAAAATTAAAGAAGAAATTTAAAAATTACATGGAAGCAAATGAAAATGAAAACATGATAGTTCAAAAACTTGCAGCAAAAGCAGTCATAAAAAGGAAATATATAGCAATAGAGACCTACCTCAAAAAACAAGAAAAATATCAAACATTCAACCTAACCTTACAACTAAAGGAGCTAGAAAATGAACAAAAAATGAAGCCTAAAGCTAGCAGAAGGGAAATAATAATGATCAGAGCAAAAATAAATAATATAGAAACAAACAAACAAACAAACAAAAACAGTAGAACAGATCAATGAAACTAGGAGTGGGTTGTTTGAAAAAATTAATAAAATTGATAATCCCCTAGCCAGACTCAACAAAAAGAAAAGAGAGGAGCAGCTGGGTGGCTCAGTTGGTTAAAGGTCAAAGTTCAGCTCAGGTCATGATCTTGTGGTTCACAAGTTCAAGCTCTGCATCAGGCTCTGTGCTGACAGCTCAGAGCTTGGAGCCTGCTTCAGATTTTGTGTCTCTCCCTCTCTATGCCCCTCTCCCACTTGCACTCTGCCTCTCTCTCTTTCAAAAATAAATAAACAATTAAAAAAATTAAAAAAAAAGAAAAGAGAAAGGACCCAAATAAATAAAAAAATTGAGAGAGGTTAAAGAACAACCAACACCACAGAACACAATTATAACAGAATATTATGAAAAATTATATTCCAACAAAATGGGAAATCTGGAAGTAATAGATAAATTCCTAGAAACATGTAAACTACCAAAACTGAATAAGAAAGAAATATAAAACTTGAACAGACCCATAACCAGCAAAGAAATTGAACTAGCAATCAAAAATCTCCCAACAAACAAAAGTCCAGAGCCAGATGGCTTCCCAGGGGAGTTCTATCAGACATTTTAAAAAAGTATTTATTTATTTTTGGGATAGTGCAAGCAGGTGAGGGGCAGAGAGAGTGGGCTCTGCACTGACAGGCTGACAGCAGCAAGGCTGATGTGGGGCTTAAAGTCTGGAAGAGTGAGATCATGACCTGAGTTGAAGTCGGACACTCAACCAAGCCACTCAGGTGTCCCTATCAGACATTTATTTATTTATTTTTCAACGTTTATTTATTTTTGGGACAGAGAGAGACAGAGCATGAACGGGGGAGGGGCAGATAGAGAGGGAGACACAGAATCCGAAACAGGCTCCAGGCTCTGAGCCATCAGCCCAGAGCCCAACGCGGGGCTCGAACTCAGGGACCGCGAGATCGTGACCTGGCTGAAGTCGGACGCTTAACCGACTGCGCCACCCAGGCGCCCCTCTATCAGACATTTAAAGAAGAACTAATACCTATTCTTGTCAAACTGTTCCAAAAATTAAAAATGGAAGGAAAACCCCCAAACTCATTCTATGAAGTCAGCAGTACTTTGTTGCCAAAACAAAGACCTAACTAAAAAAGAGAACTATAGGCCAATATCCCTGATGAACATGGATGCAAAAATCCTCAACAAGATACTAGCAAATCAAGGGGATCCTGGGTGGCTGCAATTGGTTAAGTGTCTGATTTTTGATTTTAGCTCAAATCATGATCCCACGGCTCATGAGATCAAGCCCTGCACAGGGCTCCACACTATCAGTGCTAGGGATTCTCTCTCTAATCTCTCCCTGCCCCTCCCCTCACTTGCACACACTCTCAGTAAATAATTAAATAAACATTAAAAAGAAGATACCAGCAAATCAAATCCAACAGTATATTAAAAAAATCATTCACCATGATCAAGTGGGATTTACTTATTCCTGAGTTGCAAGGGTGGTTCAATATTCACAAATCAATGTGATACACCACATTAATAAAAGAAAGGATAAGAACATACGATCCTCCTAATAGATGCAGAAAAAAGCATCTGACAAAGTATAGCATCCATTCTTGACAAAAACTCTCAACAAAGTAGGGATAGAGAGAACATACAATATCACAAAAGGCCACATATGAAAGACCCACAGCTAATATCATCTTCAATGGGGAAAAACTGAGAGCTTTCCCTCTATGGTCCAGAACAAGACAGGTGTGTACATTATCACCATAGTTATTTAACATAGTGCTGGAAGTCCTAGCTTCAGTACTTAGACAACAAAAAGAAATAAAAGGCATCCAAATTGTCAAGGACGAAGTCAAACTTTCACTATTTTCAGATGACATGATACAGTATGTAGAAAATCTGAGAGATTCCACCAAAAAATTGCTAGAGCAATACATGAGTTCAGTAAAGTTCAGGATACAAAATCAATGTGCAGGAATCTGTTGCATTTCTATACATCAATAATGAAGCAGCAGAAAGAGAAATAAAGGAATTGATCCCATTTACAACTGCACCAAAACCTGTAAGATTCTCTTAACCAAAGATATGTACTCTGAAAACTATAGAGTATTTATGAAAGAGATTGAAGATGACACATAGAAATGGAAAAATGTTCCATGCTCATGGATTGGAAGAACAAATATTGTTAAAATGTCTATACTACCCAAAGCAATCTACACATTCAATGCAATCCCTATCAAAATATGACCAGCATTTTTCACATAGCTAGAACAAGCAATCCTAAAATTCATATGGGACCAAAAAAGACCCTGACTAGCCAAAGCAATCTAGAAAAATAAAAGCAAACTAGAGGCATCACAATTCTGGACTTAAACTATGTTACAAAGCTATAGTCATCAAGACAGTATGATATTGGCACAAAAACAGACACATAGATGAATGGCACAGAATATAAAACCCAGATATGGACCCACAACGTATGGTCAACTAATCTTCAAAAAAGTAGAAAAGAACATCCAATGTAAAAAGACAGTCTCTTCAACAGTTGGTGTTGGGAAAACTGGACAGCAACATGTGAAAGAATGAAACTGGACCACTCTCTTACACAATACACAAAAATAAATTAAAATGGATGAAAGACCTAAATGTGAGACAGGAAACCATTAAATCCTAGAGAAGGACACAGGTAGTAACCTCTTTAACGTTGGCAAGTTTGACATAGCAACTTCTTACTAGACATGTCTCCTGAGGCTAGGAAAACCAAAGCAAAAATAAGCTATTGGGACCTCATCAAGATAAAAAGCTTCTGCATAGTGAAGGAGACAATAAACAAATCTAAAAGGCAACCTATGGAATGGGAGAGGATATTTGGAAAAGACATATCTGATAAAGGATTAGTATCCAAAAATCTATAAAGAACTTATCAAACTCAACACCCAAAACACAAATAATCCAGTTAAAAAATGAGCAGAAGACATGAATAGACATGTTTCCAAAGAAGACATACAGATGGCTAACATACATGAAAAGATGACCAACATCACTGATCATCAGGGAAATACAAATCAAAACTACAATAAGACATCACCTCACACTTGTCAGAATGGCTAAAATTAACAACACAGGAAAAAGCAGATGTTGGTGAGGATGCAGAAAAAGGGGCACCCTCTTACAGTCTTCGTAGGAATGCCACTCTGGAAAACAGTATGGAGGTTCTTCAAAAAGTTAAAAATAGAACTACACTAGGACTTAGCAATGGCACTACTAGGTATTTACCCAAAGGATACCAAAATACTAATTTGAAGGGATACATGCACCCCAATGTTTATAGCAGCATTATCAACAATTGCCTAATTATGAGAGAGCCCAAATGTCCACTGAATGATGAATGATAAAGAAGATATGATATGTACACACACACACAGTGGAGTATTACTCAGCCATAAAAAGAATGAAATCTTGCCATTTTCTTTAAAAAATTTTTTTTAACGTTTATTTATTTTTGAGACAGAGAGAGACAGAGCATGAACGGGGGAGGGGTAGAGAGAGAGGGAGACACAGAATGGGAAGCAGGCTCCAGGCTCTGAGCCATCAGCCCAGAGCTCGACGCGGGGCTTGAACTCACGGAGTGCGAGATTGTGACCTGAGCTGAAGTCGGATGCTTAACCGACTGAGCCACCCAGGCACCCCTGCCATTTTCAATGACATAGATGGAGCTAGATAGTATTATGCTAAGCAAAATAAGTCAGTCAGAGAAAGACTAATACCGTATGATTTCACTCATTGATGGAATTTACAAAAAAACCAAAACAAAACAGAATTTAAGGGAGGGGGAACCATAATAGATTCTTAGCTATAGAAAACAAAATGAGGGTTACTGGAGGGGGATTGTGAGGGGGTGGGTTAAATATGTGAAGGGTTTAATGAGGGCACTTATAACCAGCACTGGGTTTGGTATGTAAGTGATGAGTTGCTGAGTTCTATACCCGAAACTAATATTACACTATATGTTAATTAACTGTAAATGGATTAAATAAAAACTTGAGAAAAAATGAACATTTGGAAAATCGACACAACTAATTGAACTGATATATTTTTTTTCTTCATTTTAGAGAGAGAGAGAGAGAGAGAGCGCACGCAAGTGGGGAAGAGGGGCAGAGGGAGAGAGAGGAAATCTCAAGCAGGCTCCATGCTCAGCCTGGAGCCTTAAGTGGGGCTTGATCCCACTCCATCCCACAACCCTGAGATCATGACCTGAGCTGAAATCAAGAATCGGATGCTTAACTGACTGACTGAATCACCTAAGCACCCCTGAACTGATCTATTTAAAAAGACCAGTGCCTGGGGCGCCTCACTGGCACTTTTGATTGAGCATCTGACTTTCAGCTCTGCCTGCCTCAGGCTTGCTGCTGTCAGCTCAGAGCCCCATCTCTGTCCCTCCCCTGCTCACACTCTCTCTCTTAAAAATAAGTAAATATAAACAAACAAACCATAAAGACCAGCGACTGCCTGAATTAACAAAATTACAAGTGGGTAAAATAACTTTAAAAAGTGCAAGATGAATCATTTTAATGTAACAGATTAGGAAAATTTGTTGATATATTTTCAGATTCCACATTACAACTAACCTTTTTAAAAAACTAGCATTTGTCGAGTCATGGTGTATTATCAAATAATGTTTTTTACAATAATTTTTTAAGAAAAGTGTCTTCTCGTTTCTAACAGTGTATCTGTGTGAGACTGAATTTTCATCACATATTTTAATCAAGAAGCAGATATGAGCATCCAAGCATCTTCCATTGATAGATATTTAAAGGAATTTACAAAAATATTTCTATTTCCATTTTTTTTTGTTCTGATAAATATTGTCATTTTTGTTTTCTTGGTAATTATTTTCATTTTTCATAAAAATATGTTATTTATGTTAACATGTAAGAGGTTTAGTGTTATTTTAAAATGAATGAATATGTATTAAAGAAACTTCTTAGAATTAATTTCTAGTATGTTAAATATTGAGAGTTTAGCCTTCCTAAACAAAAGGTCTTTGGTTTCTCAATAATTTTTAAGAGCACAAAGTGGTCATGAGACCAACAAATTGGGGAACTGCTGTTGTACATGGTAACCAGTAAGACAGATCTGATTGGAAAACTTAGATGTCCTAAGTTGAACAGATAAGGTTTCTGTCTATCCTGAAGAGAGAAAATGAACTTTGGGTCTGTTGCTCTTGTTTGCAGAAGCTCAGTCAATTTTCGTTATGTTGGGTTCCCATCAATGTCAGGCCTGGGGCTTTTCACTGTGCAGTAGGATCAGTGGTGGGCTGCAGCCAGCTGTTTGCTTTTGGCATTTATTTTTAAAAAACATTTTAAATGTTTATTTATTTTTGAGAGAGAGAGAGGCAGAGTGTGAGCAAGGGAGGGGCAGAGAGAGAGAGAGAGAGAGAGAGAGAAACACAGAATTTGAAACAGGCTCCAGGCTCTGAGCTGTCAGCGCAGAGCCCAGTACAGGGCTTGAACTCAAGAGCTGTGAGATCATGACCTGAGTTGAAGTCGGATGCTTAACCAACTGAGTCTCCCAGGCACTCCACTCTTGATATTTCTTACAGCTTGTATTAGTTCCTAAAAGTGGATTGATCAATTTTTAGGAATTACGTGTACAGGTGTTAAACACAGCCATTTTTAAAAAATTAAATTATACAAATTTAACAATTAAATAAATTGTATTGCAAACAAATAAATGGTATATATTATTAAAGTGATAGATATATAAGTACTAAATATTCAGCTTTCTCCACACTCGTGAGACTATATGTGTTATATCTGTATGGTGGCAACACTGCATGATTATGTGCTAGTGTGCATCTCTTTCTAACTAACTGTATTCAGTCATGCCACATGATTAGCTTGAAATCAACCACAATGGGAATATTTACAACATGGAAATAGGCAATTCCTACAAAGCAGAGGGGTTTTTTTTTCCCCTCTCTTCCCCTCATTTCCCCCACAGAGAGCTGGTTTGTAAGTATTTACCAAAATGTCAATGAATATGATGATTTTTTATTACATTAATTTGAGTTTTCTCCTCTTATATTTGTATCTCCCCTCCATTAGAAGCAGATAGTTTGGCCTTTGTTCTTCCTCTTCTCAAGAAGAACCTGTATTACCTCATAGAAAGTAGATATTAATTGCAAACAGCTTGTTTTCTTCTTTTGTTTTATGGAGAGAACTGAGCTTCTAAATAGCTCAGAGTTGAATCCCTTTGAGGGAACTGAATGACAGAAGAGAAATTCCCCAAGAGTGGGGCTGGAGGTTCATGAACCTCAAGAATAGTGATGATCCACAGTCTAGTCCCTGCCAGTACCCTCAGGAACTGGCAAGGCATCTGTGTGGTGCTCCCAGAGAGCTGGTCCATGACAATGGGACTCCCAACTTTGACAAAGATTCTAGTGCTCAAGTCTGACATGGAATGAATAGAGTTCTCTGTCTTCAGGAACCAGTGGCCTTGGAACATATCACAGGGCAATACAATAAAGAAAGATGAGAGGATGGATGCTTGTGAAATCTTAGGGACCCAGAAGAATTTCCTGCTGGCTCATGGGATGGGAACTTGGAATTAAGTTGATTTATAAGAAATAATGGAATTTGACATTTCTTGCAAATGTGTTTGTAGTTGGAAATACAGTGTATTCCTACTATCTCAGTGAGAGTTCTTCAGAGAATGTGTGTGCATATTTATTTATTATAAGGAATTGGCTCGTATGATTTTGGGAGCTAGCCAGCCTGAAATTTCTAGAGCAGGGTGTAAACTCAAGCAAGACTTGGTGTTGCAGCCTTGTTACCATCTTGAGACAGAGTTCCTTCTTCTCTGGTAAACTTCAGTTTTGCTCCAAAAATCTTTAATCCTTACAATTATCTGTATATTTGCTTTTGTCAATGAAGACAAAATAAAAAGGATATTGGAATGCCCTTAGAGAAAAGGCAGAGACAATAAAAATATGAAGCACTTTTCGAGTGCTAATTACAATTCTAACTTAAATTAGAATTCCTTAAAAACAGATTAATTCTTAGAAATAAGCACCCACAAATACACTTTTTTCTTCCCCAAGTTTTTTTTTTTTAAATGTTTATTTATTTTTGAGAGACAGAGAGCAAGTTGGCGGGGTGGGGAGAGAGGGAGACACAGAATCCGAAGCAGGCTCCAGGCTCTGCGCTGTCAGCACAGAGCCCGATGTGGGCCTAGAACTCACAGACAGCGAGATCATGACTTGAGCCAAAGTTAGACACTTAACCAACTGAGTCACCAAGGTCCCCCTCTTCTTCAGTTTTAAAGAAACATCTGTAGGGGTGCCTGTATAGTTCAGGCAGTTAAGTGTCTGACTCTTGATTTCAGCTCAGATCATGATCTCACGGTTTGTGGGATCAAGCCCTGCATCAGGCTCTGTACTGACAGAGAAAGGCCTGCTTAGGATTCTCTCTTCCTCTCTCTGTGCTTCCCCTGATCATGTGCACTTGTGCACGCTCTCTATTTCTCTCAAAATAAATAAATAAACTTAAAAAAAAATTAAAAAAAAACACAACCTCTGTGACTGTTTCCTGTGCAATAAATCTGATTTAGTTCCATTCCTCTTGTTCCTGAAATAATTTTAGTAAATACTAATAACAGTTGGCATTTTAAAAGCCTTTCATCAATCATGAAAAATAATTCTTATAAATAATAAGATACACTATCATATTTGGAATGAAGATGGAAGTAAAAGTTATATGAATTAATTGGTATTTCAAAGGGTCGTAAATTGATTGTTTATGGTGCTTTTCTTCCTACAGCCCTCCCAAGGTCCTTTTGTTCTTCATAATAAGGCGAAAAAGTTTAATCAATAGGAATGAGCTTGGCTCCAAGATAAGAGTTAACCTTGGATTTGAATGATTCTATTGATTCGGCTTTATGAACCGTGAGGCAGGATTGCGTCTAAGGATTGGGGTGTACTTTAGTTTAAAATGAGTGCTCCTTAAGTTGTTGGCAAATAGATTTCAATTGCCAATAAACTTGGCTGAGACAGGCTCAAACAATAGCTAAGCTCATACAGAGATAATAACTCAGATAAATACAGGCATCGAAAAATGTTCCCTTTTAAAAACCTTTCTACACTATAATTATCAAAGTAAATATCACCAGTAATGAGAAGTGAAACTAACCAAAACACCTCAAGGGTACTCATGACCTTCAGTGAGGAAAACTGGAGTGCATTTTTAGTCTTTTTCTTTCCTTAAGAACCCATATTCTTCTTTTCAGCCCTCACTTGCTTCTTTTTTCTATAAATCTACAACGTCAGCTTCACCTACAGGAAAGTCACATTTTTTACAATTTCTTAAATTCTTGTTGAAGTTCTGGCTCTGAAATCTTAGATAATGACAATGGTTCATTCCCTATGGGTGCCAGAGGAGGAGGAGGAGACACAAACTGTTGCAAATTTGACATTTCTGTGCCGGTTCTCTCTTTCCTGTTCCCATGGAGTCAGACATCTAAAACATCAGCTTAGGGGCCCTTGGGTGGCTCAGTTGATTGTCTGACTTTGGTTCAGGTCATGGTCTCATGGTTTGTGACTTTGAGCCCCACATTGGACTTGATGCTGTCAGCGCAGAGCCCACTTTGGATCCTCTATCCTTTTCTTGGGCTCTGCCCCTCCCCTGCTCTTGCTCTCTCTCTCAAAAATAAATAAACATTAAAAAAAATTTTTTTTTAATGGGGCACCTGGGTGGCTCAGCTGGTTGAGCATCTGACGTTGGCTCTGGTCATGATCTCGCGGTTTGTGAGTTGGAGCCCTGCGTCAGGCTCCGTACTCATAGCATGGAGTCTGCTTGGGATTCTCCTTCTTTCTCTCCCTCTCTCTCTGCCCCTCCCCCACTCGTGCTTTCTCTCTCTCAAATAAACTTAAAAAATAAAAAAAATATAAAATAATATTAAAAAAATAAACATTAGCTTATTGAAAAGGGATAGGAAATTTATTATTAGTGATAATATGTTTGTCTGAAACGTTTTAATTAAGTTAGATAGTGTATTTTATTTCGTTTTGTTGCTTTTCAGAGATCAAGGTAGATGGGGCACAGGTAAAGAACTTTTCCTGCATCTGCTGGGTTTTGATTGTTTTTTAACTCAAAATAGTCTTCGTGCCAAAGGGGTTCATCTTGGGGCAGCCTGTCATTGGCCCCTACAAGACAGACGTGAAGTAGTTACTATACCATATGGTAAATTCTGTAACAGAAGTCTGCAAAGTGTTCTGAAACTATAGTGCCAAGAACAATTAACTCTATCTTAGGGTGACAAGAAATGTAATATGATATAAAAGTAGGTCTTGTTGTATTTGGAAATGTGTTGACATAGAAAAACGTAATTTAAGAAAGAAAAGCCTCATACAAAAATTAGAAACCAAAATACAAGGATAGTGAGAAAACAGACCCATTGGACTGATACTAGCAGACATTAGGGAGATATAACAAGCAGGGGACAGATAACTCCCTGTATTATCATAGTATGCAAATGGGAGAAACCAAGGAGTGGGTCTAATGCAATCCCAGGGGAAGTGGTCAAAGAAAGAAACAAAGGGAGAGGGATTTTTAATTTTTTGTATAAGTATGTGTATCCAAGCCTATGTACTTGAGAATTTTATTTTTTACAAATCTATATTTTCACCCACCAGCCCTGATGAAATCAGTGTAGATAATTAATCACAAAATTGCCACCCAGTCCGTGTTGCCATACTTGTTCTCCTAGTTGGCCTCACTGAATAAAAGAAACTAACTAGAGAAAAGCAAAAACTATTGAAGAAATCAACAGAAGGTAATGGAAAAGGTTCACAGAAGAGGTGACTTTTCCAGGCATGGAAGCAATGGAAAACTCATTCCAGGAGAAGCAAAATGTGTGTGCAAAGGCTTGAGAGAGCACAGAAAAATTATGTTGCATTTGACGAATAGTAACCTGATTGGAGGAGCAGAGAGACTCATTGCCAAGGCTACAGGCACAGCTCTCTGTGTGCCACTATCCTTTGAGCTAATCTTCAACTTGAGTAACTGTGGGTCAAGACTACGCTATAAATTTTGGGAATTCAAGGCAGCAGAGTGAAAGATCTCTGATATTAGATGAACTTCTAAATTGTTAAAACCTCTTTAGAGGTCCCAGCTTAGGTATGAGCTCCTCAAGAGTGGTTTCACTTCTCCATATACTCTGGAATTCCCTTTACCAGCACACATTTTTCTCTTTAACATCAGAAGTCGAGTGACCGTAAGTGTCAAAACACCACTAAATGATAAAGAGAAAAGAATGTATCACTGCTTTAAATTTCAAATAGCTCTGGGCTGGGGCTACTATAATTTACATAGTAGCACAGCTCTGTTGAAAGGTTTACTTTAGAGTTTATATAATTTTCTTGCATTTATTTCTATTTCCATTTATGTGCTATGATAAAATGCATGTGACAATAAAGTTATAGTTGAGTGTGTGCTATAGTAAAGTTATGGTTTTCATTGCTGGTTTTGACTTCTTATGATGAGTATGTCTTAGGTGAAAAAGAAAAAAAAACCTATTGTTACTAATATTACTGTTAGCAATATGATTGTAACACAAAAAGCAAAGTAAAAATGGCTCAAGGTATAGTATATTAGTTTTCTATTGCTGCAAAATAAATTATCACAAACTTTGTAGCTTGAAACAACAATATTTATTATCTTGCAGTTTCTGTGGGTCACAGTCACAGGCACAGCTTAGCTGAGGTTCTTGGTTTGAGAATCTCAGAAAGCTGTAATGAAGCTGTCAGAGCTGTAACTCATCTGAGTTTTGGGTCCTCTTCCAAGCTCAGTGGTTGTTGGCAGAACTCTTGTTTCTTATAAAGATATGAGTCCCCCAGCCCCTAGAAATTCCTATCATTCCCTGCCACATGTCTCTCCCCACAACATGAGTTTGCTTCTAGGCCAACAGGAGAGTGTCTACTGCTACTTTGAGTCTCTTTTAAGGGCTCTTCTGATTAGGGCAGGTTCACCCAGAATAATCTCCCTTTTGATTAACTCCAGGTTAACTAATGAAGGACCTTAATTACATCTGCAAAATCCTTTCATTTTTGCCATATAGTGTGCCCTAATCAAGAGAATGATATCTCACCATTTTTGCAGGTCCCACACTCAAGGGGAGGGGATTACAAAAGGATGTGGATCATTGGCAGTCTTCTTAAAATTTTGCCTACCACATCTATCAAGTTTAAATTGCAAATCTTTTTCCTATCTTCACTGAGTTGAGAAATTTTGTAATACCTTTATAGTAATATCTAAGGCTTAGATGCTATCACAGTACTGTCTAATAGAATTATAATCCAAGCCATAAATGTGAACCACAAATGTAACTTTAAAACTTTTAATAGCCACATAAGAAAAAGTAAATAGAAACAAGTGAAATTAATTTTAATAATATATTTTACGTAACCAATACATCCAGAATATTATCAACATGTAATCAACCTAGAACATTATTAGAGAGATATTATACTTTTTTTTTTTTTCATATTAAGTCTTTGAATATTACTTTTCAGTTTGGGCTAGCCACATTTGAAGTACTCAACGGCCACAGGTGGCTAGTGGTTGCTCTCTTGGAAGCATAAAGCTGTTACTTGCCTTTTCAGCAATATCCACCAGGTGTCACAATGAGTTTACGATCCAAACCAGAGGCACGAACACATTTCTTTCCTGATGACAATTGTTGGAGTTCTATTTGTATTAACATATTTTTTATTTTCTGCATATTTGAAATTTCACTTAAAGTTTTTGGCTAAATAAGAAGTCAAACAATATGGAATTTATTACTTAAGCAAACGAGCCCAAATTCAAATTATTTGTATATCAGACCCACTATTCTTTACTTTTTCTGTAATCTCATCCCAGATGATCTTACTGGTGAGAGAGTAAATAATTACGAACTACATCCCCGTGCAATAGTTAATAACATAATAACAATTACTTTAAAGTTAGATCATTTCAAATGCCCAAGAAATTTTCACAACCTCAAAAACAACGAAGTGGTGTTCTTTTTTCCTTTTTCAAACTGGTTAATAGAACACATTAAAAATAGAAAACTAAAGTTTTAGAGAGTGACAAAATGTTCTTTTATTTTCATACCATTACTGCAATTTACTAATTGCCAATAAAAATTTCTACTTCTCACACACCAAAGGATTATGTGAACCCAGAAGGATTATGATGTTTCAGTTTATTAACAATTATGACTTTGAAAAGCAGAATCACTTAAGAATTTTAATTTAGCTGGGGCGCCTGGGTGGCGCAGTCGGTTAAGCGTCCGACTTCAGCCAGGTCACGATCTCGCGGTCCGGGAGTTCGAGCCCCGCGTCAGGCTCTGGGCGGATGGCTCGGAGCCTGGAGCCTGTTTCCGATTCTGTGTCTCCCTCTCTCTCTGCCCCTCCCCCGTTCATGCTCTGTCTCTCTCTGTCCCAAAAAAAAAAAAAAAAAAAAAAGTTGAAGAATTTTAATTTAGCTTTGCAAGTTGTTATAAGATTCCTTTTTAAACAAGAGATAAATGGCTTTTGTTCTAATATTCAGTTGTTTTAAATTTTAGAGTCTTTTCTTCAAATATTTTCTAGGTGAAACTAAGTACATACATTCAGAGATTGAGGCATCTCAAATACTTTCTCCTTAACTTTTAGAAAAGCGTAATCAGTATTAATATTATTACTATTAAAAATATTTAGGGGCACCTGGGTGGCTCAGTCGGTTAAGTGTCTGACTTGAGCTCAGGTCATGATCTCACAGCTCCTGAGTTCAAGCCCTGCATCCGGCTCTGTGCTGACAGCTCAGAGCTTGGAGCCTGATTCAGATTTTATGTCTTCCTCTGTTTCTGCTCCTCCCCTGCTCATGCTCCGTCTCTCTGTCCTTCAAAAATAAATATACATTAAAATAAATTTAAAAAATATTTAAAAACAGAAACATGAAATCATGAATGCACAATCATGAATGCAATGAACAGATGATCAGAAGCTTTAAAAAAATTTTTTTTAAATGTTTATTTTTGGCAGAGAGAGAGACAGAGCATGAGCAGGGGAAGGGCAGAGAGCGAGGGAGACACATGTCTGAAGCAGGCTCCAGGCTCTGAGCTGTCAGCACAGAGCTGGGCGCGGGGCTCGAACCCACAGACCGGGTGATATCATGATCTGAGCTGAAGTTGGACGCTCAACCGACTGAGCCACCCAGGCGCCCCAATAATCAGAAGCTATATACCAATAATTAAGCCTTCTCTTTGTCCTCTTAGTCTCAGCGGTATGATGTCCATATCCAATTCTAATTATATATGTATATAAACATGAAATATTATGTAGAAACAATAATTATTTATCTCTTGATTCACATTATCAATTAGCTTCAGAAGAACTGAGTCAGACTTAGCATCTTACTAATACATTAAGGAGAAAAGTGACCAGAGTTTTAGCCATAACCGTATGAGAAGGTAAAAGAGTCACCAAGTGGAGTTGTTCAAGTAATATTTTAAAGGAAAACATAAAATTTAAGTCTAGAATAATGTATACTTTTTTTTTCTTTCTGTTTGGATAAACATCTTTGAACACATCCAGGAAAATTTAACCACATACATAAATGTTTTATAAGTCAATTTTTTAGTGAAATAAGTACATAAAAATAATATTACAACTTGTCATTTCTTTCTTGAAGAAATTTTAGCAATGTGAAGGCTGATGGCCTAATTTGTTTTTTTTTTTTTTTTTTAAAGCACAATGCTCAGACAGTCCAAGAGATGGCAGACAACATCTTTTGTAAAATAAACAAATTATGTTGCTATTTTATCATGGTAATTTTAATGTTTTTTTCTTTATTTTAATAACATCAACACTGAAGCAATCATTAAAAGAATACACATTGCTGAAATTCTAAATATGGATATCTCATTGTCCAAGTGGGCTTTAAAAAGATTCCTCAGAGTATTTTACAAGGCAACTGAAAAATATATTTCTCTTTCCTTTTTTTCTCTTGCCTACAGAGCAGTGGTTTCTGTCAGAATATTAACCTAGAATTACCTATAAAGAAGTAGGATTAAAGAATAAATTGTAGTATTAATGACTATTCCAGTGGTATTAAAAATTAAACACATGAAATACTAATATTGTCATTTAGAAGGTATATCAGAACTGGGGTGCCTGGGTGGCTCAGTCGGTTAAGCTTCCGAATTCGGCTCAGGTCATGATCTCACAGTTTGTGAATTCAAGCCCCCTGTAGGATTCTGTGCTAAATAAACAGCTCATAGCCTGAAGTTGCTTCAGATTCTTTCTCTCTCCGTCTCTCTCTGCTCCTCCCCCACTCATGCTCTGTCTCTCTCACAAAATTAAATTTAAAAATGTTAAAAAAAATTAAAAATACTTTATATAAAAAAAGAAAGTATATCAGAACTGATAATTAAGTTTCCTCTAAATAACATATACTTTTTTTGTTAAATGCATAGTTAAAATTAACTGATTTCTATGGCAGGTAGGAAGGATTCTTCATAAAGCAAGAAAAGGATAAATACAGTGAAGATCTTATGTATTTGTTTTAAGAGGCTATTTTAACCTATAAATATATTACTTTGTGTAATATTAAACTGTTTTGTAATGAGATTTTACAGCATAAAGAAAGGCATTGCTTTCTTTTGGGTAATCAATGATAGCTATGGACCTAAGAAACCTAGCTTCTCTGAATTCCAAAATTCAAATAAGAAATTCTTTACCTCAGTGTATTAGTTTCTAATTCCTGTGCAACAATTTCCCACAGACTTAATGGATTAAAAAAAAACCCATTTATTAGCTCATAGTTCTATAGGTCAGAAGTCTGGGCACAGCTCAATGCAGTTTTCACTTCAGGGTGTTGGCTCAGCTGTGCCCTTATCTGGAGCTCACCTGGGTGTGGCAAGATTCAGTTTCTTGTGCTTGTAAGACTGAGATCCTCATTTCTTTGTTGATAGTCAGCCAGGGGCTGCTCTCAGCTCTTACAGGTCACCCCAAATCTTTGCTCTGTGGCCCCTGTACACTCAAATACAGCAAACAGAATCTCTCTCACATAAATCCCTTTCATGCTTTGAATCTCTTTTGCCAGGAAAGAACCCAGTGCCCTTTAAAGGCTCACCTGATTATGCCAGACCCACTGAGGATAATTTCCTTATCTTTAGGTCAGCTGACTTGGGATCTTAATTATATCTATAAAAGGCCATTGCATCAGCACCTAGATTAGTTTAGGATTGAATAGTTGAGAGAAGGTATGTGTGTACAGAAGGGGCTGTGAAACTTGATGGCCATTTTTTTTTTTAAATTAAAAAAAAAAATTTTTTTTTAAGTTTATTTATTTTTGAGACAGAGAGAGACAGAGCATGAACAGGGGAAGAGCAGAGAGAGAGGGAGACACAGAATCGGAAACAGGCTCCAGGCTCTGAGCGGTCAGCACAGAGCCTGACGCGGGGCTCGAACTCACGGACTGTGAGATCATGACCTGAGCCGAAGTCGGACGCTTAACCGACTGAGCCACCCAGGCACCCCTGATGGCCATTTTATTATTTATTTATTTATTTTTCCCACAGGTGAATTCTACCAAACATTTATTTAAAAAATTTTTTTAATTTAAATTCCATTATGTATGCATGTTATGTATGTATGTTAGTTAACATACAGTTTGATGGCCATTTTAGAATTCTGCCTTCCAGAACAGATTGCATTTAATGGGCTCAAAAGACCACCTTGTATAGAAAATACATAGAACTTTTTGCATTGGAGTAGTTAATTCACCACTAAAGAGGCTTTTTTACTTATTAGGTATTAATGGGCCACTTATTTCTTAGGTATATTTATTTATACAAATGACTCATCAAAGAAAAGACTGATAACAAAGTTATCTGGAACAACCCATAGAAGTATCTTAAGAAATAGGGAAGCTGAGGCTTTGAGATCCCAAAACTTTCAGATAACCAGATTATTATTATTTTTTTTCTGGAACCACTTGTGACATTTTGGAAATCTATTTCTATCCTCCCCCCCCCCCCCAAAAAAAAAAACCCCACAACTTCTCCAGTACTTCTCTTTTACAGTAAGATTTGGGAACAACTGTCTCAGAGGAACTATTTACCTTGTTCAAAAACCCTGTTATGTAGTGGCACAGCCACACCTAAAACTTTGTTTCCCGGATGTTCATGTCTAATTCTTCTCACACTGCCTTCCATGCCTGGTCTCTTATTGGTGGGGCCAGATAAAGGAGACACAAACTCTAACCCTTGCAAAATTGCTATAAAAAGATACTGAAAGTGTGATGAACTGTCAAGATTGCCTGTTTTGGGTGTATTTTAACTGGAGAGTTTCCGAATGAGGATTCTGCATCACCTATCTAATACCACAATAATGTTGCGAAATAAGCAAACACAAAACCTCAGTGACATAGAAAAATATACCTATTTTTTTGTGGGTAGGCTGGTCTGGTCTGCTGATCTGGGCTGGTCTGACTGATGTCTGAGCTACCTCTTGGGTCTGTGGTCAGTTGATTGGTCTACTGGAGACCGGTTGTCCTATCATTGCCTTGTTTGAGATGACTCAGCTCTGTTTCTCATGGTGATTCATCCTAATTGGGCTTATTCTAATAGTGATGGCAAAGTTCCAAGAGATAGTGGAAGTATACAAGAACTCTTGGATCTTAGGGTTGAAACTGGGATGTTGTCATTTCTACATGTGAATTGACCAGAGTTTTTTTTTAAGTTTATTTGTTTATTTTGAGAGAGAGAGAGAGAGAGAGAGAGAGTGAGAGGTGGGGGGGGGGGCAGAGAGAGAGAGAGGGACAGGAAGAGAGAACTCCAAGAAGGCTCTGCACTGTCAGCACAGAGCCGAACATGGGGCTTGATCTCATGAACCATGAGATTGTGACTTTAAATAATTTTTTTTTCAACGTTTTTATTTATTTTTGGGGCAGAGAGAGACAGAGCATGAACGGGGGAGGGGCAGAGAGAGAGGGAGACACAGAATCGGAAACAGGCTCCAGGCTCTGAGCCATCAGCCCAGAGCCCGATGCGGGGCTCGAACTCACAGACCGCGAGATCGTGACCTGGCTGAAGTCGGACGCTTAACCGACTGCGCCACCCAGGCGCCCCGAGATTGTGACTTTAGCTGAAACCAAGATTTGGACACTTAACCTAGATGCCATCTAGGTGCCCTTAATTGGGCAGGTTTTAAGTGATGGGAAAATAGACTCCTTGCAGAGAACTGCGATAAAATCATGTTCCAAAGGGTATGGATATAGGGAGAAGTGGAGAAATGGGGCCACTTTTTGCAATCAATCTACCAGAAATGTCATAGCCTATATTGACTGGTTTTAGGGGTTCCTTAAAGACTGAATTTCGCAATGTGGCCACAAATTCATACATCTTTTCATACTGTTAGAATTCAGCTATCATGAACCTAAGTTTTCTTCTGAGGGGAACTATTTGTAATTCTTTTGAGAAACATTAGAGGTGTTGATTACAGTACTGGAAGACTCCAAAACATGAGATTTACTTTTTGAGAATTTGAGTGATATATGCACATAATAAGAATAAGAATAAGAAAATCTTCAACAAAAAAATCAGTACTTTGCCTCTTCACCCTTTCCCACTGTCAGCTGGGATTCATGTCCTATAGGTTTGTCAACATGGGAGAGATGTGCATTTTATCTAATATGCAGAAACCAACAGAGAGAGTTAAGAAAAATAAAGAAATGAGAATATGTTCCAAATAAAAGGACAAAATAAACATCCAGAAACCACTTTTAATGAGATGGAGATAATTGACTTATCCTATAGCTCAAAATAATGAACATAAAGTTACTTACTTTAGCAATCAATAAGCAAAGGGAGAATTTAGACAAAAAGAAAATACAAAAAACTACCACATCGAAATCATAGAGCTGAAGAATAATTGTATTTTAATTAAGCAAAAAGTTGAATAGAGGAATTTAACAAAATGCTAGATGAATCAGAAGACAAGATCAGCAAATTTAAAGACAGGGCAGTAGGGGCACCTGGGTGGCTCAGTGGGTGAACTGGGTGGCTCAGGTGGGGAGCCTGAGTGGCTCAATTGGTTAAGTGTCCGACTTTGGCCTAGGTCATGATCTTATGGTTCATGAGTTTGAGTCCCGTGTTGGGCTCTGTGCTGACAGCTCAGAACCTGGAGCCTGCTTTGGATTCTGCCTCTGTCTCTCTCTGCCTTTCCCCTACTCACTCTCTCTCTCTCTCTCAAAAATAAATAAACATTAAAAAAAATTAGAAAAAATAAAGACAGGGCAATGCATATCATTTAATCAGAGAAGCAAAGAAGAAAAAAAAAGAATGAAAAAGAGTGAAGTTGGCTCAAGGAACCTAAGTATATTTATGTACATAAATATAAACAATATAAGGGTACAAGGAGTAGAGAGGAAAAGGAGCAGAACACTTATTCACAGAAATAATGGCTGAAAACTTCCTTAACTTGGGGAAGAAACAGACATCAATATACAGGAAGCCTCAGGAGTTCCAAAAAATGTGAATCCAAAGAGACCCACACCAAGATGCATTGAAATAAAATTATCAAAAGCTTAAGATAAGGACAGAATCTTATGAGCAGCAAGAGAAACTTGTTACAAACAAGGGAACCCCCATAAGACTATCAACAGATTTTCAGCAGAAACCTTGTAGGCCAGAGGGAGTGGAATGATATATTTAATGTGTTGAAGGGAAAAAACTACCAACCAAGAATACTCTGTCTGGAAAAGCTGTCCATCAGAGTTGAAGGAAAGATAATTTCCAGACAAACAGAAGTTAAAGAAGTTCATCACCATTAGACTGGCCTTGCAGGAAATGTTAAAGGGAATTCTTCAAGCTGAAATAAAAGGACACTAATTAGTAACATGAAAACATAAAAGTATGAAACTCATTGTTAAGGTAAATATATAGTCAAATTTAGAATACTCTAATATTGTAATGGTGGTGAGTAATTCACTTATAGCTCAGGTATGAAGGTTAAAAGAAAGAAGTATTAAAGATATCTATAACAATAATAATTTGTTAATGGATATACAATATAAAGCACATATAAATTATAATATCAAAAACCAAAAATGAAAACATAAAATGGGGATAAAGTGTAAAATGTAGAGCGTTTGTATGCATTTGCAGTTGTTGTCACATTAAAATAGGCTGCTAAAATGTTCCATATATTTGGGGTATGTGGGTGGTTCAGTCAGTTAAATGCGGGACTCTTGGTTTTGGCTCAAGTCATGATCTCATGGTTTGTGGGTTTAAACCCTGAGTCAGGCTCTGTGCTGACAGGGCAGAGCCTGCTTGGAATTCTCTCTCTCTCCCTCTCTCTCTGCTCCTCCCCCACTCATGCTCTCTGTCTCTCTCAAAATAATTAAAATATTTTAAAAATGTACCACATATTTGATAAGGGATTAATATTAAAAATATATGAAGAACTCATACAACTCAACAGCAAAAAACTCAAATAAAGGACCCAAAGGACCCAAATAGACATTTTTCCAAAATGGACATACAAATGGTCAACAAATATATGGAAAGGTGCTCAACATCACTCATCATCCGGGAAATACAAATCAAAACCACAAGATATCGCTTCACACTTGTTAGAATGACTATTATCTAAGAGACAAGCAATAACAAGTGTTGTTGTGGATGTGGAGAAAAGGGAATCCTTATAGACTGTTGGTGAGAATGTGAACTGATGCAGCCACTATGAAGAATGTTATGGAGGTTCCACAAAAAGTTAAAAACAGAATTATCATGGGGGCACCTGAGTGGCTTAGTCTATTAAGCCATCTGACTTTTGGTTTCAGCTCAGGTCATGATCTCACAGTTCATGAGTTCAAGCCCATATGGTACTCTGTGCTGACAGCATGGAGACTACTTAGGATTTTCCCTCTCCCTTACTCTCTGCCCCTGCCCTGCTCTCTGTCTCTTAAAATAAATAAAACTGATCCAGCAATCCCAATTCTGGGTATATAACCAAAGTAAATTAAATCACTATGTTGAAGAGATGTCTCCACCTCCATGTTCATTACAGCATTATTTATGATAGCTAAGACATGGAAACCACCTAAGTGGTCATTGACAGATGAATGGATAAAGAATAATGAAATACTACTCAGCTTTAAAAAGAAACACATTCTTTCTTTCTTTCTTTCTTTTTTTCTTTCTTTCTTTTTCTTTTTCTTTGTTATTGTATGTAACAACATGCATGCAACAGGACCATATTATGCAAAGTGAAATAAGCCAGACAAAGAGAAATATTACATAGTATTACTTTATGTGAAATCTTAAAAACAAAAAAAAGTCAAACTCATAGAAATAGAGTAGAATGATGGTTGCCAGGACCTAGGGAGTAGGGAAATAGGAAGAGGCTGTTAAAAAGGTATGAACTTTACAACTGAAAAGGTTGCTAAGACAGTAATTTAAATGGTCACACACACACACACACACACACACACACACACAGAAAGAAAAAGGTAAATATGTGAGGTGATGGATGTGTTAATTAACTCAATGATGGGAATCCTTTCACAATGTATATTTGTGACTAAAACCTTGATAAAACTAGAAAAAAATTTAACTCGTACCGCTCCTCCTGTCACCTTTGCTCATTTTTTAAAACGTTTATTTATTTTTGAGAGAGAGAGTGTGTGTGTGAGAAGAGGAGGGGGAGAGAGAGAGGGGGACAGAGGATCCAAAGTGGGCTCTGTACCATCAGCACAGAGCCTGATGTGGGGCTCAAACTCACAAACCGTGAGATCATGACCTGAGCTAAGGTTGGACATTTTAACTGACTGAGCCACCCAGGTACCCCTCCTTTGTTCTTTTCTAATATTAAACTATTTTTTGTCTTTTTAATTATCTTCTAATTTTAAATATCATACAAGGCTTCATCAATGGTTTTAGAAAGATACTATTGATAATAATCTAATTTAAATATTTTAAGTGTGCATCATCTATATTATGTTGTCTATCATATGTTAATTAAATTCATATCATTTCATTTGATCTTCATAACAACTCTAGAAAGTATTTTTAACTTAATTTTACAGATGAGAAAACAGGATCAGAGATAAGTAACTTTCTTAAAGTCACACAAATAGTAAGTAGTAGAGCATTATCTAAAGCTCCTGAACCTAATTCAGAGTTATTTTGAATATATCGTTCTTTATCACCTCATCTCTACATCTACAAGAAATCAGATTCTGTAATAGCTTATCTTCTGCCACATTTCCCCCATAATCTCATCAATGAAAAGGTCAAAAGAGTCTAATGGGAATTGCTATCTGTGGTTAATTCTAAATAAGAAAGGATTGATGATGTGGAACTGATGTGTAACTTGAGAGAAAAGTCTATGGGATGCTGAGCATAGTCAAGTGTAGATAGTGGATTTTTGAAAAGAAAATTTCAAACATTTCAGAAAAAAAGGTACTCATAGAACCATGGTTGGAGACTTGGCTTGAGATGGCTGGGAAGTTTGAAGTAAATGCAGAATATACATACAATATGTTCTACTGATGGGGAACCTGGGTGGCTCTGTTTGTTAAGCGTACAACTTCAGCTCAGGTCATGATCTCACAGTTCATGGGTTTGAGCCCTGCGTCTGGCCCTAGGCTCCATGCTAACAGTGAGGAGCCAGCTTGGGATTCTCTCTGCCCCCCCCCCCCCCCGCCTCCGCCCGCCCCTCTCCGCATGCTGTGCTCTCTTGTTCTCTCTCCCAAAATAAATAAATAAACTTAAAAAAAATTCTCTGCTGATAATGATAGGGAGCTGCAATGGAATAAACCAATGTGCATAAAATGTTGAAGGGAGACTTTAAAGGCTCTGCATAGAAGATGGGAAGAAAATGAACATCAAGAGAGGTATGGGTTCATAAAGTGGTAATTAGGAAGACTAAATTCATTATACATTCACTTTTTGAAATATGCTACAAATAATTAAAAATAGAATTAAAGCATATTTTGAGGCAAGAAGAAGGAGAGGGAGAATAAAGTAAAGGGAGCCTTGCTGTTTGGAGTAGTTGGTGTAGTGTTAACAGATGTTAGGACATCTTGCTCCTGTTTTATCTATTAAAAGGGAAAGGTCTTGAAGCAAACAGAATTAAGAAGAAATTGAAAACTGGTAATAAGAAATTAAAAGTATAGTCACTTCAATGAATTCATCTTTTGGAGCTGATTGATTTGTATTAAAAAAATACATGAACAGTACTTCTCATATGTGATCAAAGGACTGTCAGAAACTTTTGAGAAATGTTGAAGAACATGTGAAGTAACAAAACTTAGATAAGCAACTTTGATTTTTAAGATAAGCAACTAGAGGTAAACAATTTTGATTTTCAGGTTGGGAAAAAGTGAATCCCAGAAATTAGTCTGATAAATGGATTCTTAGCAAAATGTTGAAGGAAGTGTTAACCAACTCATGAAGAGAAAGCGTATTCGTGCCAAGATAATTCATGCCAAATTAGTCTTTCTTCTGTTCCCCTCACTTGCTTTTCCATACTGAAAAATGATATTCCTCGATGCAAAATGCACAGTGATATAAAAGGATCTTGACAAAGTCAAAACTGTTCCTTCCATTACTGAAAAAACAGAAATAACATAAAAAGTGTAAGGTTTTGATTATATATAACAATGATAATCATCTTTAAGTTTAATTTGGATGCAGCCTAATGATCACACATTATTATCATGGACTCTTTTCTGAGGAGAGGCAGTTTTTTGAAATAACAATCACTTAATGATATTTGTGCTTTTGTCTTATGTTGATTCATTTATTCAACAGACCCTTATTATTATTATTATTATTATTATTATTATTATTTTCAACGTTTATTTATTTTTGGGACAGAGAGAGACAGAGCATGAACGGGGGAGGGGCAGAAAGAGAGGGAGACACAGAATCGGAAACAGGCTCCAGGCTGTGAGCCATCAGCCCAGAGCCTGACGCGGGGCTCGAACTCACGGACCGCGAGATCGTGACCTGGCTGAAGTCGGATGCTTAACCGACTGCGCCACCCAGGCGCCCCAGACCTTTATTATTAAATCCACTTCCTAGGTTTCAGACTGTGCTATAAACTCAGGATTAAAAGGTAGATGGAGGGACGCCTGGGTGGCTCAGTCAGTTGGGTGGCCAACTTTGGCTCAGGTGGTGATCTTACGGTTCATGGGTTCGAGCCCCAGTATGGGGCTCTGTGCTGACAGCTCAGAGCCTGAAGCCTGCTTCGGATTCTGTGTCTTCCTCTCTCTCTGCCCCTCCCCTGCTAGCACTCTGTCTGTTTGTCTGTCTCTTTCTGTCTCAAAAATAAATTAACATTAAAAAAAATAAAAAAAAAAAAAAGGTGAATAGAGCCCACACCTTGAAGGTTCACTATCTACTGATGGGGATAAAACATAAACAATTATGGCAACATTCATATAATTCATATAATATATTAATATATAATATAATTCATATATTATAATTCATATAATATAATTCATATAACATATTAATAAAATATTTATATGATAAATATAATAAAACTTACAAGAGTTAATGGGAATACAGAAGAGGCAAAAATTAACTTTGTCTCTACTAATAATTCCAGGATTTTAGAAAAGAAAATATCAGAAAGTTTGGGAAAAAAGATAGGCATGAAACCATGTGGGAACATTTATGTTGAATATTGAAACACTAATGGTAAAAGAAAAACTAAATTTCAGGAAAAAAGACTTGGCTATAAACAGTCATATCTTGAGACAGACTGTCTTTAGTCATCTACAAGTGGCTTAGTATTCCTAGAAAATAATGTGCATATAAGGGAGAAGGATAATGGAAGTTGCAAGGGGAGAACAGGTAACAATCAGTATTAATGGACATCTAACATTAAACATTTTAATAGGTTGGTGAGCTAGAGAAATAATTATGGTCAGATAAGATTATCATCTTTGAGGGTAAGCTAGTAGAAAGGTCTTGGACACTAAAGATCTTATTTTCTAAGAAATAAGGAGCTATTGAAGAATTTTAAGCAGAGGAAAAATATCATTTGATTTCTTTTACAAAAATATCACTCTGACAGCAGAAAAGAGGTTGAATTTGAGGAGGCTAAAGTGGGAGGTAGGGAGGCTACTAAACTTTGCATAAGAATTGAATTGAATTAAATCAGTTGAGGTGTATATAAAAAAGGAAGGGCTGAATTTAGTTTGGAAAATCCACTGTTTTTATTAACTACTTGGAAATTATATACAATGTAGAGGAAGGAATCTAAGATACCTACGAGGATCCTGAGTCAAGTGACTAGTTAGATGGCAATGTCATTAACCAGGTAGGGTACATAAAAGAGAATCTTATTTTTAAGTAAGCTCTACATGTGATGGGGGGCTCGAACTCATGACCTTGAGATCAAAAGTGGCATGCTCTACTGAGCCAGCCGGGTTCCCCAAAGAGAATTTTAGTTTTGAAATAAAATATTTGTTTTGAAAATGTTGAATTTGAGATATTTGTGGGCATTCAGAAGGAATTCTGAATTCAGGATTCAGAATTCAGAAGGAATGCTCAATACTGGAAGATACAGGTCTGGAACCTAGTATAGACTTGGAAATTGTCACTCTGTAGTGGTTTTTCAAACCTGAAACACTTTACTCTCTAGAGGCTTTGTAGAATGATATACAAATCAAAGTTAGAATCAAGAGGAGTGTGTTCATTTGCTTGGCAATGATATCCTAATGTTTGATATAAATGCTTTACATATGCATGTTGCATTCTCGATCTGTGCTTCTTTTTCCTTAATATGGAGCTAAAAATCAATTTGAATTGTATCCAAATGTGAATAACATCATCTTTGTTTTAAGACCTATTTTATAACTATAACTTGAAAAGTGAACTCTAGATATATGTGGATAAAAGTTATATAACTTTTTGTCTTAATTTGATTAAAAGACATCTTATTGTAACCTGTAAGGTCTTAATATCCTAACAGTAGTGTACATATAAAGCATAAAACTGTTTCCAAGAGTACTATTTCAAATTATTTTTATGTAAGTTTATTTAACAAATAACCTCATGTTGTTAAATAATATAGTTGGTAGATACTTGCATTTATTTTCTTCTTAAAAATACCTGTTACCTTGTAGGCCAGGTTTAATAAATGCCTTTTCTCCAGCTTCCATGTAGCCCTAAGTATCATTTTATTGTAGCACTTATATTATTACATTGAAATCCTCTTTTTACATCAAACACCCCCCTCCTCCCTCAGCCGCCACCCTGGACTATGAAATAGTCTATAACAATAGCTTTCAAATCTTTTTGCCTTCAACCATAGAGTAAGAAATACCTTTTATGTGAATTGCCTATAAAACTGAAATTAAATTTCATGAAACAATATTTATATTTACTAAAAGAAATGTACTCTGATATTTTGCATTCTGTTCTATTTCTTCAGAAACATTGGTACAACCCAATACATTGATTTAACAAATCTCTAATTGATCTCAAGCTGTGATTTGAAAAAGAATTACTCCAAGTCATGTCTTCCCGAGGCTCATATCACCGATGTTTAGCACAGGCTCTGGCACTGTTGTTTGAATATAGACCTATGGAATTATTTTAGGCAGTACTGCAGATATAAATTCTAATATGGGGGGAAAGATGCTGCTTCCACCATGCTCAGAATAGGATTTTCTAGATTCACATTTTAAGAGGTAGTATATGCCACAAACCATGAATTGTGTTAAAAAATAAAAGGCCGTAAAGTCTTATTGCATTGCATTTTTGTGATTCTCCTGTTACCAGTGTGACTTAACCACGCGCATCCAAAGGTAACATACTGACGGAGTCTCAACTAGAACCAGCATTTCTGAGCTTTCAGTAGGCAGCTCTAGTGTATTAAAAGCTTTGTCACTTTCAACATGGAAAAAACATAAAAGCTAAATGATTAGAGCATATGAGGGAGCTTAATTTTTTTATTTAATATTATTAAATGTGAGGAAAAGTTATACATTTAAAATGACTATGCAGAGATAAGCTAATAAATTAAGAGAATATTATCCTTTTTCAGAATGAATAACACAGTCTTAAAAACCTGATGAAATGTTGGATAAATATAAAATAATATTTGTATTTATATTCATGGTATTTTTGTGAACTTGATTATACATAGGTAAATGAATAATATAAGAATTTATTATGGAATTCATAATACAGACATTTACATTTAAACATATTCTTTCTATTGGCCTCCCTTACTCTCTGCTCACTTTCACAGTTAAAATTCTTTTTTTTTTAAATTTTTTTTTAACGTTTATTTATTTTTGAGACAGAGAGAGACAGAGCATGAATGGGGGAGGGTCAGAGAGAGAAAGAGACACAGAACCCGAAACAGGCTCCAGGCTCTGAGCAATCAGCACAGAGCCTGACGCGGGGCTTGAACTCATGGACCACGAGATCACGACCTGAGCCGAAGTCAGACGCTTAACCGACTGAGCCACCCAGGCGCCCCCACAGTTAAAATTCTTAATTTCAATCTGCTTCAGTCAAACTTTGTCCCAGTTGTACCATTGAAAATGTGTTTGCTTCAATTATCAGTGACTCTATCAACACCCATTTCAAAGACACTTAAGACCTTATTATTCTTCCCAAATCTGTTCAATTTGATACTTGGTCAGTCTTGAAATTTTCTTCTTCCTTGGCTTCTTTGACACCATTCTTTTCCAGTTTTCCTTCGCTTTTTATTGGTTGCTCCTCAGTTTTCTCTCCAGGTTCTTCCCACTTGCACCTTCAATGTTTGTATCTTATTTTAAATAGTCTCCATGGTAAACCTCATCCAGCTTCAAACACAGCTGGAACTCATATAACTTCTAAATCTATATCATCAGGGCAAGTATCTATCTCTTCTGAAATGCAGACGCATACATCTATCAAATTGCCTCCTAAATATAATTCCTATCCAGGCATCTTGAAGTCTCATTAAATTCTACCTATCTGGAAAGACTGATCTCCTTCTCCTTGTCCCTCACTCCAACTTGAACAAGTCTGCTGCTTATATATATCCTACTTTAACTGTCATAGATTTTCCCTCTTGCATCACTGCTATCCGATTATTGACAAAGGCTAGATTTTTAAGATATTAAACATTTCTTGAATACTTCCACACATTTGTTTCTTTTCTTTTCTTCCCCCCCTCCCCCACATCTTTATTTCTATATTGTCCGTATTAGCTAGTGTGGTCAGGAAAACAGAAACCATTTTAGATAGAAGGTATATGATGCAGGAAATTAGATACAACACTGTTGGAAGTTTGAGAGAAGGAAGATGAGAAGACAGTGTTTCTGACATTTAAGAAATTCAGAAATGCTGGAATCACGGGGAAGTTGGTGCTGATGATCTCAACTTCCTACAGCGCTAAAGCAAGTCATAAGAGCTCTGCCCTCATTGTAGACCTTGACTCATCCCGAACATCCTTTGACTTTGCAGGGTTAGTTTGTGTACATTTAGAAGTGGTATCTCTCTGAGGACTTTATCTGGGGGTAGGGGCATATACTGCTGTGGGGAAGGCCATAGTTACCAGGGAGTGAATGCCTTGAGTGAGAAGTGGCCTCCTTTCCTTAAGTGGCAATATGAAATTCTGAAATATGTTCTATATAGTCTCTTAGAGGGTCTGAAAGACTGAGCCCCAGTTGACTACAGTGTAATCCACAGGTCAATGCCCTTTTATTGGCGTTATTCCCTTCTTTGTTTTACTTTCATATTCCTGCTTCTGGATCAACTCCAAAGTGAGCTATTTGTACTCAAAGTCTTGCTCATGGTTTGAGACACATATTTCATGTGTTGCATCTGGAGGAGAACAATGCTTCTCTTTCTCTTCAGCCTTCCACATTTTATGAATGCTTCTCTTTGAGAGAACTTAAACGAGAAAATTGCTTGCAAAGAAGTCTGGGAAATGTAGTTTCTAGGCTTTTACTCCTTGTAGTACTGGGGAATATTTGTTTAGAAGGAAAAGGATGATGTTGAATGTCTTTGATCACTATTCATGGTGCTATTACTGTATGTTTATAAATATAATACGTATTAGAGATGCCTAGGTGGCTCATTTGGTTAAGCGTTTGATTTGATTTTGGCTCAGCTCATGATCTCATGGACATGAGATCGAGCCCCGTGTCAAGCTCCATCATGGTCATGGAGCCTGTTTAGAATTCCCTCCTTCCCTCTCCCTCTGCACTCTCCCCCACTTGCACTCTCTCTTTCTTGCCAAAAAAAAAGAATAAAAAAATATAATACATATTATATTCATACGGCCCTTGAGCTTATATATTATTCTGTTGAGTATCAACACACACTATCTAGCATGGTCTACATCATCCAAATTTGAACTATACATATTTAGGCAATAGGAACTATATTTTGCAGCATAATGCAACTATATCTTGTATATAAAGAAGTACTCACTATCTCCTCAAAAAGAGAAGACAGCAAATACTTCTTATGGATGTTAATTTCTCTTCTACCTTACTCAAAATCTCATTAAGATATCTTGTAAACTAAATACTAAATTGAAACATTCCATTTTGTTAGATGTTAATTCTTAAAAAGGTCTACAAGGTCTTACGTATTCTTTTCCTAACCCAATTTTCCATTCTCATCACCTACTGTGCTTTCTCTCTCATTTCCTGCTTCAGCCACCTAAGTCTTTGTTGAGGCTGCTGTATTTCCCAAGGTTGCTTCCAACACAGGTATTGTATATGTTCTTCCTGATGTTCCAAATGAATGCAACCATCTTCACCTAATTAGCTCATACTCATTTTTCAGATCTTAACCCAAATGATTATTTTCTCAGGAGATTTCCTCTGACTTTGTGATTAAGCCAAAGTCCTTTAGTGTGTGTGTATGTGTGTGTGCACATATGTATGTACCCCCGCCCCACATATATATACATAAAGCATATATAATATTTTATTGATATGTTTTCCCAATGACGGTGTTTGTGCCATGATGGCACAATAATTTATTTTGCTACTTTTTCTCACCATTATACCCCTAACACCTAGAATAGTGTCTGGCACATGTAAGACTCTCAAAATATTTTTTTTTTATGAATGAAGGCAAAGGATTGCTTCTGAAGTGAGAATTAAAGATCAGTGATATTTGTATCATAAACTGTATCACGTTATTATTACATATTATGTTCTTTTTAGAATTCTTTGCTTCCCAAGCAATGTTAGTTATTACACTCAGTAACTTCAGGAAGGATAGTTTTACAAGTTCATTATCTCTCAGTTATGACTTCTTTAAAAAATTTTTATTTTGGGTAGGGGGGAAAATTTTATTTATATGTTTTAAAGTTTATTTATTTTGAAAGAGAGTGAGAGAGCTAGCAGAGGGAGGTGCAGATAGAGAGAAGAGAGAGAGAATCCCAAACAGGGGCTGTGTTGTTAGCACAGAGCCTGATGCAGGGCTCGATCCTACAAAGGGTGAGATTGTGACCTGAGCCAAAATCAATAGTTAGATGCTTAACTGACTGAGCCACCCAGGCACCCATCTCTCTCTCTCTCTCTTTTATTAAGATTTTAAGTAATCTCTATATCCAATATGGGCTCAAATTCACAACCTTGAGATTAAGAGTCATATGCTCTACCAGGTGAGGCAGCCAGATGCCCCTCTTAGTTATGATTTCTAAATTGTTGCTTTTATCAATTTAAGGTTAAAAAATACAAACTATGATGTCATTTTATTAGTAACTGCTAATTACTAGTAATTAGTAATTACATTTTATTAGTAACATTTAGCAGCAACTTTGGGCTGCTCATATAATTCAACAGTATGCAGCAATAGACTTAGAAACTTTAAGGTACAGATGGTTTCTAGTTTAAAAGAATTCATTTATAGCTCTCTTATAAAAGAAAATTAAAATATAATGCTCCCAAAATTTGTTTGTAAATCAAGAATCAGGAATATTGGCTGTGGGTCATGTCCCAGTAAAACTGGCTTCATTCATTATATTTGAGAGCTATTTCAATAGCTTAAGCTATTTAAGGGCTAAAGTATTATATCATTCATCTTTGTATCCCCAAACCTAGCACAAGTCTGGGCATTTACTATGTCAGATTTCAAAGGCTAGTCCAAGTTCATGGATTGATACACATGATGAATCTAATTTGGTCTACTCTTTGATTTTCTGCTGAACTAGCAATCAAGAATGCAAAGGTTTCATGCCACCAAAAGGATATGGTTCCTTCAAATTTCCAGTTGTCATGGAGATGTGTCCTTAGTTTAATGATCAATGTAATACCCAAAGTGTAAGAATGTAGATAAGAAACTGTGAAGGAGAGGCTACATCAGGTAGGGAAGTGGCCAGGCCAACAGTCAATGTTCTACCTATTGCTTTGTGAGGTAATACCTTGCTACATACTCAGGTTCTGTTTCTTTTTGTGTCAGGCCAACCTATAGCATACCATGCTTTCCTTGAAATTCATACAAGGTGTAGTTTGTATGACTGAAAAGATTTGGGAAATTTTTTGTGCAATTTCAATAATTAGAAAAGGGCACTTCAGAAAGAGATGACAAGGATCTATCATAATTTCAGCATGATGTTGGACTGAAAATATAATATTCATTAGTGGAACAGTTCTATCTTAACCCAAGGTGGAGCAGCTCTATTGAGTCTTGACATAAATTTTCTTTGGTGCCAATAGAGTCTCATGTGGATAAAAATATATATATTTGATTCTTTTAGATGAATAGCATTTTATTTTATTATTAATATTTTTTATTTAAGGAATCTGTAGATCCAATGTGTGGTTCGAACTCACGACTCTGATCAAGGGTCACATGTTTTTCTGACTGAGCCAGCCAGGTGCCCCTAGGTGTGCTTGTTTGTTTGTTTGTTTCCCTTAAAGTAAACTCTGTGCCCAATGTGAGGCTTGAACTCATACTCCAAGATCAGGAATCCATGTTCTACCTACTGAGTCATCCAGGGGCCCCTGAGTTTTAGTTTTATTTTAATGTTCTATATTGTTGTTGTTGTTGTTTTTATATAGTGAGATAAAGATCATGAATGGGGCAGAGGAGTAGATTGAGAGAAAGAGAGAAAGAGAGAGAAAGAGAGAAAGAGTCTCAAGAAGGCTCCATGCTCAGTGCACAACCTAACACATGGCTCGATCCCCCATGACCCTGGGATCATGACCTGAGCTGAAATCAAGACCCTGAATTGACTGAGCCACCCAGATGGAGTTCTTATGATATACAAGAAAATTGATAAAGGTATGTATTTTATTTTGCCTTTTGGGTAAAACTTTAAGACATCGTATTTAAAGAAAGAAAAAATTGACATTTGTAACTATCCTTGGTGCTCCTCCAAAAAATGGTCTGGTCTAGAAGTGAGAGTTAATGTTTTCAGCAACTTTTGATAAATCCTTTATTTTTAAAAATATCCACTGAAGAAGACTCTTCAGTAGTCATTATATACAACCTTTTATATTTGAACCTCTATATAGTGAAGAAAACCTAGAGAATATATTTGCAGTGTTGGAGCAAACATTTCTTGGATAAGACATAGAAAGCACAAGTCATAAAAGGATAGGATAATAAGTTAGACTTCATAAAAATGGAAAATGTCTGCTTATCAAAGATACCATTAGGAAAGTGATGTGAAAGTGAAGTGAATAGGCATTCATAAATTTGAGAAAATATGTGCAATATTTACATTTAAAAAAGGACTTTTATCAGGATATATAAAGAATTCCCAAAACCCAATAATAGCTTTTGTGTTTAGATCTATCATCCTTCTTGAAGTAATATTTGAGTACTGTGAGAGACGCATTTGAAGTTAGTTTTTTCCATATGAATATCCGGTTGTTCTAATACCTTTTGTTGAAAGAACTTTTCTTTCTCCATTGAATTACTTTGATGTCTGTAAAAATCAATTGACCATATAACCACATGTCTATTTCTAGACTCTCTATTTTATTCCATTGGTCTATTTGTCTACCCTAAGCCAACACCTTGATTACTGTAACTTTTGTAGTAAGCTTTGAAATCAGATAACGTGAATCTTTCAACTTTGTTCTTATTTTTCAAGATCACTTGGCTATTCTGCATCCATTTCACTTCTACATAAATTTTACAAAGAGTTTTGTCAATTTTTACAAAAAGGAGACTGCTGTGCTCTTCCTGGGCTCCACATCATTTTACAGTGGTTTGGAGAGTGCCTCCAGACCAAAGTCCAGGCATTGTGGGACTCATCTCAGAAGTTTCCTTTGTCTCATAGAGTACTGTTCTATGCTACATGTCACCAAAAATATATCATCTGATGCTTCATCTATTTTGCTCAGTTTTACAATTGTTTAAATAGGGTTATTTAGTCTAGTACCAGTTACTTAGTCATGGCTGGAAGCAGAAATTTTAGGTAGAATGTTAACCTAGAATTCCACACAAAAATAGGAGAATATTATATGGGAAAGACCATTCTTATTTTCTAATTACAACAGTGCAAAACTGCAGATTAGAATATAAGATATACTACTATGTAAACAGATAAATACTATATATATAAGTTTAAAAATATTAAGTGAACTTTTTGGTTGAACAAACTGATATTGTTTTGCATGATTAAGATTTTATTTTTTGTTTGCTGACCATTTGAATAAGTTAAATAATTTCACTTTAATTTGATAATTAATGAAAGTAAACAATTTTTTCCTTTCAGAAACTTTGGAAATAAGTGTGGTATTTTGGTTAAAAGTCTATTTTGAGTTTGCTTCAAATACATGCTATTGTTTTTTTCTTTCTGGTGTTGTATTTAATACCAATGACAGCAGGCATTTATTTAATGAATCCACTAATTTGAGTATGTAGGAGATAGGCCAGCTGGATTATAGTTTGTGTTTTACTTGTGTAAACATGAGGGTATGTCTCCTACTTGGGACAAAAATTTCATTCCATTGTTTGAAGCCAGGAAATTAGATGCTTCTGTACATCATTTATAATTCTGTAATTTGGACATTGTGTGGAGTTCTCTGGGATTTGTCACTACTTAAGTTTTAATTATATTATTTGTATCATTACATTGAATGTACTTAATGGTGTTAAAAACACAAACTTACAAACACACAAACACAAAAGAGTTATGATGAGCTATCAAACATTAAGAGGTTGGTTAAAGTAGCACTGATCTGGGTTGAAGTATGATCAAAAGATGTCATTTGATGGTTCCTAAAGAGATGGTAGTGAAGTCAACTTAGGAAAATGATGAAATTTAAATGTTATTAGAATAACTCAACTTGAATTATAATTGCACATCCAATTATTAGATAATCCAGAACTTTTTATGTGCCATGAAAATATTATCTTGAGATTCTAATGATCATTTTATTATTCATTTAGTTTTGACTGTCATATAGGAATCCAACCCAAGTGTCAGTGTTAAGGCTTTAACCCTTTTCTTCTCTTCCTTAACTCCCATATAGTACTGATGAGGGAGCATAAGGTAAGCTGAGGGCAAAGTACAGGCAAGCACACTCCCCACCCCCAGGTAGGATATGTGTGATATTCCTCAGGCATTCTTGGCTGCCCAAGAGCAAAAGAAAGGACAGAAAACAAATTATTAAAGTGATAGAGTCTATAACAGTTTACAAATATCTTAGTACAATTACAAAAAAAAAAAAAAAAAAAAGGGCAATCTTATCAATAGCCTAAAGTCCAGGAACTCCCTACTATCTTAATGTTAATGCTTTGGTAGAGGGAAAAACAACCTTGGTTTGACAATAGCTAGGCCTCCAGTAATCTGTGAGTCTTTAGCATATGGAAAATCCCTTTAAGAAACTTCTTCTTGACTTTACTTCCCCCAACTCCATACTATATAACCAGTCACTCTTCACAACCCCAGTGCTTTAATAAAATCACCCTTTTAAACCAAAGGTGTCTTCAAGAATTCTTTCTTAGCTGTCAGCTCCAAACCCCACTATCACCCCCAAGCCCCATCAGTACTAAAAAAAAAAAAAAACCTGCAAGCCCCTTTTTATATCATTTGCTTAAACAAATTTATGTCCCTATGCATCTAAGTGTTCACTAGAGCAATGAAATGGAGGAAAGAAGGAAGAATGGGTTGAGGAGACAATTTGAAAGTAAAATAAATAGGACCTTGTGACCAATTCAATGTTGAGGGAAAAAGTGAGAAAGAGAGAGGAGAAATAGTTCAAACTTTCATTAATTTATTCATTCATTTATTTAACAACCTAGATTAAATTCCTAATTTAGCATGTGTAAATGCTGAATAAAATAAAATGCTGAATAAAAGGTGACTAAGACAAGATTCCTTTCCCTAGGAAGTAAAAAAATACATCCAGTGATTGCCACACAATGTAATACATTATGTTTTAATACTCTACTACTGGTATAACTCGTGTACTGAGGGAAGACAGATGCGTGAACAACTAAGTATACTAGGGAAAGCTTATGTGAAGACTCCAGAGAAGAGACAATGTTTATCTTTAATTAAAAAAAAAAAAAAAGAAAAAAAAGATCTTTCCAGGGAGAAATATGTGGTACAGAAGGTTTGGGGCAGAGGAAAAAAGTAAACAAAGGTAAAGGGTGTGGAATGCAAGGCATTTTTGGAAAAGAGGAAATCGTTTAGTGTGAGTGAATTTAAGGAATGTTAGGGAAGTAGGGGGATGGGCCTGAAAAGCTAAACTGTGACTAAGTGGCGATGAATTTTGTAAGCGAAGATTTTTGAATTATATCTTAAAGGCTATTGACAATCATTAGAGATTGTTTTAAAAGTTTATTTATTTATTTTGAGAGACAGAGAGAGAGAGAGCGCGAGCGAGCATGAACAGGGGAGGGGCAAAGAGAGAGGGAGAGAGAATTTCAAGCAAGCAGGCAGAATTCCAACGTGGGGCTTGTTTTGGGGCTGGACATAAAGCCGGTATTGGGCTCGAACCGACAAATCTTGACATCATGACCTAAGCTGAAACTAAGTCAGATAAGTCAGATGTTTAACCAACTGAGCTACCCAGGTGCCCCAAATCATTAGAGATTTTTAAAAGGAGAGTAACAGGAACAATTTATATTTTCATTAGACAGATCTGGAGGTAGGATAGATGGGAACGGATTTCAACAATATAGACAAGATGGTGGGACAAGAAATGATGGGGAAATGGGGGAAGCTTAGGAGACAGTTTGAAAATAGAGTACATTGGACCTGGTGACTAACTGCTCTTGACAGAGGTGGGGGAGGGGAGATGAGGGAATGAGACTGAATGGAGAGTGCAGAGGACATGTGGAACAGGGGCAGGTTTGTGACCATATTGAACTTGATTTTGTTTGCAAGGCATTTGGGTGGGGATTTTTAGTGGCTTAAAGGAAACAGTTCTGAGACTTAAAAGTTTGATTTAGGCTAAAGATAAAGGTTTGAAAATCATATCAATATTGGTCTTTTTAAAAATTTTTATTAAAAGAAGTTTTTTAATGTTTTTACTTATTTTTGAGACAGAGAGAGACAGAGCATGAGCAGGGGAGGGGCAGAGAGATAGGGGGAATCCAAAGCAGGCTCCAGGCTCTGAACTGTCAACACAGAGCCTGATGCGGGGCTCAGACTCACGGACTGTAAGATCATAACCTGAGCTGAAGTCGGATGCTTAACTGACTGAACCACCAAGGCACCCCTCGATATTGGTCTTAAAAAAAAAAAAAAAGTTTATTTATTTTGAGAGACCGAGCAGGGAAGGGGCAGAGAGAGAGGGAGACAGAGAATCCCAAGCAGGCTCTGCATTGTCAGTACACGGTCTGATATGGGACTCAAACTCACAAACCTGAGAAATCATGACCTGAACTGAAACAGAGAGTCAGACACTTAACTGACTGAGCCAGCAAGGCATCCTTCTATTGATATTGGTCTTAATGAAAGTCAGGAAGAAAATCTTGTTGCCCAGGGAGAAGTTATAATATAAAAAAGAGAAAAAAGCTGATGTGAGAAGATGATCAATTTTCAAAAATACCAAATAAAAGCAATGCTGTCTAGTTAACAATAGGTTTACAACCTGTTGGAAATATGTAGGAAACCTCTCTCCCCCACAGTGAAATCCCAAAACTTTACACACTTCACTTCCTGGTTCTTCTTCCCCTCTCTATTTTGCGGGCTTATTTTTCATGGGCTTTGCAATGACCATGCACCAAAGAACTGAAGTCTCTGTCTCACGTCAAGAAATTCCTCATGACAAGGAATTTGTTCCAATCAGACTAATTTTTGCTTTACATGCGCATAGGTGACTTCTGGGTAAGGGTGTAACCTCTGTAGTACTCAGTCAATGAGGAATCAGGAGATAGGAGATGAAGTGCCTGCTGTAACTGCCCCAAGTGTGCCTGTACATCAGACACCCACTCTTGCAAAAACGTTAATTAAAGCCTCGCTTCACTGTGTTCTTAGTCTCAGTGTCCCTTCTTTGATTGGGTCAGTGGGCTTATTTCTCACAGCTGAGAAGTGACATCTTAAGAAAACAAAGATTTAATAGGTCGGCACAAGAGGTTAGCAAAAGAGATGGAAAATCATCCAAGAGAGGTAATGAATAAAGACTGATGTCATGAAATTTAGTAGCGGAGAACTCAGCAATATCACAACATGCTTCAGAGGATTAAATATAATTGTTACCTGAAACTGGGTTCACCTCTTGGTGGGTACCAAGCCAAAAGGCACAGGCAAGCCAAAGAATAGGAAAAAGAAGGGTTTTACCTGCCACAAATAATGGAGGAAAGGAAGGGTTTTATCTGCAACAAGTAACGGAGAACACCAGGGATATTACCCAAAGCGGTGTCTCCTTGAAGTTTTAAGCCAAGGGTATGTACACATTCATGAAGGAATTTGCACAGTGGGAAATTCAGCCTGGCACTGGAGCAAAAGTCACCTTTTATTTATTTATTTTTGTAAGAAATATCATTAAATCATTTACTCTGTAACAACACTTGGCAGATAATAGGAACATACTGAACATACTCATTTCCCATTTAGCCTGAATAAGTAATTTAGCTACACAATGTTTTCCTAAGGTAAGTTTTTCTATGGCCAGGGAAAACAGCATTTTATTTTTAAAAATATTTTTATATGTTTTTATTTATTTTTCAGAGAGAGAGAGAGAGAAAGCCTGAGTGGGGGAGGGGCAGAGAAAGAGGGAGACACAGAATCTGAAGTAGGCTTTAGCTGCTGAAGCAGCACAGAGCCTGACATGGGGCTTGAACTCATGAATCATGAGATCATGACTTGAGCTGAAGTTGGAAGCTTAACAACTGAACCACCTGGGTGCCCCCAAACAGCATTTTAAATAGTCCATGTTTCTAAAATTGAAGCGACTTTCTAAACAGGTATTTAGAAAGTAAGTGGGAACAATTAGACCTAATTACTATGAAAACAAAACTAACACCATGATTATAGAACATTTAAATAGGAAAATTATGAAGCTATATATATATGTATATATATAGTTATACATATATACACCATATCAAAATGATAGGGTTTTGGAATGGTGGTGGGGTCTGGAGTTGACAGCCAAGAAAGAATTCTTGAGACTTCTTAAGTGGAAAAAGGTGATTTTATTAAAGCATGGGGACAGGACTCCTGGGGAGTATGAGCTGCCCTGGGATTGTGAGGAAAGACTGATTATATACTTGGGAGTTGGGGAAGGTAAAGTCTAGGGGAAGTTTCCAAAGGGACTTTCATATGCTAAAGAAGACTCACAGGATATTGGAGACCTAGCTATTGTCAAGCTAAGGTACTTTTTCCCTTCTAGCAAAGTATTAACACTGAGACAGTAGGGAGTTCCTGGAGAACTGTTATACTCTACCTGCCTCAAGTATTTGTCAATAGGCTGCCTGTTAGAAGGACATTTTACTGCATCAAAAATACCTTTTCTATTTTGGTAACTAAATTTTTTTTTTAAAAATTTTTTTTTAACGTCTATTTATTTTTGAGACAGAGACAGAGCATGAACGGGGGAGGGTCAGAGAGAGAGGGAGACACAGAATCGGAAGCAGGCTCCAGGCTCTGAGCCATCAGCCCAGAGCCCGACGCGGGGCTCGAACTCACGGACTGTGAGATCGTGACCTGAGCCGAAGTCGGACGCTCAACCGACTGAGCCACCCAGGCGCCCCGGTAACTAAATTTTTGATATTAATATCAAGGTATTTCAAGCATCTCTAAATATGAAAATTTCAGATTATATTTATTGAAAAGAAAATATCAATCTGTTGGAGTAATCATATATATATATATATATATATATATATATATATGATAAAGAAAGATAGGACAAAATAAGCAGAGAGGAAAGGTTAGGACCTGAGGTCCCAGGGTGGGGAAAAACACATATTTTTATTTATTTATTTATTTATTTATTTATTTATATTTATTTTTCAATATGTGAAATTTATTGTCAAATTGGTTTCCATACAACACCCAGTGCTCATC
>NW_024412395.1:66296923-66390625 GCF_014898765.1 Herpailurus yagouaroundi | reverse complement strand
TTTTTTTTTCCTTCCCCTCCCCCATGGGTTTCTGTTAAGTTTCTCAGGATCCACATAAGAGTGAAACCATATGGTATCTGTCTTTCTCTGTATGGCTTATTTCACTTAGCATAACACTCTGCAGTTCCATCCATGTTGCTACAAAGGGCCATATTTCATTCTTTCTCATTGCCACGTAGTACTCCATTGTGTATATAAACCACAATTTCTTTTTCCATTCAGTGGTTGCTTGATGGACATTTAGGCTCTTTCCATAATTTGGCTACTGTTGAGAGTGCTGCTATAAACATTGGGGTACAAGTGTCCCTATGCATCAGTACTCCTGTATCCCTTGGGTAAATTCCTAGCAGTGCTCTTGCTGGGTCATAGGGTAGGTCTGTTTTTAATTTTTTGAGGAACCTCCACACTGATTTCCAGAGCAGCTGCACCAGTTTGCATTCCCACCACCAGTGAAAGAGGGTTCCCGTTTCTCCACCTCCTCTCCAGCATCTATAGTCTCCTGATTTGTTCATTTTGACCACTCTGGCGAAAACCACATATTTTAAAACAATGCTGGGAGCATCTGACCAGGAGCAAACTTCCTCAGGCTTTAGGTTCCTCTTTAGAACGTAACAGACACCACTTATTCTCTCAGGTTCTCCTCAGGAATTTGACAATGAAAATACCAAACCAGGGGCACCTGGGTAGCTCAGTTGGTTGAGCGACCAACTTTGGCTCAGGTCATGATCTCACGGTTCGTGAGTTTGAGCCCCGTGTCAGGCTCTGTGCTGACAGCTCAGAGTCTGGATTCTGCTTCGGATTCTGTGTCTCCCGCTCTCACTCTGCCCCTCCCCACTCATGCTCTGTCTCTCTCTGTCTCAGAAATAAATAAACATTAAAAAAAATTAAAAAAAAATACCAAACCAAAATAGGTAAATTATAAAACTTCTGTTATAGGAGGGACAGTATGACCAGTCTGATTTACACAATGGAATCTAGCCAATCAGGAATGAACAACCCAGTACCTAGAACCATCAAGCCAATAAGGGTGAACCTGAGAAGAAACAAAGGGGAACTGGATCCGAAGGGGGAGGCAGCGACCAAAACTTTATAAAACAAAGTCCCTTGCTCATTGTCACAGGCATTCTCTTTCTAATGCCCCTTCCCTTCAAAGAGAGCTTTCATACTATTCTTACTTTCTTCTACTCTAATAAACTTTTGCCTGCTGTTCATTTTGTGTCCACTCTTCATTCATGAAGTGGCAAGACAATGAATCCCGGGTATTGAGGTAAAAAAGAATCCTGCAACATATATACCAATAACAAATATCTGCAACTGTGAAAACACAGATAATGAACAACTTCAAATTTATCAGTATTTTAGTGGCTGAAATAATTTACTTTTTTCAGTCTTTTTTTTTTTTTTTTTACTAAAATAGGTTTACTTCATTTAAACTTAGGTCAGCATGGCTTTTTTTGTTTGTTTGTTTTGTTTTTTGCTTTTTTAAAAAGACAAAATACTTATTTAAAATGGTATTAGGTTTGTACCAGCTAAAAACTAATACTTATGTTTGTCTAGATGTAACAATACTAAAAACATACAAATTCAATATGTAGTAGGAAAGTATGTAAAAGAAAAACAAAACATAAGGAACTATGCACCATTAAAAAATATAAATGCGCCTTCTAGTGACTATGCTACTATTGAAAACTAATATTCTGATTTAGAAGTAGCTTCTATAAAATGTCAAAGTAGTAGGCTTTGTTTGCTTTCCTAATATAGTGAATAAATAAGTATTTCTATCACAGGTAAATGGTACTACTAGTATTTTTTAGACAAAATGTAGTATTATACATAGAAAAGTAGCCAATATCTTGTATTCAAGTATTCGTGTTTGTTTTCCATTAAAATGTTTTCTATAATCTATACGGACAATGCACACAAAAGTAAAAAGATGAGGTAAACATCTTACACTTTTAAGAAATTACTTGAAACATGATACTCAGATATTCTCAATGCCTAAGCTCTAGAATGATGCTGAAGAAGGTCCTCCATTTAAAAAAAAAAAAAAAAATCATCCATAATGCCCACGATGCGAACCACATAATGAACAGCAGGTTTCTTGGTCTTCTGAGTAGACAAATGATGCTCTTCCCTGTTATTACAGAGCAATTGTTGCAGGATTTTTTTACCACAATACCTGGGATTCATTGTCTCGCTGCTTGGAAGAAAGAAGAGGGGGACACAAAATGAGCAGCAGGCAAAAGTTTATTAGAGTATAAGAGAAGAAAGGAAGAATAGTAGGAAAGCTCTCTTTACAGAGAGGAGATATTAAAAAATGAATGCCCACCAACAATAGGCAAGGGTCCTTGTTCTATAAGGTTCTTGTCAGCCCTCCCCCTTCCCTTCCCCTTGTTCCTTCCCAGGTCCTACCCTTATTGGCTTCATAGCACTGGGTGCTAGGTTGTCCATTCCTGATTGGCTTGTTTCCATTGTATGAGGGGTGGCCTAGGGCCATAGTTAGAGCTTTTGTCAAATTCCAGAGGGAAACCTGAGGGGGAGTAGGTGGGGTCTGTTACATTCTTAAGAAGGACCTTAAGCCTAAGGTGGTTTGCTGTGGTCAGACACTCCCAGCATTATTCCAAAATAGTGTTTTTCCCCACCCAGGGACTTAAGGTCCTATACTTTCCCTCTGCCTATTTTATCCTATCTCTTCCTCTCATACAATCAGGACTAAGTTTTGCCAAAAATATTGTATCAATGTGGGTTTACATGAGATACCATGTTACAATAAGAGCAGCTACAACACTCTGCCATGCTATGCAGCCCATGTGGAAAGAATGTGTGGTCAGTTTCTTGCACCTGGCAGGTGAAAGAGGAGTAGGAGGAAATCTTCCTGGTTCAAAAAAGTCACGATTAGTCACTGTGCAAGAAAAGCTACAGCAGGAGAATCTTGCAGACAGAGATATGATAAGTAGAGTCCAGAATCCTAGTAGCCCAGTGTCTACATCCTCTTCATTCTTCAAATTCTCAACATATAACTCTTTTACTATCAGGTAGGTGATGGCGAGAAAGAAGGCGAACAGCAGCAAACAGAGAATTGAGAGGACCTGTACCAGCCTCTGCTGAGCCTAGGCTCAGCCACCCGCAACCACCCAGAAAATGTCATTGTGCTTATCTGGCAGAACCGGAGACCTGTCTCCATCCTCCTGGAGCAACGAGACCTTTCTAAGCTCCGATGACGCCCCAGCCGAGAACTCCTTCCGCAAGTGGCATGCAACTTGAGTCGCATCCGTCCTTCTCATCATCCACTTCACCTTCACTGCTACTGTCTCCCGGAATGAAGGCAGAAAATGTAGGCCAGGAAAACAACAGGGGTGCCAGGGCTTTGGCACAGAGCAGCTGAATGCCTCCCACTCTCCAAGAACCAACCATGTGTGGACATGGTAGGAAAAGGGGCATAAGTCATCTTAAAGTGCCAGAGTCCAGGTCCGGGTCATGAAGGCTGGCAAGAGTCAGCAACGTTAATTCTTTTGCTTTAGTTGGTCCTGTTTGTGAGTACTCAAGGGGCTTTAGATCCAGCAAAGATAGCTCAAGAATGTTAGTCAATCTTTACTTCTGAACCAGCAGTGAAGACTTTTATTACTGATTTATTGTCCCCGATATGATTAGGCTATCTCCTGGCCTGACAGTGGCTGTTTGTTCTCACCTTTTTTTCTTTTTCTTTTTTCTCTTTTGGTTTGTTTGTTTCCTTAAAATCATTACCAAGGTCAATTCTTCTGCAACTGCAAATATCCCAGGAAGTTCTGCAAGAAATGTGATTTGGGCAAGTAGCATAGATCACAAGGTGGCTGGGAGCCTAAAATGACTTTTCTTATGTCAAGAAAGCTACGTCTCATCTTTTTCTGAGGGCATTTAACTCTTTCTGCTTACAAAAGGGGATATAAAAAGAGACTGTTGGTGACCTTTTAAGAACAATATAACATGACTGGTACCCACCGTACTACAGTAGGTTGAGGAGTGAATGGGAAGTGAGAAAAGGGAGGATGGCAAGAGAGAGAAATCAGACATAACTTAAGGGACATACAGGGGATAGGTAGGAAAAAGAAAACTATTCCAGACTTTTATGAAACTATACTGTAGAAATTTAAAATTTCATTCTTTATTAAGTTTTTGAAAACGTAAACTAGTGAAATAAGGGTTTACACAGATCTCTGCAAGCTGGGGCTTCTGGATGCGCAAAAGTCACCCATGGTAGTGTTACCCACCAAGGGTCTGTTGCGTGATGTGCAGCTGAGCCTGAAGACTATCGCCAGTTTTTGTGGCAGAGAAAAAGGGTTTTAAAGCAGGGCACCACGCAAGGAGATGGGAAAAAATTTCTCAAATCCTCCTCCCCGAGGAAAGGGAGAACTGAGTATTTACAGGATTTTATGGGGTGGGGCGTGTCTTGAGGGCGGATGTAGGTAACTGGCCATTGGAAAAGGGGGAAATGTAGTGCTTCTCACAGGCGCCGCCTACCTAGTGATTGTGCTGGTACATAGCTCTTATGTGTAAAAAATGGCTGGCCAACCCGACAGATTGACAGGAGGATCTCAGGGTGTGTCCTCACAGGTTACTTCCCTGGCCACCCCCCCCCCCCCCCCCGCCCTTTCTGTGCAACTGCAAGAATTCATCCTGGTGTACTTCAGTTTCAGATGGTTTCATCTGTGGTCAGGGCCACTTATGCAAAACAGCCTCATAAATAAGTCAGCCAGAGTTTCTTTACAGTAGCATGGCCAAACGTTTAACTTAACCTGTCAGCTTCAGTAGTTTCAGTTTCAATTGAAAATATGTAAGTTACCTTTCAACATCAGGGCTATGCCTACTCATGTATGTATCTGAGATAAATTTGGTAACTAAAATGTCAAAAAAAATTTTAAAGCCTTCAACCTAGCATACATACTGTTAATCTATAGGAACAATAATTATTATTTACGAAGTACAGAACATTTGGTAAGTAAAATCTTTAAACTGAAATTTTTGTTCTCCTGAACACTACTGCATCCCCAATCCATGTGGAATAGATTTGAGTTGTAGGTGTACAAAAAGTTGTCAGGGAGCAAGAATTTCTGTCCCCTTCAAGGGTTCTTGTAGCTGGACTAAGAATCAAATTGGCATGAGGCAGATTAACAGGAGAAAATCAGATTTAATAGCACATATATGGGGAATCAACACACATGTGGAAATTCCAAAGAGTGTCAGGCAAAATGAGGTATATATGTCATCCTGACCTAAGGAGAGTGGGGTGGATGTCTGGGACGTCAAAAGAATGCATTTCACAGGGCGAGAAGAAGAAAAGCAGGTGTTTGGTAATTAGATGCTTGCCTGGCCATACAGATGGGTCATTCAGATAAAATTTATGTCTGCTGATAACTCTTATTCTGGGAAAGATCCCCAATTTAGATTCTTCTATGTAGTTAAGGAAGGGGCAAAAGTTTCTCTTGAGGTAGCATGGCCTCCATTTTCTTCAGCTCAGAATAACCTTCAAACCAAAGAGGCCCATCTTGGGATTTATTGCTTAAAACACTAGGCAAAACATTTTGTACAGCAGATAGATAGATAGGTAGATAGATACCATAGTATCTTGTATCATAGTATCAACTACCATAGTAGTTGAGGTTGTAGTTACATGCCAGCCAAGACTGCAGTCATCTGAAGGCTTGACTAGGGCTGGCGGAGCCTCTCCCAAGATGGTTCACTCACACGGTGGATAAATTGGTGCTAGAAATTGGCAGGAGGCTTTATTTAGTTCCTTACCCTAAAGGCATCACCATAGGACTATTTGAGTTTCTCCAATGCATGGTGACTATCTTCCCCAGAGTAGATGATCCAAGAGAAAGAAAGCTTTTGTGAGCAGGGCTCAGAAGTGACTCTGTGGTTTCTATAATATCCTCTTGATCTCATGGTCTAGTCCTATCCATTGTGGCAGGGGTGTTAATTCTAGGGATGAGGTTTATTGTGGGCCATCCTTGAGCCTGGATCCCACATATTTATCATAGAGATGCTAATGCGTTACTTTGTGTGGGTAGGTTTTATATCTTGCATATAGTCAGGGATTGCTGTTCACATTAGCAATGACTCTTCATTGCACTGGTCTATTCACACATGCCTAATAAATGCCTTTGTAACCTCTAGCAAGTGAAAAAGGTGCAGGGTTAGCTATTGTCTAGACTTCAGGCAGGAGGGAGAATTGGCTTCTGTTATTGCAGCAAAGCTAGTTAACCCTAGAGGACAGAGGAAGTAGGAAAGAGGTTCATTTTAAGTATCATACTAATAATAGGAGTGTGTATGGGAGAAAATAAATGGTGCTCTGATTTTTTGATGCTGCTCTCTTCATTATATCCCTGTGCTAAAAATTTGTATTGGTACAAAGGCCAACTTCCTACAGCAAAGGGCTGGGTAAAGGTATCACTCTAGGCTTTTAAAATGTTTATGTTTGCTTTTATGCATGCATTTTAAATATTTAAATACTCCTCCCTGATTACAATCGTGGTGAAAACCTAGGAAACAAATGCTGTAGTATTGATTCTTTTCTATTTAAGGATATTTGGAGATCATTTTACACACTGGCATTTAACAATTATATAGGGGCGCCTGGGTGGCGCAGTCGGTTAAGCGTCCGACTTCAGCCAGGTCACGATCTTGCGGTCCGTGAGTTCGAGCCCCGCGTCAGGCTCTGGGCTGATGGCTCGGAGCCTGGAGCCTGTTTCCGATTCTGTGTCTCCCTCTCTCTCTGCCCCTCCCCCATTCATGCTCTGTCTCTCTCTGTCCCAAAAATAAATAAAAACGTTGGAAAAAAAAATTAAAAAAAAAACAAAAACAATTATATATACATATATGTATCTTCTCTCTGCGTGCTCATAAATTCTCACTTGGGAATACCTTAGACTGAATCAATGTGAAAGAAATGATGAAACATATTTAAAAAGCATTCATTTTCAGGTGTGAAATAGATATCATATTCTAGAAGCAATAGTTACACACAAATCTAACTGAATGATTGAGGTCATGCAATCCTGCAGTAAAAGTATCACTAGGCTTTTAGCCACATTGAAATTTGTGTTGTCCAGATGCTTTCAGGCATAATTGTGATGATGTTGAGATCTTTTTCTGAATTGGCAATGTAGTGCATTATTTTTTTTAAGTTAGCAGCATTTAATTGATTTGAGAATTATTTCTATGTTTGATATTTGAACGAGACTGACAAATACCTCTCATCCAGAATAACATTTTAATGCAAATTTCACATGACAGAATGTTCTGTGATGCCAAATGTTACTCTTAGCTATTTTCTACAAGAGAGCATAATTACAACACTACCATCGTTAAAATTATTTTATATTTTTTATAAAAGTTGGTTTGCTTTATGTCAATGCAATTGAAAAATAGACTTTGCTGATATTTTGTAAAAAAATTTTACTGTTTAGTGTTTCCACAGAGAAATTACCAAATAAAGCAATGTTAGTGAAGACTACTTTGGACAACGAAGTTCAAAATATACCTATACATCTTTTTCAATAAACATTAATGTCACCATGATAATTGAAATGGTTTATTAAGGATAGTTTTTTTTTTTTTTTTATGATGTTGTGGAAAGAGACTGGATTAAGACAGAAAAACATGGGTTCCAGTCCTAAATCTGTTGTTTATTAGTGTGATATTGAATAAGTCACTTACTATCTTTGTTTGCAGTTCCATCATTTGTGCCTGGATTAATAAAACCTTCTTTATAATCTATTGTGAGGATTAAATAAACTAACATATGAAATAATTCTGGTATAGATGCTAGAAATATTAGGTACTAAGTAAATATTTATTTCTAGATTTACATTTTCTTTATTCTTGCCTTCTAGTTGCAAAGTCTATTAGGTAATAGGTAAATCTAATAAAATATGTTGCAAGAAGAAAAAAATTTTTGTGTAATTTTGTGCCAAGTTATTTCAGCTATGCAATTTTGCTGATAGATATAGTTTGCTTAGGACTCAGGAGTATCTCTAAATAAACGTTTATTGTGTGTGATTTCTTGACCAATTTTATTGTTAGAGTTCCCTATTTCAGGGGAAACCATTATTTAAAGTAGGGACCAAATGGTGGACAGCATGATGTTGGTGATGATGGCAATGATAATCTGAATGCCTTTCTTTGAGATTTGTCATTCTTTTTAGCTCCCAACATGTTGTCTTAGTGGCCAGCTTCCCTCCTTTATAGTACCTGAATAGTTCTTGTAAATATTTGTTTCTTGTCCACGATTTCAAGCATTGAAACAATCTTTCCTTCATCCTAAGGATTTATTATTAGGCAAGACAATTTCCCTTTCCTAAGTTTTGAGTGGAACATGGAAATTGCCTACTAGACAGTCAGCAACAGTAATGCAAACTCTGATACTTGTGCTCATCTACTACTTTCAAAGACCAAAGAAATAGTACTAACAAAAATAATACCTGATTATATGAAAACAGAAAAGAGCGAAACAAAGCAACATCCACCTAAATAGATAAAAATGATTACCCTGTTTTTCAACTTCAGGAAGGTAGCAGACTCCTGAAAACCCTTCTGTAAATAGCATTATTTTCAACATGGCCTATTTTGTAACATATTAATACTGTTATAAGTCAAGAATCATAGAAATATTAGAATTCATCAATTTCAATTTAAGTCCTTTTGAAAATGGATAGAATTCTGTTGAATTCTTATTGTCAGCTTTGGAGATTGTACCTCCAATGACAGGGCCGACTTTTCTTAAAAATGTTCTCTATCCCTTTAATTTGAAAATAATATGCTCTAAATGCTTTTTGATTGCAATTATTACACACTTAAGAAAGAGTAAATGTTGTCATAACATATACATAACCATAAACCTAAAATTCAAGTTTTGTTCATTTGTTTTGCAAAATTGGCTTATATTACCTAACAATCTTATAATTAAATTTATAGTTAATATTTACCCAAGATTAAACACACCATAATTGGAGGATGTTCCAAAAAAGTATTGTTTGGCATTACATATAGTCTTCTAGTGATCCCCAGGATTTATTTTCATGTTTATTTTACTGTCCTTTTTTAAAATCTTTTTATCTTCTGGTGTTTGCCTCCAAATAAGAAGACAGAGTATTAACAAAAAAGTGAGGGGAATCCAGGTGCTTCAGTAATATAAAGGGCATTAGATTCCACCAACTTAAAAACAACTTTATGACTTGGGATCAAATCTGTAAGTTAGTTTAAAAGTACAGAAAACTATGAGGGAGGGGCCAGGATGGTGGAACAGCATGGAAGTGGGGTTTTTTTTTTTTTTTTTATGTCTCTCGTCCCTGAAATGCAGCCATATCAACACTAAACCATGCACACCTAGAAAACTGATTTAAGGATTAACACAACATTCTGCATAACCTGAGCCACAGAACTCAGCAGGTATGTGGCACGGAGAGGTGAGCTGGGGGAGAGAGAAGCTGCAGAGGGCAAGGAGCTGTTTTTGCTTGTGGAGACAGGACGGAGACAGAGGGAGAGTATGGGAAAGCATCTCCTCCATGAAAGCAGCTGGAGAGAAAAGAAAGAGTACATGAGGGACTGAACAAAAAAGGGATAAAGGAGAAAGGAGAGGGTTTAAATTCCATTAAGACTGTATCAACAGGGGGAGCACAGAGTCTAAAAGTCCGAAGCTCATACCTGGTGGATCTCTGGTGGGAAGAGTGAATCCTCAGGAGCAGAGAGCGAAGTCCGAGGGGTTCACAGGGCACATGGAGAGTGGCAGATCCCCTGCTGGGAGGACATTTGGCAGAGGTTGGGGGCTAGCAGATCCGAGAACAACCCCATTCGCTGATGATGGAACAAGGACATTAAGGGGGGAAACCTGGTGCCGGATGTGTGTTTTGATTTACCATAATCCCTGAAATGCTGCTGCTACACAATAGCATGGACTTTTTCTGGGGCAGGCAGGCACCTAGCCACAGTCTCTGGGCATCAGCCGCATGGTCTCCTGAACGTTCCTGGGGGGTGCGCAGGCGACCAGACATTGCTTAGTGAGACCCTTCCCCATAGGATCTGAGCGGGTCAAAGCTGCAGTCTCTCAGAAGTGAGGGGTGAGAAACACAGCCGCCTCTGAGAAAAAACCCAGAAGGAGGTGCCACCTGGCAGCCTAACAGCTTGGTCATAGACAGTGTAAAAGCAGGCAGTGGATGGAGGCCAGAGACAAAGGAGAGGTACTCGATTGCCCATGGGGGAGAACAGAGTTCCCATCTGAGAGACTGGGTAGCTGGGTAACGCCATTTTTACCTCTTCCGCACATGCGCATACATGCACCACAACAATCCACCACAGTAAGGTAAGCAGCGCCATCTAGTGGAGAAGGGAGCCATTACACTAAGCCCCGTCCAATTGGGCCAACCTCGCTCTTCAGCAACATCACAAGTCTTTCTGCCTGCTTAGTTTATGGACTATAAAGTGCTTCGTAGTTTGACTTCTAGGGAAAACCAATGCAATTTCAATTGTATTTCAGTCTGGTCACTGGTCCATCTATTCAATTTTTTTCTTTCTCTTTTCTTATTCTTGAATATAGAAAGGGAAAAATTTTATTTTTATTTTCCACCTTTATTAAAGATAGTATTCTTTAATTTGTTTCTACTGTATTTTTTACTGTTTTGTGAATTTTTAAAATTCTATTTTCCTTCCATCATTTTATTTTATTCTAATTTATTGTATTCATTTTTTCAAATTTTTAAACATTTTCCTTTTTTTCCCCCTTTTCTTATCAGTCCCTGTTTTCTCTAGTATATCAAGCTCCTTTCAACCACCAGAACGAAACACACCTAGGATCCAGCATCCTTTTTTTGATTTCTTTCTGTTGTTTTCAATTTTTTAATTTTATTTTTTGTTACCTTATTAATTCCTTTTCTTCCTTCAAAATGAGGAAATGAAGGAATTCACCCCAAAAGAAAGAATAGGAAAAAATGACAGCCAGGGGCTTAATCAACACAGACAATCAAGATGTCAGAACCAGAATTTAGAATCATGATAATAAGAATACTAGCTGGTGTTGAAAATAGATTAGAATCCCTTTCTGTGGATATAAAAGAGGTTAAAGCTAGTCAGGATGAAATAAATGCTATAACTGATCTGTAATCTCCAATGGTTGCCACGGTGGCAAGGATGGATGAAGCAGAAGCAAATCAGTGAGATAGAGGACACACTTATGGAGAACAATGAAGCAGAAAAAAAGAGGGAGACTACGACAAACAAGCACAATTTAAGAATTAGAAATCAGTGACTCATTAGAAAGGAACAACATCAGAATTATACATGTCCTATATATGAAGAGAGAGAAAAAGGGGTAGAAAGTTTATGTGAGTAAATCATAGAAAACTTTCCTAACCTGGGGAAAGACACAGACATCAAAATCCAGGAAGCACAGAGGACTCCCATTAGATTCAACAAAAACCAGTCCTCAACAAGGCATATCATAGTCAAATTCACAAAATACTCCGGCAAGGAAAGAATCATGAAACAATGAAGGGAAAAAAAGTCCTTAGCCTACAAGGGAAGACAGATCAGCAGACGTATCCACAGAAACTTGGCAGGCCAGAAAGGAGAGGCAGGATATATTCAATGTGCTGAATCAGAAAAATACACAACCCACCTTACACCTGTCAGAATGGCTAACATTAACAACTCAGGCAACAACAGATGTTGGTGAGGATGTGGAGAAAGAGGATCTCTTTTGCATTGTTGGTGGGAATGCAAGCTGGTGCAGCCACTCTGGAAAATAGTACGGAGGTTCCTCAAAAAACTAAAAATAGAACTATCCTACGACCCAGCAATTGCACTACTAGGCATTTATCCAAGGGATACAGGTGTGCTGTTTCGAAGGGACACATGCACCTCCATGTTTATAGCAGCACTATTAACAATAGCCAAAGTATGGAAAGAGCCCAAATGGCCATCGATGGATGAATGGATAAAGAAGATGTGGTATATATATACCATGGAATATTACTCAGCCATCAAAAAGAATGAAATCTTGCCATTTGCAACTGCGTGGATGGAACTGGAGGGTATTATGCTAAGTGAAATTAGTCAGTCAGAGAAAGACAAACATCATATGACTTCACTCATATGAGGTCTTTAAGATACAAAACAGATGAACATAAGGGAAGGGAAACAAAAATAATGTAAAAACAGGGAGGGGGACAAAACAAAAGAGACTCATAAATATGGAGAACAAACAGGGTTGCTGGAGGGGTCATGAGGGCTAAATGGGTAAGGGGCATTAAGGAATCTACTCCTGAAATCATTGTTGTACCATATGCTAACTAACTTGGATGTAAGTTAAATAATAAATAAATTAAAATAAAACAAAACAAAACAAAATAAAATAAATAAAAGTACTAACATGTTGGGGCGCCTGGCTGCCTCAGTCGGTAGAGCATGCATCTCTTGGTTTTGGGTCATGAGATAAAGTCTCATGTTAGGCCCAGAGCTTACTTGAAAAAAAATTAAAAAAAAATGCTTGCATGCTATCTAATCATCAGAGTTATGAAACAGCAGGTACCAGAGAAGTTCTAGATTCATTTTTGTTGATATTTTTTGGACACTGGGGAAAAAGTGTGACTGTCAGTTATTTCATTTTGTTACTTTTGTAAAAGACCTGCTGATGTTTTTCTTTTTTTGTGTTGCTCCGGAATCATTCTATGTGGTGCCTCCCCATATTCAGACTGATGTGCAGAAGACAGGAGGAGAAAGCAGGGTAGGGAGAATCAGAGAGATTTGGAAAGGGGAGATTTCAATCCCTGGGTATCAAAGTAAGCATTAAACAACAACCTCCCTATCTGCTCCTCAGACCAGATCTGTTTCTCCATGCCTGATAATAGCTGAGTCCGGATCCCTCTAGCCAGATAATAGATGACATGGATTTCCTACCTAGTTCCTTCTACCCCCTTTGCCAGTCACTGTCCCACCGATCCACCATGAAATTTCACAAGAGGAAACACTTGCCTAGAAACATTAATTCTAAGTCTGATTTAAACATTGACTATCAGTCCTGACCTACATTAATCAAAATGTGTTCTTCCCTCACAGGGCCTTAGCAGCCCCTGTGCCTTTGATCATTTGAGCCACTGGTTCCTTCAAGAGGGTGCTAGCCTATCCATCCCAGTTTATTCCTTTCTTCCTCATAGCCATCCACTCCTAGTCTCCTACCTTTATTCTTCTACTCCCTTCTAAGCTCACCCCCCCTTTCCTATACCCAGATTGTCAAGGACTATGACAATCATTTCAGTTGAAAATAAATAGATCAAGGTCCTTTACGATTAGTTATCTGCATACCTGAGAACAGTCCATTCACTATCTTTCCTTCTGCTCTTCTGGATAACTCGTGAGTTGCCTAAACCTGTCATATTATTTCATAATCCTTTGCCTCGTCAAAAGATGCCCTTTCTTCCTAGTATGGCATCCCCTAACCTCTTCATACATCTAAATAAAACTCAAGTCTCAACTCTACTGGGACCCCATCTACGAATATCCACACCTGTGGTTCTCACACAGTGGTTCTGCACAACAGAATCACTTGGAAGCTCTAGAAATAAAACTGAGGCCTGGGACCCACCCAGCAACCCTGTGTGCCACCTGGGCACACAGATTTTTAGCACCTCCTCAGGTGATTCTAATGTGCAGCTAACGTTGAGAACTACCACTAGAGATGATATGAATGCCCTCCAGCTGTAACTCTGTAATACTCTACACATCATTATCAAAACTTCCAACCCCGTACATTTAGTTGTCTGTGGACCATTCTTTATGCAAATTTACATCCCCAGTACCTGCTTCAAAACATAGACGAATGTTCACCACACAGGTTTTGAATAAATGAAGGAATGAAGTTATTTCATGTTTATATACGAAATTGTTACCACGTAGTGAGATAAGAAAATCTGAACTACCCTTGGGGGGAAAATCACATAAATAGAGAATAAAGGAAATAGTACAGCTGGAAGTTGTTGCCTGATGTGAGAGTCGTAAACCTCATTTATCTTCTAACCTCATTTATCACTGGGGAAGAAACTTCTAACATAGTGTTGGTTAAACAAGACTTTCTCTGATTTGGGGAGTGGATATGGTTGAGCCTACAAAAAACAGGCTATCGTTATCCAAAGATGGAGGTATATGGAGATTGATAGTGATAAGATTCTCACCAACTCATTTGCTTTTTTACAGGATTCTATCATGAGAACTTCGGTTTGCATTTGCAGAAGGGCATCTCTCTTACATGGGATATAGTCTGCAGCTGCAGAACAGGAAATAATCTATTGGCTATAGAGGGTTGAATAGAGCCCATACCCTCAGGTTGATTAGCATGGAACTAAATGGGTAGAGTTAACTGATTAGCCACAGACCAGTATTTTTTTTAAGTTTATTTATTTATTTTTGAGAAAGAGAGCTTACACAAGCTGGGGGAGGGGCAGAGAGAGAGAGAGAGAGAGAGAGAGAGAGGGAGGGAGACACAAAATAGGAAGTGTTATCCCAGAATTCGTGATCCCCAAAGACCACCAGGGAGCCGAGTCCGATGCAAAAGCAAAAGAGCCTTATTCGAGCTAGCTCGAGCTCAGTCCCCTACCTGCACCTATGCAGCGGTCAGACACCGGGGAGAGAGAGCGAGTTTCAAAAGCATAAAGGTTTTATAGGGGTCTAGGGGCAGCCGATTGGCTGGGGAAGGGTCGTGGCCTCGGGCGATTGGGGAAGGGTCAGAGTCCTGTTACTCCTGTTACGCAGGTCGCTGGGCGTGTTTTGATCAGGAAGTTTGAACGGGTGAGCAGGAGGTTACTCAAGGGGAGGAGGCGCGATCTGAGGTTTCTGCGATTTTCCCGGAAAAGGGGTCCTGTCGGGGACATAGTCACTCAAGGTGGAGAACACAGAACAAGATGGAGTCGGCCGGCGTAGGCCCGCCCTTTCAGAAGCAGGTTCCAGGCTCTGAGCTGTCAGTGCAGAACTCCACATGGAGCCGGAACCCATGAATCGTGGGATCGTGACCCAAGCGGAAGTCAGAAACACAGCCGACTGAGCCACCCAGGCGACCCTACCACAAAACAGGATTAACAAATACACTGGCTACTCAGAAAGTAAGTATGACGTTGTAGCAGCAAATTTAAGATCTTCCTGTATCGTAACCACATACCCTGCCCACCTCTTACATTGGGCCCACTCTCTGCTTTTATCTGTGACAACACTTCCACAGGTATACTGGATCCCACCCTGTTAAAAGATGTTGGTTCTACAATTATCCCCTTCACTTTTTTGTTAACAATTTCCTTTCCCCTGCTGGACCACTACCAACAATTACTAACATATTTACCGTCTTGAAAATAACCCTCCATGACCTCACATTCCCCTCCAGATACCACTCTTATTTTTCTTATCTTCTTTATCTTAAACCACTTATTATCTCCATTTTTCTTAAACCTTTCAAGAAGGGCTGTCTCTATTCACCCTTTCTACTTCTTTACCTCAACTTTCTCCTGAACACATGCCAATAGGAATTTAATTTTCCCTATTCCCCAGAGTCACTTGTATAAAGGTCATGAATAGCTTTCAAATTGCTGAAACCAATGGGCAAATCTCCGTTCTAGCTGTATTGATCTCCTTGCTATTTTTGAACATGCCAGGCACACTCCCACCTCAGGGCCTTTGCACTTTCTGCTTCCACTCCTTGGAATGTGTTTCCCCCAGATATTCATGAGGCTTACTCCCCTACTTCATTCAGGTCTCTGCTCAAATGTCATCTCTTTAGAAAGCTTTTATTGTTAACCCAAAAGAGAAAAACTTTTAAACGTAATTCTCTATTCTATTCCTGTTTTATTTTTCTTTGAAAAATTTATCACTGCCTGAGATTGTGTTATTTACTTTTTGCCTTTCTTTCTTTCTTTCTTTCTTTCTTTCTTTCTTTCTTTCTTTCTTTCAAGTTTTATGTAAATTCCAGTTAGTTGACATAAGTTTCAGGGCTTTCTTACTGAAAGAAAACTCTAGGAAGGTGGGGATTGTGTCTGTATTGTCCCCAGCTTCATTATCAGCATCTAGAATAGTGTCTAAGATATCCTATATTTTCACTCATATGTGGAATTTGAGAAACTTAACAGAAGACCACGGGGGAAGGGAAGGAAAAAAAATAGTTACATAGAGGGAGGCAAACCATAAAGGAATATAGAATTTAAAAATCTCTTAAATACAGAGGGGCGCCTGGATGGCTCAGTCGGTTAAGCGTCCAACTTTGGCTCAGGTCATGACCTCACAGTTTGTGAGTTCAAGCCCCGCATTGGGCTCTGTGCTGACAGCTCAGAGCCTGGAGCCTGCTTCAGATTCTGTGTCTCCCTCTCTCTGCCCCACCCCTGTCTCTCTCTCAAAAATTAATAAACATTAAAAAAAAATTAAAAAATCTCTTAAATACAGAGAACAAACTGAGGGTTGATGTTGGGGGGGTTTGGGGGTGGGGAAAATGGGTGATGGACATGTAGGAGGGCACTTGTTGGGATGAGCACTGGGTGTTGTGTGTAAGTGATGAATCATGGGAATCTACTCCTGAAGCCAAGAGTATACTGTATACACTGTATGTTAGCTAACTTGACAATAAATTATATACAAAAAATAAATAAAATGAAAAAAATAGCATCTAGCATACAGTAAGGAGCTCAGTAAATATTTGTTGACTCTTGATCAAATGAATGAAAGAGATGTTTATGAAATTAGATTCTCCTGAGATAAGAAGGAATCATTTTGTGTCAGAATGATCTGATATAGTTTCTTGATTATTAGAAATGTTTTAACTATGATGTGAGAAAGCCATTATTTTTAGGCTTGCACCTAGAATTGTATTTGATATGCCCTCCTAAATTAATCTCCAAGCAGTGTGAAAAATTGTTCTTTATCTTATTCTAATCATTAATCTGGTATTTGAACTCAGATAGGAAACGTTAATTTCCCTTTGTTTTCTCAGAGTTTGACTTTGTGGTATACCCAACAGTTCTTCGCCCCCTTCATTTTTCTACTACTCCTTTATCATAATGATACCCAAAATACGAAGGGGAAGGTGGGAGCAATTTGTTAGTCTAGTGACACATTCTATGTTTACATCAATGGATAGATTTTAAATGGAACAGAAGATGAGCTGTATTTTTCCCAAACTGTCTAATTCATAGAGCTCCCTGAGGAAAACGACTTGGCACACAAATTAGAGGTTAGCTGACAAGGCAGATGGTTGAAATGGTTTTTCTATCTTCCATGTTAAGTTGTCATTTTAAAAATTAATTCCAAATATAATAAAATTCTGAGTTTGGAGGCTTGTCTTTTTCATGAAAATCTGAAACCTGAGCCATTTATTTCTATAGTTGTGAACATAAATCCCCATGGCTCATAGTATGTTAGTAATCAGAAAGGGCCCTTTGAGTAAGTGCTTGTGCATCACTAGCCTTTGAGAAACGTACCAATTCTGTGTTTTCTCTGAAAAAGAGAAAAGGTGACAAAGAGAACTAAAAGCATGAAAGTGAGTAAAACTTAGAAAATAGTAGAAAAATTTACAGCAATAAAACCACTTGTTATCTTGTGTTTACGTTTCTAGTTTGTATTTTCAGATTTGTAAGGGTATACTTTTATTTCCAAGTTAAACAACAGACAATGAGTAATGTAATATAAAAATGATTTCACTCATCAGCTTAACTGGGAAGTATTAGAGATGCCACATTGATGTATAGCACCTCATCAAAGGAAAAGCACCCAATTGCTGATTTCAATGGCTCAGTCTATGCTAGAATTCTGTGGTGTTCCTAAGCAACAGTAGTCCTCCAGTTACTTCATTATGATCATGTTAATGTGTGTTTTTTCTCAAGGGTAGTTTGAGAAGCAAACTATAACTATTATGAATACTGGAATTACAGGGAGAATCCCCAATACCATATTATTTTGATATTATAAATAGTTCTATGCATAACAACAAAGTATATGAGGTTTACAATGATATTTAGGGCTTGGGGGCTCTTTTGGTATAGTAATTCATGAGATTTCTAACCTCAGGCTGGGGACTTGTTTGTAATTTACTTCATTTCTTATAATTCATTTCAGGCTGGAAAGACTCTCAGGTTACACTTTCAAGGTTTCACAGGTATAATAGCTTGTGATGTGTTTGTGATTCTGGTGATGACTTTAAATATTAAAACGGCAACTCTCATGATATTTACACTGGATCTGCCACTGACAAGTAAGGAATAGTAGATTCCTGCTTACAAAAAATTTCTATAACTTAGAAATTGATATCCGTTGAAAAAGTCCACCCTTAGGGCTGCCTGTATAGCTCAGTTGGTTGAGCTTCTTGTTCTTGATTTTAACTCAGGTCATTATCCCAGGGTTGTGGGATGGAGGCTTTCACTGGTCTTTGTGCTGAGCATGGAACCTGCTTGGGATTCTCTCTCTCTCTCTCTCTCTCTCTCTCTCTCTCTCTCTTTCTCTCTCTCTCCCCCTCTTCCCCTCTCCCCAACTCGTACTTGTGCTCTCTCTCTGAAAAAAAACAATTCAAGTTCAATATTAAAACGTCTTTTACTTTTTTTTTTTTTTTTAAGAAGGCTCCACACCCACCATGGAGCCCAATGCAGGGCTTGAACTCATGACTCTGAGATCAAGACCTGAGTTAAGATCAAGAGTCGGATGCTTAAAAAAAAGAGAAAAAGAAAAAAAAAAAGAGTTGGATTCTTACCCGACTAAGCTACCTGTGTTCCTCAACCTTAAAGCATCTTAATGCTTATGCAAAGCTCCTTATTTTCTAGTGATGAAACCAATAAACAGTTAAATATAATTTAGTTTAAATACTGACAAAGTAATGAGGGACTTTATTTTATTTTTATTTTAGTTTTTTGATTTAATTTATTTTGAGAGAGAGAGAGCATGTGTGAATGGAGGAGGGGCAGAGAAAGAGGAAGAGAGAATCCTAAGCAGACTCTGTGCTGCCAGTGCAGAGCCCCATGCAGGGCTCTAACCCAGGAATCTCGAGATAATGACCTGAGCCAAAACCAAGAGTCAAACACTCAACCAGCCACTCAGGCACCCTGAGAGACTTCAGAAGCATCAGAACTTTTATGTCCATGTGAGCATTATATTCTTCAAGGGTGTTATCTTAGTAGTTTGTGTTTATTTCAGTGACTCTGCTGTTGTTCAAAATATATTGGCCTCAGTGAAGGAAATCGCCCCTTTTTTGAAACACATAATATGAAATCTACCTTCTTACCATCTTTTTAAGTGTATGTACACCATTGTTAATACAAGCATAGTGTTGTATAGCAGATCTCTAGAATGTTTTCATCTTTCATGACGAATTATTTACCCACTGAACAGTGTATTGGTTAGGATTCTTCAGAGAAAGAGATCAGACATATACATATTTATTAATTATATATATCATAAAGAGATTTACTATAAGCAATTGCCTCAGGTGAAATGGAGGCTGAGGATTCTTAAGATCTGCAGTCAGCAAACTGGAGACCGAGGGGAGCAGATATGGTTCCAGTCTGAGTCCAAAGACTTGAACACCCAAATTATTAATATTTTCTTCTTACAGGTTGTGGGTCATCACAAAGGAGGGAATATATGATTACACTAAGATTAAGTAATATTTGTGAACAATTCCTGGATAACATTTTTCAGTGTGTATGTTTTCCCTTATTGATATTTAAAGTAAATATAGAATACCAGTTAAGTATTAGTTCCACATAGCATGGCTAATTTCTAGATGATCATAATGAGAAGTTATTTTTAAAAATGCAACAATAGATGGTTAGGGAGATTATAGAATCCAGTTTGTTAGAATGTATTTCTCTAATCTTCCGATTCTACTTCTTCCTTTTCTCTTCTACCCACCATAAGTTATAGTGTTTAGAGATATTTGCCAACCCCTGGCATATTTAATTTATATGACCTGAAATTGCTCAGGACAGAAATATTTTACTGTGCCCATCTGTAAGAGAACTGAGTACTCTACTCTACACCAGACTTGTCCTGTGAGATGTCCTAGAGATTTGAGCCCTCAAAGAATCTATGTCTTTACTTAAATATATTAACCAGCATGGATATTCACTAAACAGTAGGAAAAAAAAGTCTACTTTTTATTTTTTATTTTGTATTTTTTAAATGTTTATGTATTTATTATGAGAGAGACATAGAAAGAGAGAGTGAGCATTGGAGGGGCAGAGAGAGAGAGAGAGGCAGAGAATGCCAAGCAGGCTCCATGCCATCAGCATGGAGCCAGATGTAGGGCTTGAACTCACGAACCCAGGCTCACCCAGGTGCTCCTCAGGCACCCCTCTGCTTCATTTTAAAATGTTATTATGTTCACACCAGGTGGTAAGTTAACAGAAGCACATTTTACTTCAATTATTCAAGTATTACCAATGTATTTGTTAGTGCAGTAACAATTAGGATCTCATCCTCAAAGTGTGTTTTGTGGGTCAGCAGTGGCCCTCATCTGGAAACTTGAAAGAAATATAAAATCCCAAGCGTCATCTAAGTGTTACTGAATACAGCCTTCATCTTAACACCTTGTTAACAAGACCCTCATGTGATTTGTATGCATGTTCAAGTTTGGTAAGTACCCTTTCAGGGCACTTAATTTGGTAATGGTGAGGAAGGTGGTGAAGAATGGTTCCAGCAGGTAGTTGAAGAAGTCCAGGTGAATGATCCTGAGGCCATGAGTAACATAGTGGCAAGTGTGAGAGGAAACTGAGGAGAGTTACAAATGTCTCCACATTCTGGAGAAAATTTTATTTTTATTTATTTATTTATTTATTTATTTATTTATTTATTTATTTATATATGAAATTTATTGTCAAATTGGTTTCCATACAACACCCAGTGCTCATCCCAAAAGGTGCCCTCCTCAATACCCATCACCCACCCTCTCCTCCCTCCCACCCCCCATCAACCCTCAGTTTGCTCTCAGTTCTCAACAGTCTCTTATGCTTTGGCTCTCTCCCACTCTAACCTCTTTTTTTTTTTTTTCTTCCTTCCCCTCCCCCATGGGTTCCTGTTGAGTTTCTCAGGATCCACATAAGAGTGAAACCATATGGTATCTGTCTTTCTCTGTATGGCTTATTTCACTTAGCATCACACTCTCCAGTTCCATCCACGTTGCTACAAAAGGCCATATTTCATTTTTTCTCATTGCCACGTAGTATTCCATAGTGTATATAAACCACAATTTCTTTATCCATTCATCAGTTGATGGACATTTAGGCTCTTTCCATAATTTGGCTATTGTTGAGAGTGCTGCTATGAACATTGGGGTACAAGTGCCCCTATGCATCAGTACTCCTGTATCCCTTGGGTAAATTCCTAGCAGTGCTACTGCTGGGTCATAGGGTAGGTCTATTTTTAATTTTCTGAGGAACCTCCACACTGCTTTCCAGAGCGGCTGCACCAATTTGCATTCCCACCAACAGTGTAAGAGGGTTCCCATTTCTCCACCTCCTCTCCAGCATCTATAGTCTCCTGATTTGTTCATTTTGGCCACTCTGACTGGCGTGAGGTGATACCTGAGTGTGGTTTTGATTTGTATTTCCCTGATAAGGAGCGACGCTGAACATCTTTTCATGTGCCTGTTGGCCATCCGGATGTCTTCTTTAGAGAAGTGTCTATTCATGTTTTCTGCCCATTTCTTCACTGGGTTATTTGCTTTTCGGGTGTGGAGTTTGGTGAGCTCTTTATAGATTTTGGATACTAGCCCTTTGTCCGATATGTCATTTGCAAATATCTTTTCCCATTCCGTTGGTTGCCTTTTAGTTTTGTTGGTTGTTTCCTTTGCTGTGCAGAAGCTTTTTATCTTCATAAGGTCCCAGTAATTCACTTTTGCTTTTAATTCCCTTGCCTTTGGGGATGTGTCGAGTAAGAGATTGCTACGGCTGAGGTCAGAGAGGTCTTTTCCTGCTTTCTCCTCTAAGGTTTTGATGGTTTCCTGTCTCACATTCAGGTTCTTTATCCATTTTGAGTTTATTTTTGTGAATGGTGTGAGAAAGTGGTCTAGTTTCAACCTTCTGCATGTTGCTGTCCAGTTCTCCCAGCACCATTTGTTAAAGAGACTGTCTTTTTTCCATTGGATGTTCTTTCCTGCTTTGTCAAAGATGAGTTGGCCATACGTTTGTGGGTCTAGTTCTGGGGTTTCTATTCTATTCCATTGGTCTATGTGTCTGTTTTTGTGCCATGGAGAAAATTTTAAAAATAATTCTCGACTATAGATGCTGGCGAGGATATGGGGAAATGGGAACCCTCTTGCACTGTTGGTGGGAATGCAAACTGGTGCAGCAGCTCTGGAAAACAGTGTGGAAGTTCCTCAAAAAATTAAAAATAGATCTACTCTATGACCCAGCAACAGCACTGCTAGGAATTTACCCAAGGGACACAGGAGTGCTGATGCATAGGGGCACTTGTACCCCAATGTTTGTAGCAGCTCTTTCAACAATAGACAAATTATGAGAAAAGCCTAAATGTCCATCAATTGACAAATGGATTAAGAAGATGTGGTGTATATATACAGTGGAATACTACTTGGCAATGAGAAAGAATGAAATCCTGCCATTTCCAGCCACATGGATGGAACTGGAGGGTATTATGCTGAGTGAAATAAGCTAGTCAGACAAAGAAAGATACCATAGGTTTTCATTCATATGTGAATCTTGAGAAACTTAACAGAAGACCATTGGGGAAGGGAAGGAGAAAAACAAAAAAAGTTATAGAGAGAGAGGGAGGCAAACCCTAAGAGACACTGAAATACAGAGAACAAACTGAGGGTTGATGGGGGGTGGGGGAGAGGGAAAGTGGGTGATGGGCTTTGAGGAGGGCACTTGTTGGGATGAGCAATGGGTGTTGTATGGAAGCCAATTTGACAATAAATTATATTTTAAAAATATAAATAAAAAAATAAATAAATAAAATCTAAAAAATCTTAAAAAAATTCTCTTGTGTAGGGTTCACTCTCAAGTGTTCTTTTGCAATGGATCTGAGGTGAAGCCTAGGTATTATTATTGTTTAAAAGCTCCCCTGATGATTCTAAATGTGCAGTCAAGGTTGAGAACTACTGCTTTATGGATTGGCTTTAAAATAAGCTATACACCTAATATTTGTAAAGCAGAATAAAAGTAAATGAAGATGAGACATGATAATAACAAAAGCGTATTCCCTTCTTAATTATACAAAAAAATAACTACATGAAAGCTTTGATTTAGCTTTTATTTATTTTTAAGCAAATAGATTTTGTTCATTTGGGTCTTTAATTACCAAATAAAGTTTGTGTTCTCCTTCAGATTTCATTGTACAGAGTTCTTTTCAGGCTTTCAGCCCCTCAAGCTGTCATGCCTTAAATAAATTTTCTTAAATATATTGCCCGATAAAAAAAAATAGTTTCCTGTGGGGAATCACAAGGCATGAGTAACAGGTATCTAACTGTGAAATCAAATGTCTTGTTAAGAGACAAACACTTCATTAAAAAGCAAATAGTCAATTATTTAAATGCACTAGTATTTTCTTGCTCATTTTTTATTATGAATTGATTATAAATTGATAATGGTTTTCAATATTAATATTGGGGCTCAGTTTTTTCTTTAAAGATTCTGCTGCACATTTCTCAAACCCAATTAACACATACCAGCAATCACCTGGATGAGCATTACTCAGAGGTTGAGTTTGTTGGCTACAAAATGAAAATTTGTTGCCTGTTACTTTCATAGGGCACAGTTGTTCACAAAGAATATTAGCAATGTCAAGCAGTTCTCAAGCATCAGAGCTTCAACCAATTTATTTTTTTGCTCTTATTCTTAGACAAACTCATGCTATTTGTTTTGTTGTTCAGAAAACAATATCCATTGTGCCAGAAGTTTACATATAAACCATCTAATTCTTATAACTAAGTAGCATTAAACTCAGGTCTGCCTGACTTTTAGCCCATGAACTTTTTAACTATACATCATCTTTCCTTGTTAAGTGTCACAGAACTCAAGATAGCTGATATTTAACAATCCAGTTGACCCTTGAACAACACAGGTTTAAACTGCACAGGCCCACTTATAGGCAGATTTTTTTTTTTTTTTTTGATAGAATACAGTACTGTGAATGTATTTTCTCTTCCATATGATTTTCTTAATAAGCTTCTTTTCTAGCTTACTATATTGTAAAAATATATTAAATAATACATAAATCATGCAAATTTGTGTTAATTAACTGCTTATGTTATGGGTAAGGTGATTCAAAAGTTATATGTGGATTTTGGGGGTGCCTGGTTGGCTCAGTCCAAAGAGCAAGTGACTCTTGTTATCAGGGTCATGAGTTCAAGTCCCATGCTGGGCATGGAGCCTACCAAAAAAAGGGTATGTGTGGATTTTTGACCCACGTACGTAGGGGGTTGGGACCCCTAACCCCTGAGATGTTCAAGGGTCAACATCACTAAGCAGAAAATCCTTTTGCTCTTGCAAAGCATCTTTCTTTCAGTTGCCAAAAGTAGTATCATAAAACCCCTTGTATTAATTTATCCTTTTTTTTTTTTTTTGAGACAGATAGAGAGGGGCAGAGAGAGAGAGTGGGTGAGTCAGCTTCATGCCCAGTGCAGAGCCCAATGTGGAGCTCAATCCTACGACCATGAGATCATGACCTGAGATGAAATCAAGAGTCGGATGTTTAACTGACTGAGACACCCAGGTGCCCCTACTTTATACTTTTGTTTAAAATTCTCTAGCCCCTCGTTTCCCTCTTTGTGTGAAGTCAGGAGTCTTACTGTCAGATTCCTGTCTGCATATGCAAACTCTCATTCTGTACACCCACATCCATTTTGAGCCCCATGAAAACAAATTTGCTTTAGTTCTCTGAATCTACTTGGGTTCTTCTCTGTTTCCCTGTACATATTTGCTCTGCCTGTAATGATTTTATTCCTTAATCCAATGACAAATTTCTAGCCTTCTGTATTAGTCTGGTTCCACAGAGAAGCAGAACCAATATACGATATACATATAAGAAGATTTATTCTAAGAAATTGGTTTATGTGATTATGGAGACTGAGAAGTCCCAGGATCAGCAGGTGGCAAGCTGGAGACCCAGGAGAGCTCATGGTAGAGTTGTAGTCTGAGTCCAAAGATCTGAGAACTAATGGTGCAAATTTTAGTCCAGGGTCAAAAGTAGGAGAAAACTGATGTCCCAGCTCAAAGATAGGCAGAGAGAACAAATGCTCTGTAACCTCACCGTTTTGTTCTATTCAGGCCTTCAGTGGCTGTGACCCACCCACAGCGGGAGAGCAATCTACTTTAATCAGTCTATGGATTGAAATGTTAATCTCGTCCACAAACTCCTTCACAAACAGGCCCAGAATAAGGTGTACACACGTGCATGTGTGTGTGTGTGTATCTGCGTGTTTAATGTTCATTTTTGAGAGAGAGTACATACAGGCAAGGGAGGGGTAGAGAGAGAGGAGGACAGCCCTGAAGTTGGGCGAGTCTGCTGGCATATAAGTGAGACTGCTAAACTGGCTCCTTGTTCAGGTGGGGCACTTGGCTGTGCTCTGTAGTGAGGTTGGGGCCACCAGCTGGGCTCCCCAGTCACCTCTGGTCTGGTGAGTTGCAGGCTGTGTTCCCAGGCAGGTCAGTGCCACTAATGCACTCGGTGATTGTGTGAGGCTGTGCCCTGCCATGACTCCTGATTGGATGTGACCTCAGGCTGTACTTTCTGATTGGATGGGGCCACCTGCTGGTTTTCGGGTTCAGACGGCCGCGTGTCCCATGGGACCAGCGACTGAGGCTGTGCTCTGTGATCTGGCAGTGATGCAAGCTGTGTCCCCAAGTTGTGCTACTGAAACAGGTCATCTAGGGTGCTGTAGTTCAATCTCATCTTTGGGGCACTGAAGAAGTTTGAGCTTGAATGAAGGTGTTTAGAATTTGGCCAACACTATGTGTTCATGATAAAGATGTGACTCTGGAAGTGGGGAAATTGTGCTGGTATCTTCTCCTAGCTTAGAGTTCAGACTGGTATCTCCCAGAGCTCATGCTCCCACCTGTGTTCTGGAAGATTCCTTTTCTGGCCTTTGCAGCAAATGATAAACACATTTCATTTATGAGCTTTTACAAGCCTGAGGAAATACTATCAGATGACATTTATATAGCTAGAAAGACAGGTGGAGTTTTGTTCATTTTCTTAGGGTCAGCAATCCTAGAACAGCTTGGTTGGGTGTTTCTTGTTTGGGTCTTTCATGAAGCTGCATTCAAGATGGCAGTAGGGATTGCAGCCTCAGAAGGCTTGTCGGGGGTTGGTGGATCTGCTTCCAAGAAGACTCCCTCATATGGCTGTTGTCTGAAGGCCTTAATTCCTCACCACATGGGCCTTTCTGCAGTGTTTCTTACAATACAGTAGTAGACCTCCCACAGAGTAAGCAAATGATCAACTGAGAGGGAAGTGGTGGAAGGTTTTAAAAGACATTTTCTCTTTTTTTCTATATGTTTACTGCCTTTATGCAGAGTGGTTTGCAAGTGCTTCTCGCTAGGCCCTTGATCTTTAAGAAAGGACCAGAATTTTTTTAAGTTTATTTATTTATTTTGAGAACAGGGGAGGGGCAGGGAGAGAGATAGAGACTCTCAAGCAGACTCCATGCCCAGTGTGGGGTCTGATGTGAGGGTTGATCTCACGATTGCAAGATCATCACCTGAGCCGATATCAAAAGTCAAATGCTTAACTGACTGTGCCCCAGAACCAGATTTATATTAGCAGATTGGAACTCCTTTTTTTGTCCTATTGAAGATATTGCAGATTAGTCATCCAGCCTGTGGATGGCATGTCTCACCCGTAGTCTACAGATTATCCTCACCCTCTTCCTTCATTTCCAAGTGTCACATAAGCCGTAGGTTCAGTCAGTGGTTGAAAGCAGATTTTTTCATCTTCACCTTAGGAATAAGAGAATCTCATCTAAATCTCTGTTTCTATGGAATTTTGGCTCTGCTACCCCACTTAGTATTATGCTCTGATACACACATGTGCTCCTCAGGCTTATGCATTAGCCATTCTCTTTGTTTGGAAAGCTCTTTTGAGAATTTCACATCACTTGTGCTTTATTTCTTTAGAGGAGTCTTTATAACTGACCCATTTAAGGTAAAATGCTATTACTTTTCTGTATCTCCTACCAAAGTGTAAATTCTGTGAGTCAGGGACTTTGTTGGGTTTGTATACAGCTGTACTGCCCAATGCAATTCAGAGAAACTGGTATGTAGTGTGTACTTAGTAAATACTTTTTAAGATACATAAATGAACAAAATCATGGCATTATTTGTAGTAAGGGTGTATGTGCTTGAAAAGAGAGAAAGGAGGAAGGAAGGAAATAACATTGATTGACAAACTATTATGTGACCATCCCCTGTACTAGATATCTTGAATACATTTCATACTTAATCTGAATTTATATATCAAATAATTTTAAGTACACAATGGTTACTGACTATGTAAAGTAAGGAAGCAATACATTATATTGTGTTGTAAATAATATTTTATGGACTATAATTGCAAGCTATAAACATGAGCTATTTTGTGGTTTTCAGTATTCAACTACCGACAAAGAGGATCTTGGAAATATAGATGATATGTGAAGCCCATGCTGGAATAACTTTTTGCCTTCAGTCTATTTTTTTTTTCCATAGGACCAATCATGAGAACCACAAACAGCCCTTTGGGGCTGAAAACTTCTTTTGATCAAGTGAATTACTGTAGCCTTGAGTTTACTTTATTTTCAATAAATGAAGGAATGGATTAGTTATCCCATCTTCTAAATAGCCGTCAAAAATCCTGATAAGATTCCCATTATTCTCTGAGCATTAAGTCTTTAAAATTGCAAATGCTTAAGTATTTAAGGTTTTTAGTTACATACTTTCTTGGAAACTATATCAAAATGAAGTTGTCGGAGGTCCCTAAAATCACTGCTGAGCAAATAATCCTCCAAGGCTGTCAAGGTCTAAGGGGATTTTTATTCAGCCTAGGGAGCTATCTTGTTGACAAGGAGCTTACTAAACACCAAATAGAAGAAAACCCATTTATGAGAAATGGGCCAGTTGGTACATCAAATCAGTGGTTAATCTAAACCTGGCAGAGAAACACAGGCATTGTGTCAGCTTAGTAGAATACACATGGGTCATACATTTTCTTTTTCATTTGTTCCAATCACAAACCAATTTGACTTTGTGGGTTGTGTGCTGAAGAGTCTATCCATGGATGTATGAAGAGAAATTGAGAAATGGCGTGCAGAAAATTTAGATTATATAATCCATTTAGGGAAATACTTAATATAGCAAGTTGTAATCAAGTCTTCTGTACTGCTTTAAAAATGTGAATATAGATTAGTTTGCAGGATAAGTTATGAAAAGTTCAAATATATGTGCATTATTTTCAGCAATCTGAAAGAATAATTACTGAAGCTGAAATTTAAAAATTTTTGTAAGAAATTGAGAGTATGATAATTAAATCTGAAATAATAATTAGATCTTTTGACAAGGCAACAGAAATCTTATTCAAGCTTCATGCCATTGATGAACAGCTCTACGTGGAGAAATCTTGGCCTGAGGTGGGCAAACATAAGGACAGGATTGAGGAGCCCTGAGTCCCAGTTCTTGTTTTAAGAGACTCTTGTGATTTGACCTGGATTAACTCAGTTCATTTTACACGATTCAATCTCCTTCTCTATGACTGAAGATTTATACTAGATCTATAGTTCTGGTTTTTAGGTTTCAGAACTTTCTTTAAAATATTTATTAAAGCATCATGTCTAAGCCTAAGCTAGAAAACAATTACAACAAAATAGGTCTGCTTTGGTTGGGGTTGGGACAGGGTGGTAACTGAGTACTTACATTTTCTTGGTCCTAACTCATACTCCTATTCCCCATGAGCGTTTCCAGAGAAGACAATAGAAATATTTTATTTTTGGTAAATAGCCCTTATGTTCTTTCCAGTTCTAATGCTTTGAGATTTTGTGCTTTTAAATAATGACAAACTCCCTTTGGATCAGAATTCCATTTTGAATTATGTGAAATGATTTCTTTATTCAACAAATATTTATTGAGCTACTAAGCATTATTTAGGTGCTAGAATAAGTGAATGAACAAACATGGAAACAAAGAAATTTTTTTTTTCACTCATGGAGCCTAAATCTGTGAGGAATGACATAATAGAAAAATAAATATTTTGTATGACAAATGAAAAGTGATATAAAGAAAGATAAGCATGTGAGAGGGCTGGAGCTTCCAGGATGGGGAGTCTATATTGTTATTTCATGTAGGATGGTCAGGAAAGTCTTCACTGAAGAGAGAACACAGAAAGCAGAGACTCTGAAGTAAGGGCATACTTGGCATGTCCATAAACAAGCAAAGGGACCCATGTGGCTTGGTTGGACTGGGCAAAGGGAAGAGATGTATAAGATGATATTACAGAGGTCTTGGGAGAGGGAGAATGGAGAGATGATGCAAATCATGTAGGACTTCTAGGCCATTGGAGAGTCTTTAGATTTACTCCAAGTCCCAGTCATGGGAGGGTTTTGAGCACAGAAGTAATGTTATGTAATGTATGTTATAAAGTGGATTGCCCTGGCTGTGTTGAGAATAGCTTTAAAGAGGCCAAATACAGAGGAGATATCAGTTCGGAGGTCAATAGAGCAACCTGGGTGAGATGTGTGATGGCTTGGACTAAGGTAGTAGTGGCAAAATAGTGAGAAATTAGTAGCTTCTGGATATATTTGGAAGATAAAGCCAACAATATATTGGTGGACTGGATATGTGATATATGAGAAAGAGAGAAAACAAGGATGATTCCAACTCTTGAAGCTGGGCAACTGGAATGATGGAGATGGTGAGATGGAAAATCCTGCCAAAGGAACAGATTTGGGAGTAAGATAATCCAGAGCTATGATTTGGGCATATGCTTAGTAGACATTCTGGTGTATATTGAGTAAGTAATTGGATATATGAGTCTTGAGATCAGGCAAGAGCTCTGGGTTGATTATTAAATTGAGAGCAATGAGCATATAGATCATAATTGAAGCTATCACCTAGGGTATGAGTGCGGATTGAGGGGAGTTTAAGTACTGAACATTCCAACTTGAGAAAGCAGAGAAAGAAGGAGAAGCAAATGAAAGAGACTTGAAAGAATGGTTAGTGATACAGAAGTGGAATCAAGAGAAAGTGCATGGAAACCAATTGAAGAAAGGGTTTTGACAAGGAGTAAGTGATTAACTGGTTCAAATGTTACAGATATGTTAAATAAGGTGAGGTCTGAGCAGGAGGAGGAGGAGAACACTGGTGACTACAAGACTGAATGAAGTAGAGGCCTTGATTAGATTGCATTCATAGAAAAAACTTCATCAGGGAGTACGATACATTTTTTGATGAGTTTTGCTATAAAGGTGGGCAGAGTGAAGATGACATGGTTAACAAGAATTCACTTATAAGATGAAGTATATTACTGCATGTTTGTGTGCTACTCGGGGGATGACCCAGTAGAGATGGGGAAATGTGATGATGCCTTAAAGAGAGAATTCCTAGAACAATGCTTTTGAGTAGGTACAGGATATTGGGACCTAGGGCACAAGTGGAGAGGTAATCCTAAAATAGAAGGAAAGAAGGAGGTCGTAATCTGGGGATGGAGGCATTAAAGGTTTGAGGAAGATGAAAATGCTGTAAAATTCTCACAAGGAAAAAACAAAGTATATGGTAGGAGAATATAATATGATGGCTTGGGCAGCATGAAGGGCCTACTTGAGGTTAGTGCTCTTGACTTTAAAGTGAGACCAGTCAGCATGGTTCTGTGTTTTTATCCCGCTACTTGCAGGTGCTGTGTAAGGAAGGAGATTAGAATATAATGGGGATAGTGAACTGTGAAAAAAAAATCACAAGATTGTGGGTTCCAGTGTGTAGAAGAAAATCTGGTACCAGAAGAATGAGGAAACATGAAGGAGGGGCAGGTTGCAAAATAGAGTAATGTTTAATACTGAGACTGTGAGGGAGATGTCATTTAGGGCAGTGTGTGGCTTAAGAGGGGAGGAGATCAAAATTATTTAAAGAGTAGAGGTCAGTGAACTGCCTGGCTATTAAAATCACCAAGAATTATGACAGCAGTAGAGTTGGAGAAAATGACAGTGAACTATATCTCAATTATGTTATGAAAATTATGCTGTATTTTAATTGAAATTCAGAGTACTCAGGAATTAGAAGTACAATTATCTTCACTGAATAGCACAATTTTCACTGGGAGAATAGATTAAAAATCACTGCTCAAAAGCTGTATTTTATTGAAAAATGACAGGTCTTTCAGAGTTGCTGCATTTAGTCAAATATTTAGTAGAAATATTATAGATGTAGATACTCAGTAGAAATTCCTGGCATACTTATCCCCTTTTGCTCCCACATCTTTGTGCTTGGCCATCACTTCTCAAACCATAAAAGGTTATGGAATCTTGTGCAAAGCAGTGTCAAAAGTCTAATATTTATTTGAGAAGCAAGTTCTGCTAACCATTATTTTATCATTCTAAATGATAATAGTTCAAGTTTACCTGATTTTTTTGGTAGAAAAAGTAACTTACAATCATGAAAATGTAAACATTTATTTTTAGAATTAGATACTATTATCTGAACAATGATGTATATATATTAACTATGCACTTATGATGTTTAAATTTTCAAAAAGACTTATTATTGAACCCCCTGAGTAGAGGATGGATGTCTGGTTGTCTGAGTTTGACTTAGCCATTGTGATAGCAGTAGAGACATTTGTTATTTTATTTATTTATTTTTTACTGTTTTTATTTTATTTTTGAGAAAGAGAGAGGGACAGAGAGAGAGAGAGAGAGAGAGAGAGAGAGAGAGAGAGAAGCAGAGACAGAGGGATAGAGAATCTGAAGCAGGCTGCAGGCTCTGAGGTGTCAGCACAGAGCCCCACATGGGGCTCGAACTCACGAGCCGTGAGATCATGACCTGAGCCAAAGTCGGATGTTTAACTGACTGAGCCACCTAGGCACCCCAACAGTAGAGACATTTAGCTATTTTTTTAATGTTTATTTTTGAGAGAGAGAGAAAGAGTGAGTGAGAGAGAAAGAGAGAGAGAGAGACAGAGAGAGAGAGAGAGACAGAGAGGATGAGAGAGAGAGGGGAAGGGGCACAGAGAGAGGGAGAGAGAGAATCCCAAGCAGGCTCCAGGCTCTGAGCTGTCAGCACAGAGCCTGACACAGGGCTTGAACTCATGAGCCATGAGATCATGACCTGAGCTGAAATTGGACACCCAACCAACTGAGCCATTCAGATGCCCCAACAGTAGAGAATTTAAATTTTCATCTAGTTTTCCTATTTCTGAGCTATAGTTGAGGGAAAAGGAAAGGTCATTTCAGATTTTGCCATGCCGAAAATTCAAAGATACCGCTGAGGATAACTCATTGTTCCAAGAAATTATCTGCTATGCAACTTGAACAAATTACCATTCAGCATCTGTCTTTGGCAATAAAGATTATATACTAAATTGCCTCCCAATATATACTAGATGGAACTCTTGTCTTGTGGTCCTATTTATCCTGAAATTAGTGTCATTGTCTTACTTTCAATTTGTCTCGCTAAGTGTCATTATTTCACCTTTAAGTTGGAGAAGAATATTATAGGCTCTAGTTTTTTTATTCAAAAGCATTCCCTACCTGATATTAGAATTAAAATCAAATTATCTCATTTTACCAGTAAGAAAACTGAGGACCAGAAAAGCACAATGTTTTTTTCAAGTTCACATTATGAGTGGACGTTTACAGTTAGAAGCTAGATCTCCTGAATACATCTACTATATCTTACTGCCATGAAGATATTAGTTGTAAATAAAATTTGGCAAGTTAACAGCTTGACACTTGAAAATGTTAATGATTCTTTACCTTTAAAGAGCTTACTCAAGACAAATACTCTGCTCTGTTACCATAGCACTATGGAAGCACAATTGGAATCTGGGGGAATCTAAGAGTTAACATTTGTAACAGTGGTGTTTCTAAATAAAATCTGATTATAAACTTCTAAGTATGTTAATAATTACTGTATAGCATTACTACTAGAAATATATAAGGAAGGTTCTTTTTTTTAAACATTTAAGTTTCTATTCTAGATTTTAAAAGCATGAGAAGATGTGTTAATGCTTTAAAAAATTCATATGTAAGGCTTTTAGTAGTAGTGATAATATATCCAAAGATGGAGATGTTTTTTAAATAAAAGTGAAAGAGGGGCACCTGAGTGGCTCATTTGGTTAAGTGTCCGACTCTTGATTTCGGCTCAGGTCATGATCTCATGGTTTGGGGGTTCAAGCTCCGTGTTGGGCTCCATGTTGACGGTGCAGAGCCTGCTTGGGATTCTTTCTGCCTCTCTTTCTGTGCCCTTCCCCACCTCACTTACATGCTTTCTCTCTCTCTCTCTCAAAATAAATAAATAAAAACTTAAAAAAAAAAATAAAGGAGAAGGGAAACTCTATTACGGATTTGTTGCTTAACTTTTATCCTATTTATTTTCTGCATCATAACTCTGATGTTAAAATCTTATAATTTCAAAGGAATATTTTGCTTAAAAAGATTTTAAGTTTTATTGGGGTATAACTGACGAATAAAAATTGTGTATATTTAAGGTGTACAACATGATGTTTTGATACATGTATACATTGTTAGTTGATTGCCACAATCAAGTTAATTAACATAGCCATCACCTAACATAGTTACTTTTATTTTTGTGTTGAGAACGTTTAGCAAATTTCAAGTATATGATACAGTATTGAAACTATAGTCACTATGCTATATTTGAGATCTCCAGAACTTATCATCCTGCATAACTGTAACTTTGTATCCTTTAACCAACATCTCCCCATTTTTTCCACTGTCCCAGTCCCTGATAACCACCATTATCATCTCTGCTCTAATGAGTTTAACTTTTTCAGATTCTACACATAAATGAGATCATGCAGTATTTGTCTTTCTGCATCTGGCTTATTTCACGTAGCATAACGTCCTGTAGGTTCATCCATGTTGCTACAAAATGGCAGGATTTCCTTATTTTTAGATGCTGAATAATATTCTAGTGTGTGTGTATAAATATATATATAAATATTATATATGTGTGTGTGTATATATATATATATATATATATATATATATATATATGGGTTCCCTTTTCTCTATACCCATACCAATATGTCTTATCTTCTGTATTTTTTTATAATGACCGTTCTAACAGGTGTAAGGTGATAACTCATTGTGATTTTGATTTGCATTTCCCTGATGATTAGTGATTTCGGCATCTTTTTATATATCAGTTGGGTTAAAATTTGTGAATTGTCACAATTTCTAACAGCCTAAGATACTATCCAGAACCTGGTTAACTTCATTGTCCTAAATGACTTGGTGATTTTGTCCACATGCAGAGAAAAGGATATTTTTATTCATAACGTATATTCAGTGTGATTGACAGCAACATCAGTGGTAGTTCAGGTAGGCATAGCTTTTCAGTTCTCTGTGTTCACCACTATACTTATTAAAAAGGATTCAGCCATAAATATTCATTAGTGATGTTTTGCTACATGGCAAAGCAATAAACAAAAAAAAAATCATTTCCTTTTCTCCATAGATGCATTCTCTTTATCTATCACAGTTGCAATATATGTTTATTGAATTAATTAAATCCCTTACATCTCTGTCCTCTAAGGTCTTAAAGTCTATTTCTTTCTTGGGGAAATCTTTGCTCCCCAGTGCCCTACTGTATCAAGTGCTGCACCTGCCCAGTTCCCAGGTTGCTGCCACCTTATTTGTTCATTACCTTTATTAGCACATGTATGTTTTTTGATTTGCATTATCTGCTTATCACCCCAACAGTTTTGTATTTATCCTTCTGACTCCAGGTGTTAGTGGTAGGGACTGTGAAATTCTTTTTCCAATTTACTCCTTTACACAATTTGCTGGCATAGTAACCAGAGAAAATAAGATATTACCCTGGCTGACCTGGTTCATCTCAGTGCACTGACTACTCTTGGATATAAGTCTTTGTGCCTTCACTAAAGTTTCTCATACCTCATGTTATTCTAACTACAAAAAACCTATCCAGTGGAAAAAACAAAACAAAACAAAACAAACACAACAAGAAACAGAAACATAATAACCACAAAAGCATAAACTGTTAGCACTGATCCATGAAGGATGACTAATAGGTCTCTTCAATTGCTATTGAGACATTGTCAAGTCAGGGCTTCAAACAACATCATCCCGTGGCTACAATATCAGTTGAATTATTTTCTGTCTGTGATCATAAAGTATTGGCAGCATATTATTAAAATTAAGTAAAATTAGGGTGCCTGGGTGGCTCAGTCGGTTAAGCGCCTGATTCTGGATTTTGGCTCAGGTCACAATCTCATGATTCATGAGTCTGAGCCTCATGCTGGGCTCTGTGCTGATGGTGCAGAGCCTGCTTAGGATTCTGTCTCTCCCGCCCCCTCAAAGTAAATAAAGAAACTTAAAAAAATTAAGTAAAATTATTCTGGGAAAGAGGAGGAGTCTGGAACATAGCAGGAAATCAATGAATAAGATACATATTAGATATTAAAAGAAAATTTATGGTGGAAATGGATATTGTTTTCCAGAGTTACTGAATGTATTCATATGGATTTATTTCTGAGAAACCTACAAGAAGTTGCATGGGGATTACAAATTACTTTTGGTTAACAGCCTTTGCAGACTTTTCTCTTCATGTAATATTTTTGTCATTCCTCAGAGTGAAAAGTTTCTGGAAGGAAGATTGTGCTTAGATTTGCTAAAGAATATAGAGTAGGCAGAAGTCTGTGACTAAGTGTGAATGTGAGTGTATGTGTATGTGTTTGTGTGCATGGAAAAGGGCAAACATTTAAAATTATTTTATATAGGAATGTATATAACATCCTGAATTGCTATCCAAGATATATTGGTTTTCTCCTTTTAATCTTTGAGAAAAGATTACTTTTTCTGTACTTCTAGCTTGTAATATGTTGGACTTGTGGCCCTCTGCCATTTCCAAAAATCTGGGATGCGGACCAGATTCAGAAAAGATTCATGGGCTATCCAGAAATCCATATGCTGACCAGTAAGTCAATTTTTAGTTACTGCCAGGTGTTAGTCACTGTGTGATGTTGGACATGTTGGCAAGAAAACAATTAAGGAGGAAGAAACATAGGAAAGAAGACTGAAAAGACTATAGTATATATATATAATGTTGTGATGGTTTGTGATGTTAGAGTGCCTAATATCACAGCTGAAGCCAAGGGCTAAGTATTCAGGGCTCTTGAACTTAACCTTGAATTTCTTTGCTGCTGAAAGTTCAATATACTTAATTGTAGTCAAGTTTTAGAATTTTCATGTTGGAAGACATAATCTAATAAAAACGACAATTTTTCAAGATAACAAAATTGAGATACAGAATAACTATTTTTCTGAAGATAACTTAGCTATTTAGTGACAAATTCCTTGTTAAATAGCAGGTCTCTGGACTCCCAGGGCATGGTACTTACAATGAATTCAGGCACTGAAAGTTGGATTTTTTTTTCCCCCTGATGATTTAATTAATAGGCATATTAACCATGTGTAATATTTGAGATAAACTAATTTAAAGATTATCTAATTTATAGTTTTCCAGAGGAGGTTTCTAGTGGCCCTTGCTTCCTTCCAGTATCTACTCCAATTCTTAGGCAATGCTCAATTTCATTATGATGTCTGTGTTGTATCCTTATGCAGTAGTCACCCCCATCCCTGGTGTATACATGCCAAGACCCCCGTGGATGCTGGAAACCACAGATACTATTGAACCCTGCATATACTGTTTTTCCTATACATACCTATGATAAAGTTTAATTAATAAATTAGGGACAGTATGAGATGAACAACACTATGGTAAAATAGAAGTTATAGTAATATACTGAAATAAATGTTATGTGAATGTGGTTTTTCTTTCTCAAAATATCTTATTTGTATTGTACTCACCTTTCTTCTTGTGATGATGTGAGATGATAAAATGCCTACATGATGAGATGAGGTGAATGACTAGGCATTGTGTCCTAGTGTTACATTACTATTGGCCTTCAGACAACATGTCAGAAGCAGGATTATTTGCTTCTGACTGCCATTGTCCTTGGGTAACTGAAACCTAGATTGATTTAATAATCTGTGGATAAGGGGCAACTCCACTGTACTTGACTTTCTCCTCTTCCTCCACCTTTCTTTAGTCTAGGTAATCTCTTTGACAGCTGTAAGGAATATCAGAAAAGTTAGATGGCTGTCAGGATTGTTACAAAACGAATTCAACTCCCAAGTACAATTTAGAGAGTTAACCTCCTCCGATTGCTAGAATTTGTACAGGTTCCCGTAGGCAAAGGAGTAGAGAAGGAGAAGCAATGGAAATCAGATAGCACTGGTTTATTTACACTGATTAACTACCAGGTTAGTGGCAGCACTGACAGGTCTGTAGGTTTTCTTTCTTTCCGAGAAATTTTCTTTCGTTTCTGAGATTTTCTTTCTTTCGTTCTTTGTTTTTAAGTTTTTGCTTATTTATTTTTGCGAGAGAGAGAGAGAGAGAGAGAGAGAGAGAGAGAGAGAGAGAGCATGAACAGGGTAGGGGCAGAGAGAGGGGGACAGAGGATCTGAAGCGGGCTCTGTGCAGACAGCAGAGAGCAGGAACTGGGAGATCATGACCTTAGCAGAAGGTAGATGCCCAACCACCCAACTGACTGAAGCAACCAGGCGCCCCTCTGAGATTTTCTAAATATGCATATCTGAATTTATGTACTTCTACAAATACAAATTATACTACCTCTTTCGTTATTCCCTCTTTTGTGTTCACAAAATTTCCCCCCATTTCTTCTGTGGAAACAGTATGCGCCAATCCCTAGATAGTCCTGAAAATGCTGCTTATTTGTGCCACTATTAGGCTTGGTCACCTAGTTTATTGTATTAGTGCTATCATGTCAGTATAATATGGGAAGAGGTTTGGGGTCCTAGGCTACCTTGTTTGGAACTTGGGCAGTCTTTTCTCAATGGTAATTCTAATCCTGGTTAGTTTCTTTCCAAATGCATAGAAACAGTATTATAATTCTATAATCTTAATTGTGCAAAACAAGCAAACAAAAAACTCCATGCTAGTTATTTTAAATTTATCTTACAGACACTGAGTAGCATTAAATTGAGCTATTTTCCTCAGTGTCTTTGTTCTTTGGTTCTGTTTTTGATACAAGTCTATTCTTCCTTAGTTGATTAAACCCATGTATTTTTAAAATGTTATTTAAATTTGAATCTGTCTATATATTGTATTTTTATCCTCATGATGTTAATCCCAAGTTTTCTAAATGGTCTTTTCCTGATAACTTAGGTTTCTGGGCTTTTCTAGAAAACAAGGTCATTTCAGCTATTTGTGCCTTTTTTGAAATGTAAAATGTTGGTGAAATATTTGGTGCAATTTTACTGGATTGGGCTCCAAGTCATAGGAAATAACGAGGAATGTCAGATATTACATTAAAAATCCTTATCAGATTCTCCAGGAGGGTGAGATGTTGTTGTTGTTGTTGTTGTTGTTGTTGTTGTTGTTGTTGTTGAATTTTAACTTCTTGGAGATTAGGGTTATTTCATCTTTACTTACCCCTACCTGGATGATCTGAGTTGTGAATAGGCACACTTTGTGTATGTGGTCAGTATGGAGCCCAGTGTAGGTAATTTGGCTTTTTATTATAAACACTTAAATTTATTTGAGGTAGAAACATATTTAATTAATGATGACAAGACCAATTTTCGGGTATGACAGAAGGGTCTAGACCTCCTTAACCAGGGCATAGACCACATCTACTATGTGTTTTGAGGTTTAAGAAGGGGAAAATAAATTGCAAGAGGTAAGCTGAAAGAAAATAATGGTAAATATTTGTGAATATTTAAGCAAAAGTAGTAGAAGAAAATGTAAAGTAGATTTATTGATATACGTGATATGGGAAGATAGAAACAGTGCAAGTTATACTGAAGTTATTAATAGTAAAGTTAACTGGGGCCTAAGGTGAGAGAAAGTTCATGCTCCAGTACCATGCAATAGTAACAAGCAGAATGTTTTGCTGTTCTACATGCTTCACCAGGCTCAAAAGTAAAATGCCATTGCTTCCTTTGAACTTGCCTGTCATGTTTTATTTCATGATAAATTATACAATATTACCTTCATAAACAGCATCTGAACTGTAGGAGCCTCTTTTCTCTAGTTATTTGGAAAGACAAACAACTCTGCATGCTCTAAAATAAATGATGTTTCTTCTAATTCCAAGATTTTAATTGTTGAATTGTAATCACAAGGTATAGATGATATATTTGTTTAATTAAGAAAGTCTGATGCTCATGAGGAAATAAGAAAATGTGCAGCAGTGGCATATAAGAGTCAACACCAAGGGCTAAGATTTTCACGACTGAATTATCTTTGTGTCTACAATTAAATACAATTCATCTATCACATCATATTTTTTTTTTATTTTTATTTTTTTATTTTTTTTAAAAAATTTTTTTTTTCAACGTTTATTTATTTTTGGGACAGAGAGAGACAGAGCATGAACAGGGGAGGGGCAGAGAGAGGGAGACACAGAATCGGAAACAGGCTCCAGGCTCTGAGCCATCAGCCCTTAGCCTGACGCGGGGCTCGAACTCACGGACAGCGAGATCGTGACCTGGCTGAAGCCGGAGGCTTAACCGACTGCGCCACCCAGGCGCCCCTATCACATCATATTTAAGGGAGATAGTTTAAAATGCTTTAGGGGCGCCTGGGTGGCTCAGTCGGTTAAGCGTCCGACTTCAGCTCAGGCCATGATCTCACCGTCTGTGAGTTCGAGCCCCGCATCCGACTCTGTGCTGATGGCTCAGAGCCTGGAGCCTGCTTTGGATTGTGTGTCTCCCTCTGTCTCTGCCCCTCCCCTGCTCATGCTCTGTCTCTCTTTGTCTCAAAAATAAATAAAAACATTAAAAAAAATAAAATGCGTTATATGTTTATGAATCTGTAGTTTACATTGTATTCATCTGAACACCTAAAAACTTGGCTTTGAAGTAATTTTTGGTTGTATAATTTATTAGCAGCTTAATTTTTTTTCATCTTTGACTCCATTTGGGTATATGAATTTAAAATGAATTCAGTTAAAGGACAAATAAACGATGATGAAAATAGGATGGGAGTGACAACAAATTGTTCCCATTTGGTAGAAAGGCAAGAGAACTGCAGTGGGAGTCAGACCATGTCAATTCTGGTCCCAGGTCAACTTTCACTCATGATGGCACCTTTATCTTCCAGAACCCCTGTGACATAAACTGGATAGTTGTTTAACAAATAAGATTCCCTTTTCCTGTTGGACATACACACTCTTTTGCATTTTAGAAGTGCCCATTTGACTGAATTATGGCCAATGAACTCTCATACAAGTGATGTACACCATTTCTAGTCCTGGTGCACAAAAATTCCCCCAGGCAAATGTTTCTTTCTTTACTCGTTTGCTGAATGGAGAAGACTCAAAGCCCTGGTGATGGGCAGGTTCGCAAGACAAAATAATCCCGGACCCTGAATGACTTCATGAAGCAGAACTCCTTTTGCGGTTTCAAATTGAGCTATTGTCTGAGTTAAAAATAAGCATTTTTGCATTAAGTTACTGAAAATTTGAGGTTATTAGAGCAATTAGCCTTCTCACTAATACAATAGACAGGTTTCCTTCTGGTTTGAAATTCATGATTTGCCAAAAATCATGAAGAGTGAGCTTTGAATGTGAAGACATTTTCAAAAGCAAAAACCTTTATAAACCTAAGTAAAATTTTTCTAGTAGTCAAGGTAGACCCCCCAGAAATATTCAAAATCATTTACATTGAATTTATTTTATTTTATTTATTTATTTTTTTTAACGTTTATTTATTTTTGAGACAGAGAGAGACAGAGCATGAACAGGGGAGGGGCAGAGAGAGAGGGAGACACAGAATCAGAAGCAGGCTCCAGGCTCTGAGCCATCAGCCCAGAGCCCGACTTGGGGCTGGAACTCACAGACGGCGAGATCGTGACCTGAGTTGAAGTCCGTTGCTTAATCACTGAGCCACCCAGGCGCCCCATACATTGAATATATTTAAAAAAATAAATGTTTATTCATTTTTGAGAGACAACCTGAGGAGAGGGGCAGAGAGAGAGGGGAACAGGGGATCCGAAGCAGGCTCCATGCTGTCAGCACAGAGCCCAATTTGGGGCTTGAACTCAGGAACTGTGAGATCATGACGTGAACTGAAGCTCAACCGACTGATTCACCCAGGCGCCCTAATATTTATTTGAATAAGGCAGTGCTTATTCAAGTGTCTTGCACAATTTCAATATGCATAATCTTTAGTCACCATAGTTTAAACGACACCGGTTTTCCAATAGCACATTTCACATTTCAGTTGTTACCGTGTATTAACTGAGCATAAAATACAGACTTCACTTCTCTTCACTAGATCTTTGGTCCACAAATTACTACATAAATAACAGATATGCATTATGGTTAGTGACCAATCATGTCATTTCTTTCAAAAGATGTTGGTGATTTTCCCAGTGTTCATATTATGAAATTAATGTCAAATGCAAAGTTGTCTAGCTTCTTTGTCGTCCATTGCTAAACCCCTGTGACATTTTACACAGATGGATACTTGGAAGAGGAAATTGGCTAACCAATGTGAAAGTAAGGAAACAAAAGATGATAGTGTTGGAAGTGAAATTCCAATTGAATGTAAATGTAGTTCTAGAAGGAATAGATCACTGTGGGCATATTAACACTGCCATCAGAGAGATTAGATATGCAGCCAGGGGAATTTAGTAATGGTGAACTTATTAACATACACCAGGAAAGGAATTGTGATGAAAAAGAGAGAGATGTCCCAGAGAAAGTGGCATTGGCATAAAACTTAACATTAAAGGAGTATTTGGGGCTATGTCATGACATTGAAAATACAAAGATAAAATGGGAGAAGCTGATCCAAACAGGAATATCACAATTTTCAAGGCATAAAAGAGGTGCTTGCTCTATGTTGTAGTATATGGCAAGGAAACACATTCACAGTACTCTTTATAAAAATTTTAAAGCGAAGAATTAAAGCATTTTAATTCTTAATGGTTCTGTTTTAAATTATAGTATGTTGAATAAATATCTTTACTATTTTTTCATTTCCCTATATATTTATAACCAACCTAAGAGAGTTTTAAATGTTTTGACAAAAAATTATGAGTCACAATATAATTCTAAATCTTCCAATTGGTTATGAAGATCAGTTTGTACAATTTCAGCTTTTACAGTCCTTTCACATGGGTGGATCTTTTCTGAATTCTCTGTGTGGTTCTATTTACGCAAACACCTAATCTAATACCAATACTACACTGTCTTGATTACTAGAGATTTATACTAAGTCTTCAAAACACCCTAACAAATTTTGTTGGTTTTCAAAATTGTTTTGGCTATTCTATGTTCTTTGCGCTTCTGTAATTTTCAAAATCAACTTATCAATTAAAAAATATCCTTCTGGGATTTTGGTTGGCATTATTATTGAATCTATAGCTCATTTTTGGAGCAATTGTTATATAGTTTGAATCTTCTGGGGAGTTGAAGATGGTGTATCTCTCCATATATTTTGGTCTACTCTAATTTCTCTAAGCGATATCTGTAAGTTTCATTCTACAGATCTTATATATGTTATGATTATCTCTGCTAAGTATTTCCTTTTTAAATTTATACTAGTATATATGAAATCATTTTATTTTATTTTTAAGTTTATTTATTTTGAGAGAGAGGGCAAGTGAGTGGGGGAGGGCAGAGAAAGAGGGAGAGAAAAAGAATCCCAAGCAGGCTCCCCGCTGAACTGCGGAGCCTGATGTGGTGCTTGATCTCCAGAACCCATGAGATCATGACTTAAGCTGAAATCAAGACTGTGTCACCTAGGCACCCCTGAAATCATTTTAAACATTCACATAATTTAAAAGATTTTTTATTTTTAAGTAATCTCTACACCCAATGTGGGGCTTGGACTTACAACGCTGAGAGTCCCAGGCTCTACTGACTGATCCAGCCAGGGCTCCTGACATTTCACATAATTGAAAAAAAAATTAATGTTTATTTATTTTTGAGAGAGACAGAGCGTGAGTGGGGGAAGGGGAGAGAGAGAGAGAGAGAGAGAGAGAGGGAGACACAGAATCTTTAGCAGGCTTCAGGCTCTGAGCTGTTAGCACAGAGCCTGATGTGGGGCTTGAACCCATGAACCATGAAGCTGAAGACAGACGCTTAACCAACCGAGTCACCCAGGTTCCCCTTACATAATTTGTTAAAGTGGGTATTTATATTCATATATTTATATATTTATATCTTCAGTTCTTTGGATAAATACCTAGGAGTGGACTTTTAGATCATTGGTAAGTATAAGGTTAATTTTGTGAGAGAACTGCTCCTGAGTGTCTGTACTTTAAATATTTTTATTTCTATCTTATAATTTGATACATTTTCCATTTTCATTAAGTTTAAAGTATTAGAAAATTTCCATCGTGATTTTGTCTTTGAACCAGTGGTCATTTAGAAGTATGTTGTTTAATTTCTTAATACATAAGGATTATTATATTAATATTGCTTTCTCTTATTGATTTATAGTTTATATACATAAAAAGCTTAGATCAAGAATTATATTCTATATGATTTCAATGTATTTTTAAAAATTTTTAGATGTTTTCTTTATTTTTGAGAAAGTGCAAGCAGGGGAGGGACAGAAGATCTGAAGCAGGCTGTGTGCTGATAGCAGCAAGCCCCACCTGGGGCTTGAACTCACAAACTAGGAAATCATAACATGGGCTGAAGTTGGAAGCTCAACTGACTGAGCCACCCAGGTGCCCCTGATTTCAATATTTTTCAATTCATTGAGACTTGTTTTATGGCTCAGGGTATGGTTTCTTTGGGTTAATATTCCAGAGTGTTATTTGACCCTCCAATTTTTTTTTGCTTGGTTCTTTTGTCTGTGCCAACTATTGCCAAGAGAGCAGCATTGAAATCTCTGACTATATTTGTGGGTTTGCTTATTTTTCATTTTAATTCTGTCAGTTTTTGCTTCATGTATTTTCAAGCTCTGTTTTTTTGGGTGCATATATATTTAGGATTTTTAGGTCTTTGTGATAAAGTGACCCCTTTATTATTACATAATGCTTTTCTTTATTCCCATAGTATTCCTTGTATTAAAGACTATTTTGTCTATAGTCATCCCAAACTTTTTTTGTTTAGTGTTAACATGTTATATCTTTTTCTATATATATTTTTAAAAGTCGGTCTTTTTATTTAATGTGGGTTTTGCCTAAGTAGCATATACTTGGGTCTTGTTTCTTTGTGCAGTCCGACAACTTTGTTTTTTCATTGGAATCTTCAGATCATTTACATTCTCACATTTAGTGCAAGTATCAATATCATTGGTTTAAATTTACCCCTTTATCTTTGTTCTCCACTTGTCCTATATGTTTTTTCCCATTTCCTCTTTTACTGCATTCTAATTGATTAATTGAGATTAGTTGAGTTTTAAAAAATAATTCCATTTTTATATCCACATTTGACTTTTTAGTTATATCCCTTTTTCTTAAAGTTTTAACTTTGCTGTTTCCAAAATATATCTTTACTTTTGAAAGGCAGCCTTCAGATAATGTTACACTGTTACAAATATTGTGAAAGACATTTACAATACATGGGAATGCAAGCTGGTGCAGCCACTCTGGAAAACAGTATGGAGGTTCCTCAAAAAACTAAAAATAGAACTACTCTATGACCCAGCAACTGCACTACTAGGCATTTATCCACAGGATACAGGTGTGCTGTTTCGAAGGGACACATGCACCCCCATGTTTATAGCAGCACTATCAACAATAGCCAAGGTATGGAAAGAGCTCAAATGTCTATTGATGGATGATTGGATAAAGAAAATGTGGTATATATATACACAATGGAGTATTACTCAACAATCAAAAAGAATGAAATCTTGCCATTTGCAACTATGTGGAAGGAACTGGAAGGTATTCTGCTAAGTGAAATTAGTCAGAGAAAGAGAAAAATCAGATGACTTCACTCATCTGAGGACTTTAAGAGACAAAACAGATGAACATAAGGGAAGGGAAACAAAAATAATATAAAAACAGGGAGGGGGACAAAACAGAAGAGACTCATAAATATGGAGAACAAACTCAGGGTTACTGGAGGTGTTGTGGGAGATGGGAAGGGCTAAATGGGTAAGGGGCACTAAGGAATCTACTCCAGAAATCATTGTTGCACTATATGCTAACTAATTTGGATGTAAATTAAAAAAAATAAAAAAATAAAATAAAATAAAAATAAAAATAAAAAAATAAAAAAAGAAGTTTACCACACAATATTTCTATTTCCCCTGACCTTTTTGAGCTATTGTTGTTACATATTTTATTTTCCATATGTTAGTACTGACAAAATACATTGTTATTGTTTTTGCTTAATTAATTAAGCAATTAATTAACAATTAATTATCCTTAGAAGATTAAGATATAAAAATTTGTCTTTTATATTCACCCATAAACTTACCACTTCCATCTGGTATCATTTTCTCTCTGCCTTAAGGACTTTTTTTTACGTTTATTCTATTCCACGTTGATGGCATTACAGTGAAACTTTTTAGCTTTTGTTTGTTTCAAAAAGTCTCTATTTCATCTTAATTTTTGAAAGATATTTTTGCTGGGTGTAGAATTCTAAGCTTTTCTTCCAACAATTCAAATTTTCTTGTAATAAGTTTAGTATGTCTTCCCATTGTCTCCTGGGTGGGTAGTTTGTAATGAGAATTTTACTGTCATTGTTATCTTTGTTCCACTGTCCATAGTGTCTTTTTTCTGTTGCTGCTTTTACGCTTTTCACTTCATGTCTGGTTTCTAGCAGTTTGGTTGTAACATGCTCTGATGCGGTTTTTGTTTATTATGCTTGGATTTTATTGAATTTTTTGGGTCTGTGCTGTTATAATTCCTATCAAATTTGGAAAATTTTGGCCATCACATTTTCACGTTATTTTTCTCCTCTTGCCCTTTCTGGGAGCAGGTATATGTATTGTAGGCTTTTTGTTATTTTCCCCATGCCACCAAGGCACTGTTTATTATTATTTTTTAAATTATGTTTTCTTTCCGTATTTCATTTTGAGTAGTTTCTATTACTGTGTCTTCAAGTTCACTGATATTTGTTCCTCAGTATCTAATCACTTGTTATTCCCATAAAGTATGTTTTGATTTTGGACATTGTATTTATATTTTTCCTTTTAATCCTGAGACTTTTTATATTTCTCATAGCTATTTTAAGGATTTTTACTGCTAATTATATAATCTCTGTCATGTCTGATCCGATATCTATTGATTATTTCTTTTTCCTATTTAAAGTTCATATCTTCCTGTGTTTTGCATGCCAGATGACTTTTGATTTGGTACTGGCATTGTGAAATATGAATCCCTGGGTGGGAGAACTTTCTTGTATTTCTTTAAAGAGTGTTGGAATTTGTTCTGATAGACAGTTATTTTGGATCAGTTTGATCCTTTCACACCTTCTTTTAAGCTTTGAGTGAATGAAGAATAACCTTTACTTGCTCCCAAGTTGTTACCTTTGTGAAGAGCCGCTTAAATTCCCTGTGTATCAAGAAATCTCTCCATTCTGGCTGGTGCAAACAGGAATTATTCCCATCCAGTGTGAGCTCTCTGAATTGTTTATCCTAGTATTTTCTCATAGTTCTTTCCTGTGTCATGGGATTTTATCACATGCATATGTGGTAGAACGATGGAGGATCTCTTTGCAGATCTTCAAGCTTTCATTTATTGCTCCTCCCTCCGCTTGTGGCTTCTGCTCTGTAAATTCTAGCTCGAGGACTCTAGAACTCAGTATTCTCTTCCTGTATTTGGTGAGACTGCCTCAGGCAGTAAGCTGGTACAACCCCAGTGTTTATCTCATTTGTTTCTATTTTTTTTAGGTATCACAGTTTTGTTCTGTTTTCTTAGATCTCAAAATAGTAATTTTACGTACTTTACATATTTTGTCCAATTTTCTACTTGCTTATGTTGGGAGGGAAATTAATCCTTGATGCTGAGTTCCATTCATAGCATTTTCGCATTTTTAAATTTAAAAAACTCCAACTTTAGTGTGCCTAAAAATCATATGTGTCTCTTGATAAACTAAGATTCTCTGATCCCACTTCAGAGTGTATAGGAAATGGTGCGCAATAGTTTTATAAACAGAATCAGTAATCCTGTTACAAGTAATGCATAGATAAAATTTTGGAAACATTATTCAGGGAGCTATCTAAATTCAACATTTCTTGAAGTATTCAGGATTTAGACAGGAAAAGGTAACTGACATGAAATGAGGAAAATTATTAGAAAAACTAGAAGACATTTTTGGAAATAAGAGTTATTATCACATTTATAGAATATATTTTAATAGAGGCAGTGATAATTTTTCAAAACCTTGTGGAGCACCTGGGTGGCTCAGTTGGTTAAATGTCCAACTTCAGCTCAGGTCATGATCTCATGGTTGTGGGTTCGAGCCCCACATCAGGCTCTGTGCTGACAGCTCAGGGCCTGGAGACTCCTTTGAATTCTGTGTTTTCCTCTTTCTCTGCCCCTCCCCTGCTCATCCTCTGTCTCTTTCTATCTCTTAAAAATAAATAAAAACGTTAAAAAATTTAAAGAAAAATTCAAAACCTTTTATTTTCTTGTGTTATCTTTTGTGTGTATTAGATACTTACACAGAAGACTATAAATACTCATGTGCTATGAAAATTGGAGTTTGAATAAATAAAATTTTGGATTCAACACTTTGGAAAATATACATAATGGGAATACTTTGAGTGTTTCTTAGATTGGCATGAGAAGAAATGGAACACAGTACCTGTATATTTATTTTTTTGAATAAATGAATTAATAACCTTTGGGGAATCATTATTTAAACTTTTATTATGAAAACTTTCACACATACACAAAGTAGAGAGATTTGTGTATGAGCCTGTATACCTTCATATACCCAATAACCAGTCTTTATAATAGTCAACATTTTGCCTTTTTTTTTTTTTGGTAATGACATGCCATTATCACATCTAACAGAATTAACAATAATTCTCTAGTATCGTCCAATCCATACACCAAGTTCCATATGTTGTATTTAATTGTTATGTTTCTTGAGGTTTTTTTTTTTTTTTTTATTCTGTAAAATCTTCCCTACCTCTTTCTTGGTGTGTGTTTTATTTTTTTTATAATTTTTTTTTAATGTTTGGTTATTTTTGAAAGAGAGAGATAGCGCAAGTGGCAGAGGGGCAGAGAGAGAGGGATGGAGTATCCAAAGTGGTCTCTGTGTTGACAGCAGAGAGCCTGACGCGGGGCTCAACTCATGAACCATGAGATCATGATCTGAGTCGAAGTCAGATGCTTAACCGACTGAGCCACCCAGGTGCTCCCTTGGTGTGTGATTTAGTAGAGGTTTCAGGTCATTTGTCAGATAGTATAGTGCTAGTCAGTTTTAATATTTGAGATATAAATTGTCTAGGGGTTTTGTCAAAATTCTTCTTCAGTAGGTTTGGGAAGAGCCCTAGGATTTTGTGCTTTCCTCTTTTTTTTTAAGTTAAAAAATTATTTTTTAAATTCAAGCACAATTAACATACAGTGCTGTATTAGTTTCAGGTATACAATATAGTGATTCAACAATTCTATACATTACTCCGTGCTCATCACAATAAATGTATTCTCAATCTCTGTCACCTATTCTCTGTCACCTAATTCACCCATCACCCTCTCCTCCCACCCTCTGGCAACTACCATTTCTCTGCATTTAAGAGTGCATTTAAGAGTCCTTTTTTCTTCCTTCAAATTCCAGTTAGTTAACATACGGTGCAATATTAGTTTCAGGTGTGGAATTAGGAATTCATAGCTTACATACAAAACCCAGAGTTTAACATTCCAAGTGCCTTCCTTTACCCATCACCCGTTTAACCCATCCCCTGCCTACTTCCCTTTCCCCTCCCCTCAGTTTATTCTCTATATTTAAGAGTCTGTTTCATGGTTTGCTTCTCTCTTTTTTTGTATAATGTTTATCTGTTTTGTTTCTTAAATCTACATATGAGTGAAATCATATGGTATTTTGTCTTTCTCTGACCTATTTCGCTTAGCATAATAGCATAATACTTTCTAGCTCCATCTATGTTGTTGAAAATGGCAAGGTTTCATTATTTTTTTTATGACTGAGTAATATTCTGTTGTATATATAAAGGACTTCTTTTAATTCATTCATCAGTTGATAGACATTTGGGCTTTTTTCATAATTTGGCTATTGTTGATAATGCTGCTGTAAACATTGGGGTGCATGTATCCTTTTGAATCAGTATTTTTGTATCATTTGGGTAAATACCTAGTAGAGAAATTGCTAGATCATAGGATGGTTCCATTTTTAACTTTCTAAGGACTCTCCATACTATTTTCCAGAGTGGCTGCACCAGTTTGCGTTCCCACCAACAGTATCAGAAGGCTCCCCTTTCTCTGCAACCTCACCAACACCTGTTGTTTCCTGTGTTGTTAATTTTAGTCATTCTGACTGGTTTGAGATGATATCTCATTGTAGTTTTATTTCCTTGATGATGAGTGATGTTGAAGGATTTTTTATTTCTAGCCAACTCCCAGATGTTGTCTATTTTGATGGACCGAGGACCACACTTAGAATAGCCAGGTTTCATAGCCCAGTATACACTTTATTTTTTTAAATTATTGTCTTATTATTATTTATTTTATTAAAAATGTTTTAAATGTTTATTTATTTTTGAGAGAGAGAAAGAGACAGAGCAAGAGCGGGGAAGGGGCAGAAGGAGAGGAGACACAGAATCTAAGGCAGGCTCCAGGCTCTGAGCTGTCAGCACAGAGCCCAATATGGGGCTTAAACCCACAAACTATGAGATCATGACCTGAGCTGAAGTCAGATGCTTAACCAACTGAGCTACCCAGGCGCCCCTGATTTTTTAAAAATTCTTAAATGTTTATTCATGTATTTATTTACTTTGAGAGAGAAAGAGCAGGGCAGGAGCAGAGAGAGAGGGAGAGAGAGAGAATCTGAAGCAGACTCCTAGTGTCAGCTCATAGCCCAGTGTGGGGCTTGAACTCATGAATCATGAGATCATGACATGAGCCAAAATCAAGAGTTGAATGCTTAACTGACTGAGCAACCCATTTTTAAAAAATATTTATTTATATATTTTTTATGTTTTTAGAGAGAGAGAGAGAGAGAGAGAGAGAGAGAGAGAGAGAGAGTACATTCAAGCAGGGGAAGGGGCAAAGGGAGAGAGAGAGAGAGACAGAGAGAGAGAATCTTAAGCAGGCTCCATACTTAGTGCAAAACCCAATGCAGAACTTGATCCCACAACCCTGGGATCATGACCTGAGCTGAACTCAAGAGTTCAATGTTAAACTGACTGAGCCACCCAGGTGTACCTACACTTTATCAGAAGCTGCACTTAGTAAGATCCCTAGTTAATTCATAGGCACATTAAAATTTGAGAAGCATGGCTATCAAATGAGAAAGATGGACCATATACAGTAAGGAAATGATTTTTTTTTTTTTTTTTTTGCTTTTCCTTAATCTCTTAAGAGTAAGGTCTGATTTGCCTTTTGCTTAGCTTCTGTTTTGATTGGTCAATCTGCTTGTCTGATTGATGCCCATGTCATTCTGGTCATTAAATATTTTAAATGTTTTCTCTGATTTTTGTGTATACATGTATATGTTCATCTATAGATTTCACTTTAATGGACTGCAAGATATTTATGAGATACTCAAGATTATAATGAACACAATTTTTTTTCGTGTTCATAGTAGGTTTTCTTTGCTTTTTTCTAAACACAAGGAAACTAATATATATGACTATTAAGTCATCATCAGATTATTATTTTTTATTTTTTTTAATTAAAAAAAATTTTTTTTCAACGTTTTTTTTTTTTTATTTATTTTTGGGACAGAGAGAGACAGAGCATGAACGGGGGAGGGGCAGAGAGAGAGGGAGACACAGAATCAGAAACAGGCTCCAGGCTCTGAGCCATCAGCCCAGAGCCTGACGCGGGGCTCGAACTCACGGACCGCGAGATCATGACCTGGCTGAAGTCGGAGCTTAACCGACTGCGCCACCCAGGCGCCCCCATCTTCAGATTATTAATAAACATCTCATGGTTTACATACTTACCTTCTAAAAATCATCAAAATTCCCTTTCATCAGCCATGCTTATAGTCTTAATTTCCTCAAAACATTAGAAGAAAGTGTCAACTAATGATGAGGAATTTGATTGCATATCTGTGTGCTCAACACTCAGATAAGTACTTGGCTTTCGTTTTCTTACTGTCAGTGTTCAAGATTTTTCAGTAGTAAGTAATGAAGAGAAGATATATTATAGAGTACAATAGGAATATTTATTGAAAAATTGGATAGTAGTTTCAAACATTATCATAAAAAGAGCTAGGCATATATCAAGAAACCTTGACATTAACAGCAAAGAAAGACTTTTAATTTTTGAGGATTATTTAAAATACTAAGGTAAAAATGAGATGTTAAAGCAGGGCATATTTAAAAAATAATCGATCTCAAAAATACTTTACTTGCCTAAATTATGTTACTTGATTTTCTTCATTATAGATATTTTTCCTTTCTTTCTAGAGGAAAGTACTTTCTAAAAGTAATTTTTATTTTCATTTTTACATGGTATTGTAGTTGTATATATCCATAAACAACATAGATGTTTTTGTTGCTGTGGTTGTTTATATTTTTTGTTTTCTTTTGTTTTTGGTGTGCTTTTGAACTTTATTTAGATGGTATCATGCCTGTAAGCATCAGTATGAACGATTTAATATTTAATGTTTTCTTCATTTAATATTATGTTTCTGAGAAATATCCATGTTGTTATGGTTCATTTATTTTATTTGCTGATTTGTATCCATTATGAGTATATCACAATATACATGCATTCATTTTCCTGTTGAAGAACATTTAAAATGTTTCCAAATTTTTCTATTGCAAAGGATGCTGCAACAAGGTCAGGTACATTACTCTTAGAATATATTTGAGAATTTTCCTATTGTAAATACCTAGAGTTGGAATTGTTGTATTTTATCTGTGGGAATTTTCAATCTCATTAGATGATACAAAATTGCTCTCTGTGGTGATTTTAACACTTATGAACCCAGTAACAGCATATAAGTCTGTTGTAGACTCTAAAGTTCTCTTTTGGCCAGCAAAAGAGCGGACGCAGGATTAAAATGAGGGATGGCTAATGTCTGGGAAAAAGACAAGAGCCCCAAATAAGGGTCCTTGCCCCATATTTAGTCAGATCAGAAGGCTTACAAACTGATGGGCGTGCACAAAGGGACAAAGAAACTGTGAACATTAACTTGGGGACGTGAGGGGAAAAAGGGGGTTTTGAAGATATACAGTGTTTGGGGTTTGGGTTAATACAAAACAAAATCTGGGAGCCAGGCAGTTGGGAAGAAGGTTGTTTACGGCAGACATGAGGCAGCACCTCTGTTTATCTTAGTGAGCCTAGGGGAGGAGACAGATAGGGGGAATAACCTCAGGGTTAACAAGGCACCTTTTCTTTTGTTAACCATCTCTGCTCTGGGCTGCTTTGCCTGCAGTCCATAGTCCAGTTCACCAATTTACATAATCTGGCCCTATTCTCCTGTGAAAGCAGCTTTCTGCTATAGTACTAAATTTGGGGTGCTTTCACCCTGAATATTTAATCTTTTTATTCCCATGTATTGGGCACCTTTGTGCCATTTCTATTTCAGGCTTTGCCTCTCCCTCTCTATTTTGGGGGCTCTGCACCCCCTCCTTATTTTGGGGTGCATTTGCACCTCCCTATTCCTGACACCTTTGTGCCTCCCTATTCTCGGGGTCTTTGCACCCCTTATTTTTGGGGTGCCAATCTGGCTTACCCAAACTTGGGTGTGAGCATTTTATGGCTTTGTATTTCTTTATGCCTTGTTAACCCATTGGTGTAAGTCCGGGGGATTCCTAAGCTTACCTCCCACGGTAGTCCTCGTTTTTCTTTATCCTTGCTTAAAGCTACCTGTTGTTTGTTTGTTTGTTTGTTTATTAAGAAAACTGGTCTGAAGAACTGCTGTCTGGGTATGGTATCTTGAGAGAATGGTTAATTTATTTAATGTTTATTGCTTAATTCCATAATTCTTGAGTCAATTTAGTTCCTCTGTCTTTCTAGAAAAATGCATATGAATATCTTGACAATCTTTTTTTTTTTTAACGTTTATTTATTTTTGAGACAGAGAGCGACAGAGCATGAATGGGGGAGGGGCAGAGAGAGAGGGAGACACAGAATCAGAAGCAGGCTCCAGGCTCTGAGCCATCAGCCCAGAGCCCGATGTGGGGCTCGAACTCACGGACCACGAGATCGTGACCTGAGCTGAAGTCGGTCGCTTAACCGACTGAGCCACCCAGGCGCCCCTTGACGATCTTTAACATACCTAAGTTTCGTTTAATTTTTCACTTTCAATATTGTTTAGTTTCAGCATCTTCTTTTTTCTGTAAGTCTTATTGGAGATATGTTTCTGTCATTAATTAAAAATAGTTTTCCTGTGCTTTTTAATTGTTTATTAATTTATTATTAATTTATTATTTATTTTATTTTTTAATTTACATCCAAGTTAGTTAGCATATAGTGCAATAATTATTTCAGAGTAGATTCCAGTGATTCCATTCCCTGTGTGTAACACCCAGTGCTCATCCCAACAAATGTCTTCCTTAGTGCTCCTTACCCATTTAGCCCATCCACCACATACACCCCCTCCAGCAACCTTCAGTTTGTTCTCCCATGCAAGTACTAACCAGGCCCAACCCTATTTAGCTTCTGATTTCAGACAAGATCAGGTGCGTTCAGGGTGGTATGACCATTGACTGTTCTCTATGTTTAAGAGTCTCTTATGTTTTGTCCCCCTCCCTGCTTTTATATTATTTTTGTTTCCCTTCCCTTATGTTCATATGTTTTGTATCTTAAATTCCACATATGAGTGAAGTCATATATTTGTCTTTCTATGACTAATTTCCCTTAGCATAATTCCCTCTAGTTCCATCCATGTTGTTGCAAATGGCAAGATTTCATCTTTTTGATTGCTGAGTAATACGCCATTGTGTATATATACCACATCTTCTTTATATATATATATATATATATATACACACACACACACACTGAATGTTTTGGTATATACATGGCCATGATTGTTTTATCTTTGAGAACTGTTTCTTTTATTATTATCTAAGACCTATCTCTGTTAATGTCTTCTTTTTTTGTCTTATGTTCTACTTAGACTGACATTAATACTACTTCAGCTAGTGTCTTTTAGTTTGTAAGTTTGCATATTTTTCTTCATCTTTTGTGATCTTGTCCTGTGAGGGTACTCAGGCTAACAGATCCAATTTTTAAATCTGTATGGACCTTGGTACATTCTTAGGTACAAGGTTTTGCCTGTGACTACCACTTACTTAAGGGGCAACTGGCTAGAAGTAAGCACTTTGCCAGTCTGGATCAAGAACCAACTATGAATCTTCCTGTTGGTACCTCTACTCCAGATAGACAATATTTGATATTAATGTTTCTTTTCTTTTTTCTTAAATTTTTTTCCCTGCAATTCTGGTAGATTTTAGAATTTCTTTATGCTTTTTTTCTACTTCCTTTACTAGCTCCACTATTTATTTATTTATTTATTTATTTATTTATTTATTTATTTGAAATTTATTGTCAAATTGGTTTCCATACAACACCCAGTGCTCATCCCAAAAGATGCCCTCTTCAATACCCATCACCCACCCTCCTCTCCCTCCCACCCCCCATCAACTCTCAGTTCTCAGTTTTTAAGAGTCTCTTATGCTTTGGCTCTCTCCCACTCTAACCTCTTTTATTTTTTTCCTTCCCCTCCCCCATGGGTTTCTGTTAAGTTTCTTAGGATCCACATAAGAGTGAAACCATATGGTATCTGTCTTTCTCTGTATGACTTATTTCACTTAGCATCACACTCTCCAGTTCATCCACGTTGCTACAAAGGCCCATATTTCATTCTTTCTCATTGCCACGTAGTATTCCATTGTGTATATAAACCACAATTTCTTTATCCATTCATCAGTTGATGGACATTTAGGCTCTTTCCATAATTTGGCTATTGTTGAGAGTGCTGCTATAAACATTGGGGTACAAATGCCCCTATGCATCAGTACTCCTGTATCCCTTGGGTAAATTCCTAGCAGTGCTAATGCTGGGTCATAGGGTAGGTTTATTGTTAATTTTTTGAGGAATGTTCACACTGTTTTCCAGAGTGGCTGCACCAATTTGCATTCCCACCAACAGTGCAAGAGGGTTCCCGTTTCTCCACCTCCTCTCCAGCATCTATAGTCTCCTGATTTGTTCATTTTGGCCACTCTGACTGGCGTGAGGTGATATCTGAGTGTGGTTTTGATTTGTATTTCCCTGATGAGGAGCGACGTTGAGCACCTTTTCATGTTGGCCATCCGGATGTCTTCTTTAGAGAAGTGTCTGTTCATGTTTTCTGCCCATTTCTTCACTGGGTTATTTGTTTTTTGGGTATGGAGTTTGGTGAGCTCTTTATAGATTTTGGATACTAGCCCTTTGTCCGATATGTCATTTGCAAATATCTTTTCCCGTTCCGTTGGTTGCCTTTTAGTTTTGTTGGTTGTTTCCTTTGCTGTGCAGAAACTTTTTATCTTCATGAGGTCCCAGTAGTTCATTTTTACTAGCTCCACTATTTATTTTAGGATTGGGCTTCACAAATTTGACTATATATTGAACTCACCTGCAGAAGTTCAAAAACTAGTGACATCTGGTCTCTCTTCCTCTATCTCCAAACTATGATTTAGTTATTTGTGGGATGAAGCCTGGCATTGTGACTTTTGAAAGCGTCCCAAGCAATTCTAATGTGTACTATTACCTAGCTCTGGGTGATTTTCCTAGACAAACTTCTCTTTCTACTAAAGCTGTTATTGGTCTGGCTCAGCAAGGAGAAAGAGGAGTATAAAGGGTCTCTTGGTTTAACTATAGAGTTATGAAGTTCTTTACTTACTTCAGGGCCCTTTCTGTTTCTTTTTTCTTTTAAATGTTTATTTATTAATTTTTAAGAAAGAGAGAGAGAGATAAAGAGAGGGTGGGGGAGAGAGAAAATAAGCAGGAAGGGGCACAGACAGAGGGAGAGGGAGAATCCCAAGCAGGCTCCACACTGTCAGAATAGAGCCTGACATGGGGCTAGATCTCACAAACCATGAGATCATGACCTGAGCAAAAACCAAGAGTCAGACCCTTACACCTAGTACTGAGCCTCACAGTTGTCCTCCTTTAGTTCTCTTTGTATATACTGTTTCTGAGATTTGGATATCTATGAAATTGTTCTTACCTTTGTATAGGTTTGTCTTGCATTCATTTGACTGTGGATTGTCTTTGTTTTTCTCTCTCAATTCATCTTCCTCAAATGCCCCCACATATTTGATAAATTGATATCATCATTATTTATTGTTGTTTAATACTATGTTAATAATATACTGTGACATATTTTCACTATTTATATAATGTAGGTTAGTACTAATATGTATGTATTCTATTATTTCAAGGGACTCTGAAAAGGATAGTAGATGAGTTTGCTCAGATTCTTTATCTAATCTTTGCCTCTTCATTAAATTCTATCTTAAACCATTATATGAACTTATTGAATCTTTTTTGTTGGTATACTCTATTCCTCAGCAAGCTCTGCACTGGAAATTTGTCTTCTTTCTGAGATGATGGAGAGATTAGTTACAGTTTTCCTGAACTTTTTCCTCCCTGGGGTTTTGGACAGGAGTAGGTCCTGGGAGATTTGGAAAGGGAAAAGATCATTTCCATGGCTCCAGAGGTCACACTCTTGCCACATTGAATTCCATGTTCAGAAAGATATCAGATAAATGCTTTACATTAAAGGGGAAGGATATAAAAAAAGTTTAATGCACCATTAAAAAACCAATTTTATATTTTAATTTAAAAGAGAAATCTTCAATTATGAAATTTTAGACACTAGTAAGATGTCAGTTAGAGAAGATGAAATCAGGCAAGTAAACTTATTCCTTAGGCAGGCTTAGGGGTCTTCTTGATGTGACTTTATTAAATTGGCTGAAAATATGCTTGTAAGGTAAGAAATATGTTTTGCCTAAGAATGTGACTAGAGTTAATGCATTTCATTATATTTTATATTATGTATTTCTTACCTGATCTCCTGTTTTTCATTTTCTGTTGTGTTAAAACCTTAATTTACTATTTATTGTGCTTACAGAATATATCTAATTCTAGGTCCCAGGGAATGTGTTTTCATCAGTATGGGGAACCATATGGTGACAGGTTTATGGATTAATAGTGGGAAATAATAAATATTTACTAGATGAAATACACAAAACAGTTGAATAGATATTGTTCAATCTTCTTTACAATAGTCACCAAGAGACCAGTTGAAAAATATCAGCACTGAATTGTTATTTTTTGAGAAAATTTATAACAATTGAAAGCAGAACTTTAAGATGAAGTTGCCGGCACAGTCTTACAGCATCATCCCTAGGTACTGTCAGTAAGATTGAAAATGTTGATCCCTATCATTATTTTCTACATAGTACCTTCACAGACCGAGCACAGGTAAATAATGTTCTTCAGTGAATTCTGTTCATCGCGCCAGTATCTTGAAAGGCACTTTACATCAGTGCTTTCTATCATATATCAACAGGGGATTACTAGTCTCAGCTCTTCTGATTGTACTCTGAAAACTCTGGTATTTATCTTAATCCTCTCTCTTTTCCTTTACCAAGATATCTTTTTCATATCACTCAGGCAATTTTGCTCGGCATTTTCTTTGGGGATTACAATTTCTTTTATGTCTCCTGGGGTCTCTTTTAATAACTAGTAGAAGGGAATTAGGGACTCCAGCTTTGCTGATTTGTGTGTGTGCTCATCCAACCTCACAGCAGTCCTTTTATATTCCTAATAAACACTTTAAGAGACTCAGCTTTCCCTATTGTATGGCTGCCTTTCAGATGATTGACTTCTACCAATTAACAACTGGTAAATGACTTCACTAAGAAAGGAAAAAACCTCACCTTTGCTTTCTTATGATAGAAGGGAGCCATAAACACAATCCTACCATTGGAAAATTTTCTACAGAAAACATTGGGGGGAAAATCCTGCTAACTATTAAGAGGAGTGAAGTAGAATTCAAATTTGATTGATAAAGACATATTTATGTTTTATAGCAAGAGTGTCACGGTACATTTATTTTTATGCTTCAATGATTAAAAGTTTAATTGTAAAATAAAATGAAATAGTTCTTTATCAGTAAAATCACCTATTATTTTTAAATTTTTTCAATTAAAAAATGTTTTTAAAGTAGGCTCCATGCCCAACATGGGGCTTGAACTCACGATCCTGAGATTAAGAGTTGTTCACTCTACTGACTGAGCCAGCCAGGCATCCCTAAAATGACCCATTTTTATTTAAAAATATGTTTAAGTTTCTTTTATTGATTTTTGAGAGAGAGAGAGGAGAGAGGAGAGAGAGAGAGAGAGAGAGAGAGAGAGAGAGAGAGAGAGAAAGACAGAGAGGGAGCATGCACACACAAGCGGGGGAGGGGCAGAAAGAGACAGAATCCCAAGCAGGATCTGCACCATCAGTGTAGAGCTTGATATGGGGCTCAAACTCATGAACTGTGGGATCATGACCTCAACTGAGATCAAAAGTCGAATGCTTAAGGACTGAGCCACCTAGGTGTCCCTAAGATGAACTATTTTTTTTTTTTTAATTTTTTTCAACGTTTTTTATTTTATTTTTTGGGACAGAGAAAGACAGAGCATGAACGGGGGAGGGGCAGAGAGAGAGGGAGACACAGAATCGGAAACAGGCTCCAGGCTCTGAGCCATCAGCCCAGAGCCTGACGCGGGGCTCGAACTCACGGACCGTGAGATCGTGACTTGGCTGAAGTTGGACGCTTAACCGACTGCGCCACCCAGGCGCCCCTAAGATGAACTATTTTTAAACCAAGAATTTTGGGAGGGGAAAGTGGGTGATGGGAATTGAGGAGGGCACCTGTTGGGATGAGCACTGGGTGTTGTATGGAAAACAATTTGACAATAAATTTCATATTAAAAAAAATAAACCAAGAATTTTATTGTGAAAATGTAATAAGAACATTTTAACTTATTTTATTTGTTCTAACATTGAAACCAAACACAATTTTCCCATCATTTTTTTTTTTTCAGGCTACCCTTAGGCAACAATGTAACTTGCGGCTCTCAGTATCTTGTTTTTCTCTTCTCTACTCTTGTTCTTACTTCGTAGTATTGATCCCTCTCAGGAACGTAAAGTTCTTATGTCCTCTGTTCTTTTGTCTTCTCTTTAAAATTCCCATCTTAAGAAAGCACTTATTGATTCATTCACATTAACAGACATTTTATTAAACTTCATGAATTTGAATTTTAACATAGGACAACCTTCTAATTTTGCTGACACCTATAAATGAAATTCAAATTAGGCATACATTGGAGTAGAGAAATTTGGGGCAAATTTAAACTTGCCATTGAGGTTGAAAATCACAATATATGACTACTTAGTCTAGATTTGCACTGGATTGTCTTTGTCAACAGCACCGTTACCACTTCCTTCTGAGGTTCGGGACTACATTTTGAAGAACGCTCGGCTTCGAATGGCAATAGTTTAGAGTCTTCCAAATTTCAGTGGGCTTTCTTTGCCAATAGGAGCAGTTCTTTTACTGTTGTCTAAGGCAATTAGCCTCCCATCACATGAAGAACAAATGATGAGCTCTCCTGAAGTAATCATCTTTCTGAAAAATGCCAGTTATCCTTAAAATTCAGTCCCACTTGTTATCGTTTCCTCTAAACCTATAATTAGAAATCCTTGTGTACCACAGGAAGATGGATACAAAGTGTGATACCAAACATGCCAAAAGTGATCAGTATATGCATATCAGTAAGCAAACACTCTGGATTCATTGTGCTGTCTTGAGCACCAAGGACAGACTCTATTATGAGTTTGCTCAGGTGGTTGACTAAAACCTGAACCCAAGGGTGGCTATTGTCAGAGGCTGGGATTTGATTTGACTTTCTTTATAACGTAACAAGGTAGCCTGTTACAGAATACATGAGACTCTTGGGGTCAGATATAAAGACCTTTATTACTGCACAACAAGCAGTGTGGGCATAACTTGTGCATCATTTCCCCTGTCTTCTCAGTCTCAGAAGGATAATTCAGAGGGCATGAGTAGATGATGTTCATGCTGTGGGTTTGTATTGTATATGAGGAACAGTGAGCTTGGGGAATCTACCTATTCTATGGCAAGGATATGTTTTGACTGATGGAGACATTACTTCCTACCTGAAATGATCACTGAAAATACAACCATGTGAAATAGCTTGAGGTAAAGAGCAATGCAGGGCCTTGTATTCATGGAACTGGCAAGAACATCCAGAATTACTCAGAGTACATATGGAATGCCTTTCCCATAAATCTACTCCTGGTCCTAAATGTTCTTGGCAATACTCAGATTTTCACATTTATATAAATTTCATGGATCATTCTGATTAATCTGAAGGATTGAAGCTGAGAAACAATCCATTCAATTTGGATAAGGTAACAATTAAACATGCAACATTTAATTAAAGATGCTATTAACAATGACTCCAGGCATTAGAGTGAGACGAGCCTGTAGTATTGACCTCCTCTATGTCTCTCAAAGTCCTAGGCTCAGTCAAGTGTGATTAAGTCTCAAAAGGATCAGTACGTCTGTTTCAGACAGGCAGGATGTAATCTAAGTCAAGTGTATTATCCATTACGGCCTTTTCAAAGGAGTTTAGACTGACCTGCTGATCTTTGGTTTCATTGTCAATGATTATAGGGGCAACAGACGGTACAAAACCAATCCTCATTCCCAATGGAGAGAAATTCTGTGGACCATTCCCTCCACCAACAATCGTAAAACTTGAAGAGCACAGGTAACTCCAGTTTGGGATTTGTTGGTAAACCTGATTTAGATGACCATTGCCATTTTGGTTTAACCAAACCAAGACCATTTTGGTTTAACCAAACCAGTGTATGGACAGTGTAATCAAGTAGTTGCAGCCTTGATTGCTATTCTTGGCATAACCCAAGGTTGCTTGGATATCAGAATATGACAGACAAATATGAATTTCTCTCAGTCATATCAAAGCACAGTTGTGTCAGTCTTATGTTTGTACACATATGAGGAGAGATCCATGTACTGAAGCTGATATTGATAGCACTGGGAATAAGAGAATAGTTAAGGATCAGTCCTGTCCAAATGGATTTTTTTGTTTTTATAGCACATAGATAGGGACAACAAACCTGACAGCAAGTTAGATTGTCAGGTGCAGCTGCTGTTTAACCCAGAGCACAGTAATTGTTAAAATGTACATACTCAGCAATTAGTGAGTATGCTCATTTTGGTTCCCTGGCCTATTGAGTGACAAGGAGGATCAAATGGAAGGCCTTGGAGCTGCTGCTTCTTGCCATAATAATAAACAAAAGCAATAGAGATTTCCTGCAGTGACTTCAGACATTTGAAGCGCCATCACATTTTAAAAAAGTAGAAATGCTGATTCATATTACATTAAACTTGTCTATTAAACTTGTCTGTTGTGTAAAGAAGACAGACAGCACTTGGAGAAGGACTTAATCAGATAGTGACTTCATTAGCAGGTAGTGTTCTGGATGTGATTTCTTTACTTGAACAAATTGACTTTGTTTATAGTTCCTGGTATACAGCTACTGATAAGGCAGATTCTTTTGTTTTCTTTATTACTTATTAATAAAGACATATCAGAAGCAGTTGAATAAGAAGAAAAAGTGCACAAGTGAAATTTCAGAGGAGGGTGCATTCCACAAACAGACTAGTTAGTACTGTGGCTATTAAGGAAGGCAAGGATGGCACAGGATGAGTTCTAATAAGTAGGGTAGGGCTTGATGGTGTAGGACTTTTTAGGAAAGAGTTTAAGTACAACATTTTAGATTTTATTTTAAGAGTAATGAGCAGGGCATTGATATGATTTGATTTATAATTTAGAAGAATTTTTTAGCTATTATATGAATAATGGATTGAAGTGGGGCAAGAGTATCAGGCAGAACTAGAAGACTATTTGAGAGTGCAAGTGAGAGATGATGTTGACTTGGACTGATACAGTAGTAGTAGAGATGCAGTGAGATGCATGGATTGGGGAAATATTTTCAAAAACAGACTTAGTAGAATTTTATGATGGAGTGAAGGTGAGAAATCAAGGATGACTCTAGGTTTTTGGCTTGAACAACTGAGTGGTTAATAGTGCAGTTTACTGAACTAGAGAAGACATTATGGGTGAGATAAGAGTTTGAAGAATGTAGGGAGACTATATGGTGGGTAAGTGGGAAGACTGAGAATTCTTTTGAGCACCTAGTGTTTGAAATGCTTAACAAATAGCCAGTGGGGACAAGAGGCAGTTGGATATATTAGCCTGACGTTCAAGGGAGTGGTCCTGAACAGGTTAGATTTTAGATTTTAAAGTTATTAAAGGTGGTATTTAAAGACGTGAGGTTTATTAGAGATAAGGAGACTATAGAGATGTGATGTAGGTCTATGCATGGCCAACACTGGAGCGCTTCCAACATTTAGAGGTTAAGCAGAAGAGGAAGAGACAGCACAGAAATCTGGTGAATGAAGTAGAAGAAAAAGTTGGATCTAAAAGCCAAGAAAAGAAAGCATTTCAAAAAGGAAGAAATGATCAACTAATTTCATCTCATTTCATTTCATTTCATTTGTTTTTTTCATTTTATTTATTTATTTTTTTTAAGTTTTTTTTTTTTTTAACGTTTATTTACTTTTGAGACAGAGAGAGACAGAGCATGAATGGGGGAGGGTCAGAGAGAGAGAGAGACACAGAGTCTGAAACAGGCTCCAGGCTCTGAGCTGTCAGCACAGAGCCCGACGCGGGGCTCAAACTCACAAACCCTGAGATCATGACCTGAGCCAAAGACAGACGCTTAACCGACTGAGCCACCCAGGCGCCCCTTCATTTTATTTTTTAAAACCACTTTATTGAGGTATTATTGACATACAAAAAGTTGTACGTGTTTAATGTATACAACTTGATGAGTTTGGCATTATGTTCATACATGAAACCATTACCAGAGTCCGTGACATAAGCATATTCATCACTTCCGAAAGTTTCTTCCTGCCCTTTTATTTATTTATTTGTTGGTTGGTTGGTTGATAAGAACACTAAACATAAGATCTACCCTACTAGCAAATTTTTAAGCATATAATACAGCATTGATAACTATCGGTGTTAATGCTATACAGATCTCTAAGACTTATTTATGATGTATAACTGAAACTTTCATTAATATCTCCTTTTCCCCCTACTTCCAGACCATGTCAAGTATCATTCTACTCTCTGATACTATTAGTTTGACTATTTTATTTTTTTAACTTTTTTTTTTGTTTTTAAAATGTTACATCCAAATTAGTTAGCATGTAGTGCAACAATGATTCCTGAGTAGATTCCTTAGTGCCCTTTACCCATTTATCCCATCCTATCTCCCACAACCCCTCCAGCAACCCTCAGTTTGTTCTCCATATTTATGAGTCTCTTCTGTTTTGTCCCCCTCCCTGTTTTTAAATTATTTTTGTTTCTCTTCCCTTATGTTCATCTGTTTTGTCTCTTAAAGTCCTCATATGAGTGAAGTCATATGATTTTTGTCTTTCTCTGACTAATTTCACTTAGCATACCCTCCAGTTCCTTCCACATAGTTGCAAATGGCAAGATTTCATTCTTTTTGATTGTTGAGTAATACTCCATTGTGTATATATACCACATTTTCTTTATCCAATCATCCATCAATGGACATTTGAGCTCTTTTCATACTTTGGCTATTGTTAATAGTGCTGCTATAAACATGGGGGTGCATGTGTCCCTTTGAAACAGCACACCTGCATCCCTTGGATAAATGCCTAGTAGTGCAATTGCTGGGTCATAGGTTAGTAATATTTTTAGTTTTTTGAGGAACCTCCATACTGTTTTCCAGAGTGGCTGCACCAGCTTGCATTCCCTACAACAGTGCAAAAGAGATCCTCTTTCTCTTCATCCTCACCAACATCTGTTGTTGCCTGAGTTGTTAATGTTAGCATTCTGACAGGTGTAATGTGGTATCTCATTGCGGTTTTGACTTGTATTTCCCTGATGATGAGTGATGTTGAGCATTTTTTCATGTGTCGGTTGGCCATCTGGATGTCTTCTTTGGAGAAGTGTCTATTCGTGTCTTTTACCCATTTCTTCACTGGATGATTTGTTTTTTGGGTGTTGAGTTTTATAAGTTCTTTCTAGATTTTGAATACTAACCCTTTATCTGATATGTCATTTGCAAATATCTTCTCCCATTCTTCAGGTTGCCTTCTAGTTTTGCTGATTGTTTCCTTCACTGTACAGAAGCTTTTTATTTTGATGAAGTCCCAGTAGTTCATTTTTACTTTGGTTTCCCTTGCCTCCAGAGACGTGTTGAGTAAGAAGTTGCTGCGGCCAAGATCAAAGAGGTTTTTGCTTGGTTTCTCCACTAGTATTTTGATGGCCTCCTGTCTTACCTTTAGGTCTTTCATCCATTTTGAGTTTATTTTTGTGTATGGTGTAAGAAAGTTGTCCAATTCATTCCTCTGCATGTCGCTGTCCAGTTTTCCCAGAACCACTTGCTGAAGAGACTGTCTTTATTCCATTGGATATTCATTCCTTCTTTGTCAAAGATTAGTTGGCCATAAGTTTGTGGGTCCATTTCTGGGTTCTCTATTTTGTTCCATTGATCTGAGTGTCTGTTCTTGTGCCAGTACCATACTGTCTTGATGATTACAGCTTTGTAGTATAGCTTGAAGTCCGGGATTGTGATGCCTTCTGGTTTGGTTTTCTTTTTCAAGATCCTTTTGGCTATTCGTGGTCTTTTCTGGTTCCATACAAATTTTAGGATTATTTGTTCTAGCTCTGCGAAGAATGCTGGTGTTACTTTGATAGGGATTGTATTGAATATGTAGATTGCTTTGGGTAGTATTGACATTTTAATAATATTTGTTCTTACAATCCAGGAGCATGGAATCTTTTTCCATTTTTTTGTGTCTTCTTCAATTTCTTTCATAAGCTTTCTATAGTTTTAAGTCTATAGATTTTTCACCTCTTTGGTTAGATTTATTCCTAGGTGTTTTATGGTTTTTTGTACAACTGTAAATGGGATTGAATCCTTGATTTCTCTTTCTGTCACTTCATTGTTGGTGTATACGAATGCAGCTGATTTCTGTGCATTGATTTTATATCCTGCAACTTTGCTGAATTCATGAATCAATGCTAGCAGTTTCTTGGTGGAATCTTTAGGGTTTTCCAGATAGAGTATCATGTCATCTGTGAAGAGTGAAAGTTTGACCTCCACCTGGCTGATTTGAATGCTTTTTATTTCTTTGTGTTGTCTGATTGCAGAGGCTAAGACTTCCAATACTATGTTGAATAACAGTGGCGAGAGTGGACATCCCTGTCTTGTTCTTGACCTTAGGGGGAAAGCTCTCGGTTTTTCCCCATTGAGGAGGATATTAGCATTGGGTCGTTCATATGGCTTTTATGGTCTTGAGGTATGCTCCTTCTATCCTTCTTGAGGGTTTTTATCAAGAAAGGATGCTGTATTTTGTTAAATGCTTTCTCTGCATCTATTGAGAGGATCATATGGTTCTTGTCCTTTCTTTTATTGACGTGATGAATTACGTTAATTGTTTTGCGGATATTGAACCAGCCCTGCATCCCAGGTATAAATTCCACTTGGTCGTGGTGAATAATTTTTTTACTGTATTGTTGTATCTGGTTGGCTAATATCTTGTTGAGGATTTTTGCATCCATGTTCATCAGGGAAATTGGTCTATAGTTCTCCTTTTTAGTGGGGTCTCTGTCTGGTTTTGGAATCAAGGTAATGCTGGCTTCATGGAATGAATTTGGAAGTTTTCCTTCCATTTCTATTTTTTGGAACAGTGTCAAGAGAATAGGAAGTTCAGTTTCAAGAGAACAGTTTCTTGAACAGAGAACTGTTCTTGGAACAGTTTCAAGAGAATAGGAAGTTAGTTCTTCCTTAAATGTTTGGTAGAATTTGCCTGGAAAGCCATCTGGTCCTGGACTCTTGTTTTTTAGGAGTATTTGATTACTAATTCAATTTCCTTACTGGTTATGGGTCTATTCAAATTTTCTATTTCTTCCTGTTTCAGTTTTGGTAGTGTATATGTTTCTTTTTTTTTTCAACGTTTATTTATTTTTGGGACAGAGAGAGAGACAGAGCATGAACGGGGGAGGGGCAGAGAGAGAGGGAGACACAGAATCAGAAACAGGCTCCAGGCTCTAAGCCATCAGCCCAGAGCCTGACGCGGGGCTCGAACTCACGGACCGCGAGATCGTGACCTGGTTGAAGTCGGACGCTTAACCGACTGCGCCACCCAGGCGCCCCAATGTTTCTAGGAATTTGTCCATTTCTTCCAGATTACCCATTTTATTGGCATATAATTGCTCATGATATTCTTTTATTATTGTTTTTATTTCTGTTGTGTTGGTTGTGATCTCTCCTCTTTCATTCCTGATTTTATGTATTAGGGTCCTTTACTTTTTCTTTTTGATCATGCTGGCTAGTGGTTTATCAATTTTGTTAATTCTTTCAAAGAACCAGCTTCTCGTTTCATTGATCTGTTCTACTGTTTTTTTGGTTTCGATGGCATTAATTTCTGCACTCATCTTTATTATTTCCTGTCTTCTGCTGGTTTTGGATTTTATTTGCTGTTCTTTTTCCAGCTCCTTAAGGAGTAAGGTTAGGTTTTGTATCTGAGATCTTTCTTCCTTCTTTAGGAAGGCCTGGATTGTTATATACTTTCCTCTTATGACTGCCTTTGCTGCGTCCCAGAGATTTGGGGTTGTGGAGTTATCATTTTCATTGACTTCCATATACTTTTTCATTTCCTCTTTAACTGCTTGGTTAGCCCATTCATTCTTTAGTAGGATGTTCTTCAGTCTCCAAGTGTTTGTTACCTTTCCAAATTTTTTCTTGTGGTTGATTTCAAGTTTCATAGCATTGTGGTCTGAAAATATGCATGGTATGATCTCAATCTTTTTGTATTTAGGGCTGATTTGTATCCTAGTATATGGTCTATTCTGGAGAACATTCCATGTGCACTGAAGAATTTATATTCTGCTGCTTTAGGATGAAATGTTATGAATATATCTGTTAAGTCCATCTGGTCCAGTGTGTCATTCAAATCCATTGTTTCCTTGTTGATTTTTTGATTAGATGATCTGTCCATTGCTGTGAGTGGGTGTTGAAGTCTCCTACTATTATGGTATTACTATTGATGAGTTTCTTTATGTTTGTGATTAATTAATTTACATATTTGGGTGCTCTCACATTTGGTGCATAAATGTTTACAATTGTTAGGTCTTCTTGGTGGATAGACCCCTTGATTATGATATAATGCCCTTCTGCATCTCTTGATACAGTCTTTATTTTCAAGTCTAGATTGTCTGAGATAAGTATGGCTACTCTGGCTTTCTTTTGTTGGCCATTAGCATGATAGATGGTTTTCCATCCCCTTATTTTCAATCTGAAGGTGTCTTTAGGTCTAAAGTGGGTCTCTTGTAAACAGCATATAGATGAATCTTGTTTTCTTATCCATTCTGGTACCCTATGTCTTTTGATTGTAGCATTTAGTTCAGTGACATTTAGATGAATACTGAAAGATATGAATTTATTGCCATTATGATGCTTGTAGAGTTGGAGTTTCTGGTGGTATTCTCTGGTCCTTTCTAATCTTTGTTTCTTTTGGTATATATATATATATTTTCATCTTTTCTCCCCTCAGATAGTCCCCCTTAAAATATCTTTCAGGGCTGGTTTAGTGGTCATAAACTCCTTTAATTTTTGTTTGGGAAACTTTTTATCTGTCTTCTATTTTGAATGACAGCCTTGCTGGATAAAGAATTCTTGGCTGCATATTTTTCTGATTCAGGACACCAAATATATCCTGCCACTCCTTTCTGGCCTGCCAAGTTTCTGTGGATAGGTCTGCTGCAAACCTGATCTGTCTTCCCCTGTAGGTTAGGGACTTTTTTTCCCTTGCTGCTCTCATGATTCTCTCCTTGCCTCAGTATTTTGTGAATTTGACTATGATATGCCTTGCTGATGGTCGGTTTTTGTTGAATCTAATAGGGTCCTCTGTGCTTCCTGGATTTTGATGTCTATGTCTTTCCTTAGGTTAGGAAAGTTTTCTGCTATGATTTGCTCACTTAACACTTCTACTCCTATTTCTCTCTCTTCCTCTTCTGAGACCCCTATGATTCTAGTGTTGTTCCTTTTTAATGAGTCACTGATTTCTCTAATTCTTAAATCGTGCTCTTTTGCGTTAGTCCCTCTTTTTTTCTGCTTCATTATTCTCTATAAATTTGTCCTCTATATTGCTGAATCTCTGTTCTGCCTCATCCATCCTTGCCGCTGCTGCATGCATCAGTGATTGCAAACTCAGTTATAGCATTTTTAATTAATTCTGGCTATTTTTTACTTCTTTTATCTCTGCAGAAAGGGATTCTAATCTGTTTTCAACTCCAGCTAGTATTCTCATTATCGTGATTCTAGATTCTGGTTCAGACATCTTGCTTGTATCTGTGTTGGTTAAATCTGGGGCTGTCATTTCTTCGTGCTCTTTCTTTTGGGGTGAATTCCTTTGTTTTGTCATTTTGAAGGGAGAAAAGGAATTAATGAGGTAGAAAAATTGAAATGAAAAAAATTAAAATTAAAAAATATTAAAATTAAAAATTGAAAACACACCCACACACAAAAATTGAATAGATAATGCTAGATCCTAGGTGTGTTTTGCTCTGGGTGTTGAAAGTGGTTTGACAGATTAGAGGAAAAAAAAGTGGGGGGGGGGGGAAGAAAAAAAAAGCAAATCGTTTGAGAATTTGAAAATATGAATACATTGAAGTAGACTAAAATGAGAAAATGGGGGTAAAATAGAATTGAAAAATATACACAAAGGAAAAGAATATAGTAGAAAAAATTAAAGAAAAATATTTTTAATAAAAATTTTAAAAAATATGAATTTTTTCTTTTTCTGTATTCAAGAAAAAGAAAAGAAACAAAAATAGTAAAAAGATTAAAAAAGAAAAAAAGAAATTGTTCGAAAATTTGAAAAAGTGAATATACTGTAGTAGACTAAAATAAAATGATGGAAGAAAAGTAGAATTTGAAAAAATTTACATAAAAGCAAAAAATATAGTAAAAAAATTAAATAAAAATATTTTTAATAGGAATTGAAAGTAAAAATGAAGTTTTTCTTTTTCTGCATTCAAGAAAAAGAAAGAAATGAAAAAGAGAAAAAAGAAAAAGAAGGAAAAAAAGGAAATTGAAAATTTGAAAAGGTGAATACACTGAAGTAGATTAAAATAAAATGATGGAAGTAAAGTAGAATTTGAAAAAATTTACACAAAGTTAAAAATATAGTAATAAAAATTAAAGAAAAATATTTTTAATAAAAATTGAAAATAAAAATGAATTTCTTCTCTTCCCATATTCAAGAAAAAGAAGTGTAAAAGAGGGGAAAAAAAAGAAAATTGAATAGATGGACCTAACAGATTGAAGTAGGACTGAAATTACTTCATTTTCCTCTAGAAGTCAGTCTATGTGGCGTTTTATAGTCTTATACTAAGCCTGATGTGAGACTTATGTTCTTCAAGAGCGAAGTCGGCCCATTGGGCGGGCTCAGTGTAATGGCTCTGCTCTCCACTAGATGGAGCTGCTAGCCCACTGGGGTGGATTGTTGCGGAGCTCATAGGTGCTTACGCGCATGCGCAGGATCGGTGAAAATGCCACCAGTCAGCCACCCAGTCTGTTCTCCTGGATCAGCAATCGTGCACCCATCCTCTCCCTTCAGCTCTTGTCCGCTCCCTGCTTTTTCACTCTCTGTGACCAGGCCCCAGGCAGTACCTCTGTCCCGAGTTTTGTCTCAGATGTGGCTGTTTCCCCTGGCCCCTTACTTCCGAAGGGCTGCAGCTTTGACCCGTTCCACCCATCTGTGGGAGGGTCTCACCGAGCAGTGGCCGAATGAGCAATGGCCGAATGTCGGCTGCACCCAGGAACGCTTGCTGGACCCTGCTGCTGCCGGTGCCCCGAGACTGCAGCCAGGTGCCAGCCCGCCCCAGAAAAAGTTCATGAGACAGTGTAGCAGCAGCGTTTCAGGGATTATGGAAAATCACAACACACATCTGGCACCAGGCTTCACCCTCAACAACCTTGTTCCAACACCAGCGAATGTGGCCGTTTTCTGGGGTCTGCTGGGACCAGGTGGCTTCAACAGTCTCTACTGAATGTCCTTCCAGCAGTGGAACCGCTTTTCCCCATGTGGTCTGAGAACCTCCCGGACTCCACTCTGTTCCTGGGGATTCGTCCTTCCCACCAGAGCACCACCAGGTAATGAGCTGCGGAGTTGCAGCCTTTGAGCTCCCCTTGTTTACAGTCTTAATGGAATTTAAACCTTCTCCTTTCTCCTTTCTCCCTTTTTAGTTTAGTCCCTGCGGCTGTTTCCAGTTTTCCACTTTCTCTCCAGCTGCTTTTGGGGAGGGGTGCTTTTCCCATATTCTCCCCTCTCCCCAGTCTTTGTCCTCTCTCTGCCCCAAAAAGTGGTTGCCTATCCTCAGCGGCTTCTTGCTCCCCAAATTCACCTCTTTGGGCTGTGTACCTGCTGAATTCTGTGGTTCAGATTGTGCAGATTGTTGTGTTAATCCTCCGAGCAGTTTTCTAAGTGTGTGGGATGGTTTAATGTTGGCCTGGCCGTGTTTCATGGATGCGAGACACAAAAAACTTCCATGCTGTTCCGCCATCTTGGCTCCTCCCTTGTTGCTATTATTTTTAAAATTTATTATGAATTTTAAAAAAGCTTTGCCTTTTGTAGATGTTTGTAAGTGAAATCATATATTATGTACTCCTTTGGATAAGGCTTTTTCACTTAGCATGTTTTTGAAATTTATCGTGTTGTTGTGGATATCAGTAATTTGTTCCTTTTGTATTTCTGAATAGTTCCATTCTATGGATGTATCACAGTTTTTTTATTAATTATCCTTTATATGAACACTGGGCTGTTACCAGTCTTTGGCTATCATCGATGAAGTTATCATGAACATTCTTATACAAGTCTTTGTGTGGACATTATCTTTTGGCTAGGATTTATTTTCTATTGGATTCCATGAGGATGGGAGCCAACATTAGGATAGCTTGTATTATGGCCATGTTTTGAAAATGTGTGTTTCTGCAAAGGTTTACTCATTGTAATGCAAAGGGACCTGTTTCAGTCTGATCTCATGAAACAGGAAATCAGTCCAATGTGTTATGCTCTACTCTTAGAGAACTGAACTTTTGGGTTCTCTGGGAAGCAATATTGAGAGAGTGAGGATTGCAATAGGTTTGTTTTACCTAGGGCTGCCATAACAAAATACCACAGGCTAGGTGCTTAAAGAACAGACATGTAGTTTCTTCAGTTCTGGAGGTCAGAAGTCCAAGATCAAGGTGACAGCATGTTCATTTTCTCCTGAGGACTCTCCTTCACTTGCAGATGGCTGTCTTTTCAGTATATCTTCACATGACCTTTTCTCGGTGCATACAACCCTAGTGTCTCTTCCTCTTCTTTTAAGGGTATCATCAGTCCTATTGGATTGGGCCTCATCCTTATAATCTTATTTAACTTTAATTACTTGCATAACAGTCCTCCTTATTCCTAAAGATGGTCACATTTAGGATTAGGGCTTCAACTTTTGAATTTTGGGGAGACATCGTTCATAATTCAGTCCAATACCAATTCATTTATTTAGAGGTAACACCTGTGGAAGATGAAAGGGAAAGATGCACTAATTAGGCAATGAAAGCTTTCATACAGTAATGTCAGTCTGATGCCTGTGAAAAGAGTGAGAGAAGGAACCAGAAGAGGGTACGGAGAGCCTTAGCCAGTAATACATACCTTAGTAGACTCAATGGAGAACTTTGGAAGTAATGCTTGCCCATGAGGACCCTGTATTGGGAAGAAATGGCTAGACCCTTGTACCTCTGCTGTGGCCTTTGGCTGAGGGCTTTGTGGGAAGAATGTAGCCTTTAGGTTATAAAATATATCCATTTTATACTGTAATGGTTACCTTGCCTATGTGACACTTTTTCCTGTCAATCTATAGATCCTTTGATTGATTACCATAAATAATCCCAAATCATGTACATCCTTTTCAGATCATTCCATAGATAAGGACTAATCTTCTATGATTATCCTATTGGTAGGCAGTTTAGTTATCAACATTTTATAAGATGATTGGAACAGGACACATGCCTTCTTTCATTCCCAAGGGGAGCCATTACCCCCTTCCAAATGAGGAGGGAAATGAATGTGCTTTAACTTCCTTCTCCCAAGAGATTGTCTAATACTTAAAATCCAGTTTATATTATTATCTTGAATGTATAGGAAAGACAAGTTCATAAGACAGAAAGTAAATTAGTGGTTTTCTGGGACTGAGAGTGGGAACAGGGGTGAACTTCATGGATATAAGAGGTCTTATTGGTGGGATGAAACTATATTAAAGCCAATTTTTGATGATGGTCTTACCACTTGGTAAAGTTACTAAAATCGTTGAATTGTGAACTTGAAATGGGTGAATTTTACTATATGTAAAATTATAAGGTTGTTAAAAAAATAAATGCTGAAAGTAAAACACAAAGACAGATAAAAGTGTCTCAGATTTGGGAGAAAAAAATGTATCTGAAGAACATGTTTATTTAGTGCAATTCAACATATCAACCTCGTAAATCACAAACTTGCTTAATAAGCAGGTTTATCTTAAGGTAATCCAGTCTAATTGTATTATATTATTATTATGAACTCTGTAATTTTATAGTATAAATAATTTTCTTTGGTTTATTGAAAAAAGTTATATAAAATTGAAACTAGGGTTCCAATATCCTTCCCTTCCCATCCCAAATAAACAATAAAAAGATGTAGTAATTTGCAAATCATGAAAGTAGGTCATTTTGAGAAAAATGCAACAGGTATAAATAGCCTCCAAAACTCAAATTATAGCAATGAGAGACTCTTGGTATGTCATGATATACAATGTATTGAGGAAATACTCTGGAAGTGTTCCAAATGCAGTACATATGGCATATATTGGAATCCTACACTGAGAGGCTGTTCTGTGTTGTTGATCATAAATCGGATTGGTTGAATAATTAAACTGTGAGTTTTTGGAGGTCAAAGATATTGTTTCCATGGCACATTTTACTTGTACTGTTCTATATATATCTAATAATAGTGTATTACTGAGCCAAATTTTAAAGTAATTCAATTATAGTAAATGATAATACTCAACTAAGAGAGTCATTAATCACTTTTAATCTATCTCTTGCAGGCCTAGGATTCTTTTCAGGGCATAGACTTTGTAATGATTTAGTTTTAGGCAATCATGTACAAGTATATTTAGTTTTAATAATTCATGAAGTACTAAAATATTGAACAACTTTAATCAGATCCACAATAAATTTATTAGCTGGAAAAATATAGCATAGATTCACATATTTTAAGTTGAGACTGTAAAGTTTATGATTTGTTAAATGCTTGGAATGAATAATTTTTCATTTGCTGTTAGAATTTGTAGGTCTCAGGAGAAGTCTAGAGATGCCCTGCTCTTCGTTACTTCTCCATTCGTCTCTAGTAGCAAAAATCATTTTTGTAGCACTGGGATATTTTGTTGCCTGTTCACTTGCTTGCTTTCTGTGTCATCGTTATTATTATTATTATTATTATTACTACTACTACTAGTTTATGCCATTCCAGAATATTGGCTTCGGGTTTTTCCTCTTTGTCTCTGTTTCTCAAGGTTTGAGGTAGGTACCAAGACCCCATTTCTTAGGCCAGAATTCTAATGTCCTTCACTGGCTTTAGGGTCCAGGAGCAGCGGCAGGATCACCTGCATTGTCTTTAGTCTCTCTGCAATCCACTTGAATTTATTTGTTCTGCCTTTTCCTACTGAATGTTTGAGGGAAATATAATTTGGGGTGTAATAAAATGCATGGGTACATTTGTACACATGAAAAATATCAATTCATGGTTACTTGCAAGGCTTGATTGCTGGGTATCTCTGAGTTCTGCTGTTCTTTTATTTTTTGTTTGGAGAATCTTTAGACTTCTAGTGGACCTTAAATAAATCTTCATCAAGAGCATAGTTCTCTCCAACCAAGTGTGTTGGAAGGTAAAATCCTTCAATAAAATATGAAGGGAGCCTTTGTTATGTGGGCAATTCAAAAAGAAACCAACTTAGCTCAAGATGCAGAAAAACATACTGATTCAGGAAGGAATATTTAAAAGTCTTTGCTTGGAATGGTCTGGTCTGAAATCCATTTTTTTTCTCAGCAATATTAGGAAAACATTGGTTAATTGGAAGTCGCCAGAAAATAGTATGTTTAAATAAAATTCTTACAGCGTGAAAAGCCAAAATTAAAGGTCAAGTTGAAAAATTTTTAAGCCATCTTTAGAAATGTGTCTTTAAGAAAGAAACTATGTGGGGCGCCTGGGTGGCTCAGTCGGTTAAGCATCCAACTTCGCTCAGGTCATGATCTCACAGTTTGAGTTCAAGCCCTGTGTTGTGCTCTGTGCTGACAGCTCAGAGCCTGGAGCCTGCTTCGAATTCTGTGTCTCCTTTTGTTGGGAATCAGGAGCTGGAGGCAGAGGAAATTCCCCAGTAGGCAGTTATGACAGCAGTCAGGGTGACAGAAATCTGACTAAAAATAAACCGTGACACACGAAAAGAAGAGGAAGCAATGGGAAGTGTGAGGAAGGTCCTATGAATGTGTTTTAGGTATTTGCTTCTTATTAGTAGGAAGTATCTTTCTCAGCAAAAGAGCAAAATCTGTCTCTTGACTCAGGCCACATACTTGGGAATCGAAGTGCAGGGATATAGGAGCAAAGAGAAACATGGAGAGAATCTCAGACACATTGGAACCTGAAGTCATGAGTGTCAGTGCTCAGGGTAGGAGAGTTGGGGCCTGTGGGAAACCTCATTACAAAATTGGAAATATTTCAAAGAACGCAGTTTTTTTCTAATGGCAGCCTCTAATCATGTTTTAAACTGGGGAGCCCTAAACAATTGATAAACATTGTTTCAAGACCCAGGAAAACTTGAAACCGTGATGCCTTTCTTTTTTTCTTACATTTTTGCCAATTCAACTAAGTGTGTGATCCATCCAAGAAACAAAGTCTGTTGTTGCATTAGAGAATTGATAAGTGATTTGTAAAATACCATTCAGCAATGTTCATTTGGTTCTTGGATTTGATTCTGTTTTTATCTTTATTGATACACTAAGTGATTATGAATCTGGTGTTGTCATTTTTGCTTTGATATCAGTCTTCCATTTACTCTAGATATTCAGAAATTGAGCTTTTGGGGATAGCAAGTAAGAGTTGCTTAAGAGAGTTTCTTCTAGAATGAGCGTAGCTGTGATCAGATTCTGGAGTGAAACGCCTCTGGCTTTGACTAAACTGAAAGAAAGGAGAAGAGTTTTAGTTATCTGAATTAATTTATGGGAACAAAGGATTTAGATTTTTTTTTTTAAGTTTATTTTTGAGAGAGAGAGAGACAGAGTGCGAGTGGGGGAGGGGCAGAGAGAGAGGGAGACACAGAATCCGAAGCAGGCTCCAAGCTTTGAGCCCTCAGCATAGAGCCCAATGCAGTGATCCAATTCATGAACTGTGAGATCATGACCTCAGCTCTAGTCCGATGCTTAACCCACTGAGCCACCCAGGTTCCTCGGGAACAAAGGATTTAGAGTAATGTTTCATTCACTAAGGAAAAATGATTTAGTGCCCCAAGTATCAAAGAAAGAACTGAAAAGATAAATTGAAACATTTTGGCAAACTTTCACTTCCCCTTGGATCCTTTTCATAGGAAGAGTTAAGGATATTATAAAAGTTCTCTTCCGAGGTTTTCCCTCATTTTTTCTTTGTTGATGTATTAAAATATTAAATAAAATATTGGGATGCCTGGGTGGCTCAGTCAGTTAAGCATCCGACTTTGGCTCAGGTCGTGATCTCATGGTTCCTGAGTTCGAGCCCCACACGGGTGATAGGAGCCCTGCATTGGGCGAACTCCAGCCCCACTTAGGGTGAGCTTGTGCCCTGCTTCAGGTGAGCTGGAGCCTGGCTCTGGGCTTTGCACTCTCTCTCCCTCTCTGCACCTCATGGGATTCTCTCTCTCCCTTTTTTCCTGCCCCTCACTCACTTGTGTCCCCTCTCAATAAATAAATAAATAAATAAACAAACAAACAAATGAATAAATAAGTAAATAAATATCAAATAATCTCCTCTAGTGTTTCTCAATTTTTCCTCATCAAATACTACAACTTTACTGCTCAGTGCCTAACAGAACAAGCAAATAGGCAAGCAGACAAAAGTTTACAGGTCAACAACTTTAGCAAATAGGAAACATTGTATCCCAACTTTGCATTATATAGGTTATATGATGCTTTGGCACTCACATTGCTGGTTTGTGTCTTCTAGAAGAACATTAAGGTATTCATAAAAGTCCTGCATTGGCAGCATAGTGTGCTCAGTGTGCTCAAAGAATTCACACTGGGTCTCTGTAACAAGAGAGCAGAGCTAACTCAAAATTTCCCTCTGGCTAAATATGCTCTCTCTATATTCCTGTGCTCTGTTTCACTAAGAATTATTAAGTACATAATTAGCTAAATGATTTTAACAAGATAAAAATGATGCTCTTAACTTGAAATTTAAATTAAAAGTTTAAATTAAATTAAATTATGAGTTGTCCTTCCTGGTGCTGGGGAGACACTTTTACAAATGGAAATTTCCTTTATAATGTAAATTTCCTATACAGAAAGGGAAATTTATGCTCTGTTTTTGGAGCTTTTCCTATGTCTGCTCTTCCTCAATTGCCTTCAGTTCAAAATAATCCTTACACCAAAGAGGCATATTTTAGGGTGGCATATTCTGTCCTTTTCAACATATTTACATAAGTGTAAGCACATTTTATTTATATATAAGTATACATATACACACAAATACTATGATCCATAATATGCATCTATGATACCTATCTACAATCAATACATTTCTTTCTGAAACATAAAGAAAATAAATGATTAAATAGTTCTTATTCTCTTCGAGCTACATTTTTTAAATTTTTGGTAGAGATTTTAAGAATTCTTAAGGTTTATCAAAGCAAAAATTGCATTGGAGCAGGTTGAACAGGCAAAGACATTATTCAAGTCTATTGCAATAGGGGAATGAGAGCAAAAGCAAGGGGCAGGAGTATTTTTAAGCACTGAGACAAACTAGGGGAAAAGTGCTTGACGATGTTAGTAGGGGCGGTTTGATTTATTTCCTGAGTTTGCAAATGCTTTTTTCTCTGTGATTAGGCCATCTGTGTTTGCTAACTGGTACTTAACAAAGAAATTAGGCTCTTGCCCTCCTAGAGGCTGGGAGAGAGGGGCTTTTCTTGATGATTACATTTCAAAGGGTTGGCTCCTAGGTCTTAGAGAGAAGTATTCATGGGCTCTAAAACTGAGGAGAGGACTTTAAAAAGATTTACATCTCAAAGGGGCAGAGAAAGAATTTACAAGTACAAGTTTTCTAAAGAAAATGCTCTAAGAAAAGAGAGGCCAGGGCCTAGAGTCAGAAAGAAGACCTGTTCGTAGGCTGAAGGGATTGTTAAGACTCTTTTGGTCAGTTCATTTGATCAGAACCCTTTGCTTATAAACCTGAAGATCCTAATTATACAGATAATACTTTGATATTGAAAAAGCATATGCATGTGTTTTGATCTTCAATAACTTTTCTTCTTGTGCTAGACTAGATGATATAAAATGTAATCAAGTGGTAATTAGTGATAATACTGATAATAGTGGATAATGTTATATGAAGTTTTTTGCAATGAAAGTTTTTTAGACTACTTCTACAGTGAAGTTTTGGTATTAATTGATGAGGGTATTTCCTTGGCCTTCCTACTTTTTTTTTTTTAATTTTTTTTTTCAACGTTTTTTTATTTTTGGGACAGAGAGAGACAGAGCATGAATGGGGGAGGGGCAGAGAGAGAGGGAGACACAGAATCGGAAACAGGCTCCAGGCTCCGAGCCATCAACCCAGAGCCTGATGCGGGGCTTGAACTCACGGACCGCGAGATCGTGACCTGGCTGAAGTCGGACGCTCAACCGACTGCGCCACCCAGGCGCCCCGGCCTTCCTACTTTTTTGAGAATTTTTGATTGAATTTTTATCAATTAAATATTTTTATTAGTGTGTAGTTTAATTCCTTTGTAGTTGTCATTGAAATAAATAGGATACTTTGGTGTGAGCACTATTGCATTTCCTATTAACCTACACAGATGGGTTTAGCTAAGACCAAAAGCTCTGAATTCTCTGAACTTTTCAAACTCTGCTTGCCAACATTGTTTATAGCACATTGGTTCTATAATTTTTGTCCTTTCCAGAACAAGTACATGGCATTTATTCCATTTCTAATAGATGAAAAACATTTCAATGACTTAGTCTGCTTGTTTTGTTTTGCTCATTTTTCTTGTTTTAGCATAGCTTTTTCTTTCTCCTCAACTACATGTTTATAACAAAAACAAATTTTTAAAAATATTACTGTATCTGAATCTTATTGGGAAAATATAATTAAAAATAAAATCTCCTGCCAACCCAGTGAATCTTTTCCACAAAATGTAGATAGAAAAGAATCAAACAGTTTTATTATCCTATAGTCATTAAACCAGACTGTGGTGTGCATCACAGGCAATATGCTAAAGAGATTGCAAAGACAAAAAGAAATTCTACTTTTTATATAGCCAGGCAGATACAATCCATTACACACATGTTAATTGTCTTTATCCAAGGAAGAAAAAAACTTCATTTATCTTTTTGACAAGCAGGAAGTTACAACTTGGAGCCAGGCACCGAGGCTAAACTCCTACAGACACAGGGAGACACGACTTCATCCTACCTAATATTCATGTTTTAAAAGGGATGACTCAGGCCCCCAAGAAAGACCTTCCTGGGGTGTAAAACTGGTAAGAAGCTCACTTAACTTTTTTGTTTTTTTGAGGCTCATTTAACTTTAAAAAAGATTTACATAAATGTCAAAGAAACAGAGAAAACATTTATAATTTCCAGTCTTTTAAAGGGAATATTAGGGATGCCTGAGTGACTCAGTCTGTTAAGCATCCTACTCTTGATTTTGGCTCAAGTCATGATCTCACAGTTCGTGGGTTCGAGCTCCATGTTGGGCTCTATGCTGACAGTGCAGACCCTGCTTGGCATTCTCTCTCTACCTCTGTCCCTACCCCTCCCCTGCTCATGAGTTCTCTCTCTCTCTCTCTCTCAAAATAAATAAATAAACATTAAAAAAATAAAGGGAATGCTTAAAGGTAAGGGAGGGGTGGGGAAGTGTAACTATACCAACATGAGTTTGTTCCTTGATGAGTCACAGAAATTGTACCAGGTGAATTGTTTCACAAAGAAGAGTTCATGTGCAGCAAATAAGGAGATCACAGGCAATAGCCTCCAGAGCCATGACTCCCTGAGAGAGCGTGAATGGGTTACGGTTAGGCTGAATATTTAGATAGGGAAGACTTGTCATTGTATGTAGAGGCAGGCATAAGGTCGCCCATGCATCTTAAGGAAATATGCCTATACATGTGTTGTATGTTATGTAAATGAGCCTCAGGCTCCTCTCTGGCTGAAAATTTTAGTATTATAATGAGGTAAAAGTGATGGCAGGTCATTACAGACATCACTCTAGGGTCCTTCTGTGGAGTCTGGAGTTGGGTTTAGCTCAACATTCTGGGTGATCTGGGCTGGTGGGAGGTCTCATCAGGGCAGTCGCCATCACCTGAGAGGTGGTTTCCAGTTTCTTTTGCCTGAGTTAATAGGCAAGCTGGAAAGAAGTGCTTAAGGAAATATATTAGAAGAGGTTAGTGAGTACAAGCAGGTGGGCAGTAAAGGTCAGGTCTTGGGGTCTAGCTGATGACAGAAGTTCTCTTTTCCCTTTTACACCAGGGAAACTTTTATTTATTTATTTATTTATTTATTTTTAAGTTTATTTATTTTTGGGACAGAGAGAGACAGAGCATGAACGGGGGAGGGGCAGAGAGAGAGGGAGACACAGAATCGGAAACAGGCTCCAGGCTCTGAGCCATCAGCCCAGAGCCTGACGCGGGGCTCGAACTCACGGACCGCGAGATCGTGACCTGGCTGAAGTCGGACGCTTAACCGACTGCGCCACCCAGGCGCCCCGACCAGGGAAACTTTTAAATTAACATTTTTAGATTTGTGTTCATCCTTATAATCTGTGCAGCATTCTTTTAAATTATCTTCTCCAACTTTAAACTTAGAGAGCTAAAGGAACTATTCTTAACCATATTTTAACAGATACAGCAGATAAACCTCCCAAACAAGTGTTTCCTTGACTACAAGTATCCTTTATGAATTATTGAGACCACTGTACATTTTATCAGAAATTATCTTTAAAACCTCAGAAAATTTGTTTCTTTTTAAACAATTTTTAAAATGCTTATATATATTTGAGAGAGAGATAGAATACGAGTGGGGAGACGCAGAATCTGAAGCAAGCTCCAGGCTCCAAGCTGTCAGCACAGAGCCCGATGAGGGGCTAGAACACATGAACTGTAAGATCATGACCTGAGCTGAAGTTGGAGGCTAAACTGACTGAGCCACCCAGGTATCCCAATCTGTTTCTTTAGAACATAATAAAAGGTATTAGATGCATATCTGATACTTTGTAGTGATTTCAAGTGAATGAATAAGTAATTAATTGTGAGAACTTTTATTTGCCATAGGACTCTTTATTCTAGCTGTACCCAAATTACAGAGCAAGATTTTTTAAAGCTTCACATGTATTTATGAAATGGGAAAATTTGAACGGATATATTCCTTTCAAACAGAATCATGTTTCAAGTCCTTAAATTTGTTCTTTCGTTCATTCACAGACCTTATTGACAGTCTATTTGTTGAAGGTCTATAAATCACTAGTCAGGGATGGAGAAAGATTTAGTGAATAGAGGGTCTGGATGTTTCCAGGTGCTAATGTTTATCATGATCTTAGAATGTTCAGGGAGTCAGGATGGAAATAATATTTGCATTTATATAATGTGTTGGAAAGAAATATGTGTTCTTTAAGAAAATATGTTAGTTGATATTCATGCCTTTCCATATTGTAAGGTTCCTCTGTTTGTAACTTTTCCACATTCATCCCCCTGAGGTGATCATTTGCATAGATTTGAATTTAAGGCGCTGCAGAACAGAAGAGCAGCAACAGGTAAATTATGTGGTAAGTGAAGGGAGCTGGCTGCCACAGAGCACACCACAATTTGACTCTGTAATTCTCTGCTTATTGTCAAGTATGAATGTAATAATTCTCATGAAGTTATTTGGTTTTTGAATTTCGGAGTAAATTTGTATCCATCATTTCCACATTTAAGAGAGGTTTAGGATACATCATTTTGTAAACCGAGATTTTTTTTAATGCCTTTTGTGATTCATTGGTCCCTTTTTGCTTTTACTTAGCATTTTTATAGAGACTTTCTGGAAGTTTAAATGCTAGGAGTGGAGGGATCAGAATGGCTTTTGAGGGTTTTTTTTTTTTTTTTTTTGAGGTTGTTGATGGGTCAAAGCTGTAAAAACTTTAAGGAGTGAGCAGACTGGAGAGTCACAATGGTATTGGTGGTACTGATTAGGGTAAAGTATTCTCATGGAGAAGATCACCCATTTTATTCAAAGAGAGATTATTACCTAGGAATGAAAGAAATACAACTTTTTTTTTCTTTTCTTTTTGTTTTTAATGCGGGAGTTCATGTTTCAAATCAATAAATCATGTAAGGTATCAGTTATTCTGAGAAAAAAGGCCATATAATTTTATTTAAAATTGTTTTATTCTGTTCAATGAGCTATTAAAGTTTATACATGGAAGAGGAAGTTTGAATAGTTTATTTTATTTTATTTTTTTAATTAACATCCAAATTAGCATATAGTGCAACAGTGATTTCAGGAGTAGATTCCTTAATGGCCCTTACCCATTTATCCCATCCCCTCTCCCACAACCCTGCCACTAACTCTGTTTGTTCTCTATATTTAACAGTCTCTTATGTTTTGTCCCCCTCCCTGTTTTTATATTATTTTTGTTTCCCTTCCCTTCTGTTTATCTGTTTTGTGTCTTAAAGTCTTCATAATGAATGAAGTCATATGATATTTGTCTTTCTCTGACTAGTTTTGCTTAGCATAATACCCTCTAGTTCCATCCAGGTAGTTCCAAATGGCAAGATTTCATTCTTTTTGATTGCTGAGTAATACTCCATTGTATATATATACCATATCGTCTTTATCCATTCATCCATTGATGGACATTTGGGCTCTTTCCATAGTTTGGCTATTGTTGATAGTGCTGCTATAAACATAGAGGTGCATGTGCCCCTTCAACACAGCATACTTGTATCCCTTGGATAAATACCTAGTAGTTCAATTGCTAGGTCGTAGGGTAGTTTTATTTTTAGTTTTTTGAGGAACCTTCATACTGTTTTCCAGAGTGGCTGCACCAGCTTGCATTCCCACCAACAATGCAAAAGAGATCCTCTTTCTCCACATCCTCACCAACATCTGTTGTTGCCTGAGTTGTTAATGTTAGCCATTCTGATGGGTGTGAGGTGGTATCTCATTGTGGTTTTGATTTGTACTTCGCTGATGATGAGTGATGTTGAGCATTTTTTCATGTGTCGGTTGGCCATCTGGATGTCTTCTTTGGAGAAGTGTCTATTCATGTCTTTTACCCATTTTTTCACTAGATTTTTTTGGGGGGGGATGTTGAGTTTGGTAAGTCCTTTATAGATTTTGGATATGCACCCTTTATCTGATATGTCATTTGCAAATATCTTCTCCCATTCTGTCGGTTGCCTTTTAGTTTTGCTGATTGTTTCCTTTGCTGTGCAGAAGCTTTTTATTTTGATGAGGTCCCAGTAGTTCATTTTTGCTTTGGTTTCCCTGGCCTCTGGAGATGTGTTGAATAAGAAGTCGCTGCGGCCAAGATCAAAGAGGTTTTTGCCTGCTTTCTCCTTGAGGATTTTGATGGCTTCCTGTCTTACATTGAGGTCTTTCATCCATTTTGAGTTTATTTTTGTGTATGGTGTAAGAAAGTGGTCCAGGATTATTCTTTTGCATGTCACTGTCCAGTTTTCCCTACACCACTTGCTGAAGTGACTGTCTTTATTCCACTGGATATTCTTTTCTGCTTTGTCAAAGATTAGCTGGCCATACGTTTGTGGGTCCATTTCTGGGTTCTCTATTCTGTTCCATTGATCTGAGTGTCTGTTCTTGTGCCAGTACCATACTGTCTTAATGATTACAGCTTTGTAGTATAGCTTGAAGTCTGGGATTATGATGCCAGATGTCAAGATTGCTTTGGCTATTCAGGAGGTTGAGTTTTTTTTTTTAAATACGAAGTGTCACTCTTTGGCTTCAAACTTTTCAATTATTTTCACTGCTGTTACAATAAAGTCCAAAGTCTCCAATGTACAATGAAAGGCCTTCCATGGTAGCCCTTAGCTACTTCTGGAGACCTGTTCTTCCCAATCACTCTTCTCAGCTGTCACCCCACAGGCCTGCTGAACTTCCTGCAGTTTCCTATGCCATTCTGTTGCAGGCCACTGTGATTTTGCTTATTCTTTTCCCATCCTGCCCTCCTGGAAGTAAGTCACACAGGAAAGATTTCCTGGGTGATAGGACACCTTAGCAGAAAAGAAACAAAGGTTTCTCAAACTTTAGTGCTTCAGACTCTCTCAGCAAGCTAGCTTGTGGAACCACAGATTCCTAGGCTTCCAGGGAGTTTCAGATTCAGCAGGTCTGGGAGATGAACCCCAGGACCTGCATTTTAACAAATGCAGGTATTTGATATAGGTGGTTCATGATTGCCTTAAAAGATGAGCAGCCCTCAGCCAGGCAGGAAGGAGTCTGGATAATTGAATAAAATGGCACTCCAGGCATAGGAATTTTGTGTGCTGCTTGTTAAACACAACCATTATTAAAATTAGATTTATATGAACTTGCAATTAAATAAATTCTATTAAAAGCAACAGTAATCAACAGAAAACTCATCACTTCCTAATTGTTTTACCACATTTAGTATTATGTATGCTTTGTTAAGCATGTTTACGTCTATTGTGTCTGTGTGGTGGGACTGCTATGTAATTATGTGTTACTGTGTATGTCTTCCTAACTCCATGTTCAGTGACTCCATTTGAAATAGGCTGGAATGGAAGTATTTGCAATGTCGAAATTGACAAATGTGACAAATCAGGTTCTACCTACATCCCCTCCTTCCCCAAGCCAATTTATATCACATCGCTGCATAAGGAGTGAGTAAAGAGTTGGTTGTACCTAGTAAAATATAAGCAGTGTGATGTTTCTGGAATTTTACCTGGATGTAGCTAAATATGGAGCTTAAGAAACAGGTACTGTCCATGTCACAAGGTGCTTTTTGACCTAGTTTTGAGATGCATGGACTTTATTGTATTGATAATGGAAACCAGCGTGTCAGTTTAGACTGTAGCATGGTATCATCAGATTTGATTTCAGAAAGGTGGCTCTGTGGAGGACAATTTTGAAGCTGAGAAGTCCAGGAGACCATTCAGGAGGCAATATCCATTTGACAGATGATGACGAATTGGACCGTGGTATTGGGGGAATATTTAGAAGTTATACTTGATGGTGATTTAGGTCATGAGTGACGTTTCCAACCTAGGTGACTGAGTGGGTGGTGACAACAAGCCAGTGAGGTAGAGAATATAAGACTAAGAACAAGTTTAGATGAGGAAAGTGATGTGTATACTAGAGATTTGTTGTTAAACATATCAATTCTCATTATAGTACTTCCCAAACTTTTGCATGTTATGACACTTGGAGAAAATGATGATGTGGCATATGAGATAAAAGGAAGAGGCTGCTTACAGTTAGAGGCAACCAATTTCTGGAGGTTCTGGTCACTGTGGCTCCTGCTTTGCTTGGCTCAAAGATGAGGAGACCAATATTGTGACCCACATATTGGAAGCATACTATCTGGGAAGCTTCCATGTTATTCTCGTTATCCTCTTATATGTCTAAACTCATAAGAAAGGTTTTAGGGAAGAGGGTTGAGGATGAGTGTGTGTGTGTGTGTGTGTGTGTGTGTGTGTGTGTGTGTGTGTTACATAATATTACATAATGTAATCCATGTTGTAAAATGCTCACAGAGCTCAGTTAAGTTACACATTTAATATTGATGTGACCTATTGGAAGGAGACAGTTGAGAACGAGACACATATAAATTAAGACCTTAGCATTTCTTTCAAAATGAGAGCAATTGCAGTCACTCTGATTGAGGGCTCTGTCACTACCACTGTGGTCTAGTGTTTCTTTGTTATCACTGAAAAGAAAGAGGAAAATGCAATTGAGAATTGAGTTCCTTTAAGCTAATTGGGAGTGCAAAAGGAAGCAAGTTAATGTCTTTTTTTCTAGATAATCTTAATTGGCAATTATAGTAAAAAGAAAATTGAATATTTTTAGTATAAATTGAGAGAGGAGACTTCCCAAGTTCTGGCCTATAGCCAGAAGACTTCCAACAGTAAGAAATACCTAAATTTTTATTTCTTTTAAGTCCTGAGAAACTTGTTATTTTTATTTACTATAAAATACTGCGGCGTATGATTTTATTTTCTTTCTCAGACCCATATCCAGTTAAATCTAAGTTTATCATCATATTTTCTATACTTAAAATGAGGAGGTAGCATCCCTAGAATATTTCTGTATTTATGGCAACAGTGAGATAAACGATATGATATATTGTTGGCTCTATGTTTAACATGTTATGTAGAAATTAAAAATCATTTCATTCTTTAGGAACTCCTGGTCAGAAAACAGATTCTAGAGGAGAATACAAGCACACAAGCAGTGTGGTGGTAGTATAAATATGGTAGGTACAGAGCATGAAGGAGACATACCTTATTCACCACTCAGTCTGGAAGGGCAAGGAGATGGGATGGCCTGGGAGGGGGTGTGAGTTGGGACTGAGTCTTCTAAGCACATGAGGGCAACAGAGAGCATTGTTCTTGTGGAATTTCAAGTGTGCTGTATTATTAGGTTTTATGAGATAATAGGACAAGATTGAATAGGCAAGCAAGGACCACAACATGAAAGCCATGAAAAATTGCTTAAAGTTTAGACTATCCTGAAAATACACTGAGACCCCTTGGTGGTTTTTACGAGGGAATAGATATGAATAGTGTTGAGTTTTAGAAAGATTACTTTGGCAAGAGAGAGGAGAACAGGAAGGAGGGGATGACAGAGTGAGGAAGGCAGGAGACCAGTTGAGATACTTAATAATCCAAGTGAAAAGTCCTGTAAATCTGAATTAAAGCAATGGCAGTGTGGAAACTGAAGAAAGGATAGGTTCAGACTTGTGTAGGAAGGGGAGTTTGGGGACTGATGGGTGAGAGGATGAGAGAGAAGAGGGAAACCGAGATTCATTTGGTCTAACCTCTTGGGTGCATAGTGGTGCTTTTCACTAGCAGATGTAATAAAGAGGTTGAACAAATTGCGGTACATTATATTGCCTGCTGTCACTACCAATGCCTCCATTTCTACAATATTTTCGATGTGTGATCTTATGAAAAGTTCATTATTGACATCATATGACTGGAACGGTGAGAAGACAAGAAAATTAATTTTGCATTTCTGATGAGACCTGAACATTTATATGAGGAAAAGTATGTAAATACGGTAACAATGTTGTTACTTCTACATATTATTTTATTTTCATGGCTACAACGTCTTATGCTGAGAATGACCAAATAAAAAGAAGTGTTGTAATAAAATGAGGTGTTCAATAAATTAGGCCAATTTAGTTATATGAAAAATACATGTTAAAATAAACCAACATGCCAGAATGGGTAGGTTTTAGTTAATATGATTTGGAATTGGGGGAAATAAAACAATTTTTACTTGTAATTGTGAAATCTATATGCACTTTACTATTTTCATTTTTGTGCGGTATTGGGCATCTTTTGGCCATTGCTAGTGATTGCTAAGGAGTGGAAGAATTAAAAAATCTCAACTTCACTGTGAAAGTTATGCATATTTAAGCTAAAAAAAATCTGGAAAATGTATAAATGATTATAGATGTACTACGGCTATAATGCATACCCCAACACAGTTTGGCCTATGAAACATTTCTTCAGTTTGTGATCTCATTTAAAAAATACACATAGAAGATACTAGAGTGAACCCTTTGTTCATATTGGGAACCAATCAGTGAGGAATAAAAGCAATTTTTTTGTTTGTTTCTAATCATTGCATGTTTCATTTAATGGATTTTAAAAATGTTATTAGTGTGAAAGAGTAAATAGTTCTTTCCTAAAAGTGGTCATGTTTACTTTGAATATTGGACCCAGAAGATTTTTCTTTTTCTTAGGAACACACAGGGTGAGAAACTAGGATGTTCTTCATTAGTTTTGATAAAATGTCAGAAATATTATGTTTTAAAAATCAGCAGTCCATAGTTATGACTGCCAAGGTCAATGCAAAAACATAAGGAAGATTAACAAGAAAAATCACACTAAAAACTTATACAAAAGTTTTCTGTATAAGAGCTGTGAAAACCTGAAGCCTAATGATATGTCAGCCTACTCCTATAACAAACCAGCACAGAATGCCTTTAAAGCAATGGGATGTTGGTATGAAGTAATTACTGAGAAGCAAGTTGAGGTGTTAAGTTTGATACATTGTGGTCTTTTCTAGCCATTCCAATTTGCCTCCATGGTAACCATTGCTACATCTCCAGCCTGACTACCATCTAGCTCTCAGCATTTTCTTTTAATGAGAGATATTCTTTGGTTGGATGCAATTTCACTTACCACTATTTAGTTGGAATTTTTTTAGTTGGATTTTTAAAAACAATAATTCAATGCTTAATTATATAAATTGTTGATCTTCAGAGTATTGATCTCCAGAGAAGTTTTTGTTTAGACTTGAATTTCTGGCCCCTTTCACTTTATTTATTTTACTGGTATATTAATTCAGTTAAAAAAATTCATAGTAACTTTGAACACTTTAGAGAAAACAGCTACATGATGGTCATGCCATTGGTATTATGAGTTACTGGTTCCAATTTTTTTGCCTTCAGAACGCTGAGAGGACAAAGAGCCAGGAAGAATATTATGTTAACTTTTCATATTAACTCACTCAGTGTTTTCTTTCTTTAATAAAATATCAATAAAGTGCTTTAAAAGTTAATTTATAATTTTTCTCTCACACTTTCCCCAGATACTGAAAAATAATTAGCATGCTTGTTTGTGTGTGTGTGTGTGTGTGTGTGTGTGTGTGTGTGCTTGAAGAACCTGGCCTTTGCAGGCAGGTAAGTGGGTGTGAGTCTTGCCTTTGCCAGGTATCACTGTGGTCTTTGGTTAAGTTACTCCGTGTCTCTGTTTTTCGCCTTCCTCATCTTCATTGTTTAGGACAATCAAATTTATTCCAGCAAATAATATGTGTGATAGTTCCTAGCACAAAGAAAGAACTGAGCACATGTTACACAAAAGATAGCTCTATTTAAAAAGTTTTTTTTAAGTTTTTTTTTTTTTTTTGAGTAATCTACACACCCAACATGGGGCTCAAACTCATGACCCTGAGATCAAGAGTCGCATGCCCCTCCACCTGAGCCAGCCAGGCACCCCTAGCTCTATTTTTGTTCAAAGGATAAGGGACAAAGTTATTATTACCCAGGGTTCTTAAAAAATCATTGCATTATAGGGGTGCCTGGGTGGCTCAGTTGGTTGAGTGTCCGGCTTTGGCTAAGGTCATGATCTCACGGTTTGTGTGTTTGAGCCCCGCATTGGGCTCTGTGCTGACAGCTTAGAGCCTGGAGCCTGCTTCAAATTCTGTGTCTCCCTCTCTCTCTGCTCGTCTCCCACTCATACTCTGTCTTTCTCTCCCTCTCCTTCAAAAATAAATAAAAACATTTAAAAAAATCATTGCATTATATCCCATCTTATATTTTTACTTAATTTTGTACAAATTATTTGAAACCATTTATGAACACATTACAATAATAACAAGTATTAAAAAAATTTTACATGGAAAATTTTAGTTATACTTTCAAGGTTTTACATGAAATTCAGAAAAAGCATTATGTGATACAATTCAACCAGAATTAAAATATAATACAGTGTTGCATGCAATATTCAATTCTGAAATGACTTTTGTCTCTTAGAATATATATAAATCATGAATTTGAGTATTTTATTACCATTTTAAAGGTAAAACATGTGCTACATGATGCAAAAAAGAATTGAGAACACTCATTGCCTATGCTTATATGATTGAAAGAGGAATGACATTTAAATCTAGATCAAAGTGAAGGGAATTTCAATTCTGCACAAGTCAAGAAGAAAAGTCTTTTTCCACTGGCTCAAAAGCTCTACATAGGAAACTTAAAAAGATTCAATTTTTTTTCACAGTAATTGAATAGCCATGTAATTTCAGTTTTACCCTATAACTACACAAGTGAACCTTGGTTATGGGATGGAAAAAATTGAAACCATTTAAGCTTTACTTCTATCCATTTTCTCCTTCCACGGACAATTATATAAAATGTATTTTTATGTTGCTAGGGAGGAAAATACAATATTAAATTTTTTGGAATATTAAAATTTAATCTTTACCCAATGCAATATTATATAGAAAACTTATATTCTAATTCTGTTAATTTAATTAAAATAGAGCACAGTTTATGTAGAATATATAACAAAATTGTCAAGGGGGTTAGACAGTAGAGGAGAAAAAGCCCATAACCTAAATAATGTTTGTTAGTAAAAAATACTTTAGGTGACTGAACAGAGGGAATAAATATATGAACGTCTATTCTTGTATGTCTTATAATGATTAGGGTATCCTGTACTGCACTCTTGATGTCTCTGCAAAAATCCATCTGCTCCGCTGTTTTTCTTTTTTAAATGGAGACACCATTCATTTGTTCACTTAAATCAAATCTGTGTTATCTTAGACCCCTTCTCTCACCTCTCTCATCCTATCAGTCAAGGTTGTTACTTCTACCAAAAATTTTTCCAGCCCTATTCACTTCTCTCCATTTCCACTGTCACTGCCCTACTTCAGTTCCACTTTTTGGCTGTTACAAATAATGCTGTTATGAACATTCATGCTCACATTTTTGCAAGGACATGTTCTCATTTCTTTTCAGTATATATGAAAGAGTAGAATTGCTTTGTCACATGTTATCTATGTGTTGAACATTTTAAGAAACTTGCAGACTGCTTTATATGAAAAAGATTGCACCATTTTACATTTCCACCAGTGAAGTGTGGGGAATACAGTTTTTCCACATCCTCACTAACACTTGTTACTGTTTACCGTAGCCATCCTCACAGGTGTGGAATGGCACCTCTTATGATTTTGATAATGATGTTGAGCACCTTTTCATGTGCTTATTGGATACTTGTATATCTTCTTGGAGAAATGCTAAGTAGGGCTTAATTCTTAAATGTGAGTGTTCAACCAAGGATCTGTAGGTATAGAGAAAAGCCTAATCCACAAGAATTGAGATAAACACATAGAAAAAAATGACCCTAGGAAAGCATTAATAATTTAGAAGAAAGAAATAAGCAAAGAAAACTCACTTTGATAAGCAGCCTCAGAGACACATGAGGTCTGCTGCAGCCACAAAAGAGGATGCTCTGGAAATGAAAGGTTGGGCAGCAAAGACTATTTTGGGTGTGTAGCCCTAAAACCTCCCAGATGGGAGAGGAGAGCTCTGAGACATGCAGCTGGATATGGGAGAGACTCAGGACCTCCTGGCTGCTGGAGTGGACCAAAAACATGTGCTTTCTAATTAGTGTGTGTGTTAGTGTATAGTTAGTTCATTAAATCCTGTTTGTGATTAGTTAATCCTGGAGGCTGAAATGACAGCAGGAATCAGTGTATTTTGGGATTTTTCCTTTGCAGGATGTGGTTGTAATTTTCTATCCTTGAATACACAAAATCGTATATTAATGTTAAGTGGTCAGATAATTTTTACATAAAATTTAAAATTTATGAAAGCAAATTTTGTATTGATCTGCACATTAAGTGATTGAATAATGGAAAGAATCCTAAGCTTATATAATAGCCCAAAGGAGAGGGCCTGGTGAAGAATTAGCCCTTTTTTTTTTTTTTAGCTGGTCAGGTAATTACAGAAAGGTCAGAGCCTCACCCAGGGGTTGGACTGCTGTGGGATATTAACTTGTTTGATCATAAGATGCCTAAATACTAAATATAGTTAATGGAGCATTTGCACTTCCTGTTTTCAGATTTACTTTCTGTGCTCCCATTCACTAATTTATCCTAGTCACTCAGCTAACAGTAGCAGGACTAAGAAGCTGGGGAGTCTGATTCCAGTTCCTATGCTCTTAGTACTCTGCTGCTTATTTTTGAGGATAAACAACAGAACAATTAAAAATGGCAGCCATCTGGGGGCTTTGTCTTGGCTCAAGAGTGTTCATTTAACTCATCTTTTGCTAACATACCTATCCTGTGGAAGAATATCTACCCTAACGCTAGCAGCAGAGATTGGGAGAAAGGGCAATTGATTCCTCTCTGTGCTTTTTCTTTTTATTCACTACACACAATTAATAGGCCTTTTCTCCTTTTTACTGTCTGGTTGTACTGAGCAAACTTGGGAGAGATAAAAGGGAGCTCTGTAAAGTAAATAAGTTAGCTCAGAAGCAATTTCCCAACACTATATGATAATGACTTCACGCTTCTCAGAATCAGGGATATGTGTTACCAGGGAGGGTTTTTATACCTCTCAAAGAACTAATAAGAGAGAAAAAAAACCTTGACTTTGGTGTATAAAATTAATACTAATGATAGTTATCAATAAAAGTAATGAAAACTGGGTATCATCTGTGGATAATTACCTAGTGTGTAACAACTAGGATGAATATCATTAATATCTGTCAAATTATTCCTGGAGGGGTTATTTGATTACAACACTGAATTATGTTCAGATATGCCCTGGTTCTTTGGTTCCATGTCTGAAATCTTAAACTTGAATATCCCATTCTTTCATAATCATCTCCTTTCCTACTAGGTTAATAATAGGTAGAACTCACTTTAATTTCTTGAACCTGAGTTTGTCCATCAGTGAAATAAACTCTGTTACAAAGGGTTGATGTGAGAATTAGATGACACGTAGGCAAGGTGCTTGTTAAAAGTAGGCTCATTGCTGACTCTGTATAAACATTTCCTTCTCCTTTTTTCCTGTTTAGATCTTCAGATTCTTGACCTTCCAAGTTTATTTCAGTTACTCTATTGCCTTTATGCCTAAACTCCTCATCTCCTTGTCCTTCTTACAAATTACTTCATATTTCATGTAATCGGACTTCTCTGCTCCTATGCCTGAGTGCTCAGTACAGCAAAGAAAATTACATGTTGATGGATTGGTCCCCCTACAAGTTCAGTTTCTGTATTATTTGAACTCCCAATACCCTTTATCTATCCTTGTACTTTCTTGTTTGGTACCTTTCATTGCACTTATTATTTCAAAAGTGTGCATCCTTTTGAAATCCTCAATCTAAGATTCACACCTTCGTATTCTGCTATGGTTTGAATATGTCCCTCCCTTCCCCAAATTCTTGTGTTGAAATCCTAACCCTCAAAGATGATGGTATTGGAAGGTGAGCTTTTGAGAGGCTTGGGTCATGAGGGCAGAGCTGAATTTTGGATAATAAATCTGTCTTTTGTGCCCAAATTATCTACATATTTTCTAGAATGACCCCCAAGTAACACCAAGATTTGCTTTCTCACCTTATAAGGAAGAATAATAGATTTAGGGAAGTTTGTTTTAGTCTTCTCCCAATGAAATTTTTTCAAAAACGGTTGTGATTACCAAATTTGTGATAAAAGAAAGACTGATAAATCAAAAGAAAGGTGGTCTTTTAAATTTAATTATGTATAAGTAACAAGATTAATATAAGTGCACTTCAGTGATCGTGTGGTTTTGAAGTTAAAGGAAGCATACTAATGTTTATAAATACTGGTACAGTATCCATAAAACGATTTTCTTTGTAGGTTTTATCAATCTGGGATAATCATAGTACTTTATAATATAAATAAAAAGCCATAACAGTTTTTCAAAGGTTGGCACTGTTCATAATATGTTCTTTTTTCCCAGGATGATCTTTGACTACATCCTTATACATTAAGTGTGTATTGTAACTTGAGAGAGGATTCTAGTCTTCCATTCTGCTAGTGCTGATTAACATAATGCATTAGCCAGAGCTGTTAGTTTTATTGTCATGGCAAGGATAAATTGACTACATTTTAAAGCCTTCACTGATGAGAAAACTTCAAAGGTATAGCCAAGGATGTTTTCTTTTTTTTTTTTTTT